>NW_026712313.1:10840762-10975567 GCF_030504385.1 Musca domestica | reverse complement strand
AAATACCCTATTTTCCTCTTTTAATATCTGCCATCAAAACGATGCTAAACCCCGAAATGTCAATATTTAAGAGTTATGAGCGTTTTAAAATAGGCTTAAAGAAATGCAATCAAACGATGCTAAAACCCCGAAATGTCAATATTTAAGGAGTTTGAGCATTTTAAAATACCCTATTTTTTCCTCTTTAAATATCTGCCATCAAAACGATGCTAAAAACCCGAAATGTCAATATTTAAGGAGTTATGAGCGTTTTAAAATAGGCTATAAAGAAACTGCAATCAAACGATGCTAAAAACCCCGAAATGTCAATATTTAAGAGTTATGAGCATTTTAAAATACCCTATTTTCCTCTTTAAATATCTGGCATCAAAACGATGCTAAAACCCCGAAATGTCAATATTTAAGGAGTTATGAGCGTTTAAAATAGGCTATAAAGAAACTGCAATCAAAACGATGCTAAAACCCCGAAATGTCAATATTTAAGGAGTTATGAGCATTTTAAAATACCCTATTTTTTCCTCTTTAATATCTGCCATCAAACGATGCTAAAAACCCCGAAATGTCAATATTTAAGGATTATGAGCGTTTTAAAATAGGCTATAAAGAACTGCAATCAAAACGATGCTAAAAACCCCGAAATGTCATATTTAAGGAGTTATGAGCATTTTAAAATACCCTATTTTTCCTCTTTAATATCTGCCATCAAAACGATTAAAACCCCGAAATGTCAATATTAATTAAGGAGTTATGCGTTTTAAAATAGGCTATAAAGAAACTGCAATCAAAACGATGCTAAAAACCCCGAAATGTCAATATTTAGGAGTTATGAGCATTTTAAATACCCTATTTTTCCTCTTTAAATATCTGCCATCAAAACGATGCTAAAAACCCCAAATGTCAATATTTAAGGAGTTATGAGCGTTTTAAATAGGCTATAAAGAAACTGCAATCAAAACGATGCTAAAACCCCGAATGTCAATATTTAAGGAGTTATGAGCATTTTAAAATACCCTATTTTTCCTCTTTAATATCTGCCATCAAAACGATGCTAAAACCCCGAAATGTCAATATTTAAGGAGTTATGAGCGTTTTAAAATAGGCTATAAAGAAACTGCAATCAAAACGATGCTAAAAACCCCGAAATGTCATATTTAAGGAGTTATGAGCATTTAAAATACCCTATTTTTCCTCTTTAAATATCTGCCATCAAAACGATGCTAAAAACCCCGAAATGTCAATATTTAAGGAGTTATGAGCGTTTTAAAAATAGGCTATAAAGAAACTGCAATCAAAACGATGCTAAAAACCCCGAAATGTCAATATTTAGGAGTTATGAGCATTTTAAAATACCCTATTTTTCCTCTTTAAATATCTGCCATCAAACGATGCTAAAAACCCCGAAATGTCATATTTAAGGAGTTATGAGCGTTTTAAAATGGCTATAAAGAAACTGCAATCAAAACGATGCTAAAACCCCGAAATGTCAATATTTAAGGAGTTATGAGCATTTTAAAATACCCTATTTTTCCTCTTTAAATATCTGCCATCAAAACGATGCTAAAACCCCAAATGTCAATATTTAAGGAGTTATGAGCGTTTTAAAATAGGCTATAAAGAAACTGCAATCAAAACGATGCTAAAAACCCCGAAATGTCAATATTTAAGGAGTTATGAGCATTTTAAAATACCCTATTTTCCTCTTTAAATATCTGCCATCAAAACGATGCTAAAAACCCCCGAAATGTCAATATTTAAGGAGTTATGAGCGTTTTAAAAATAGGCTATAAAGAAACTGCAATCAAAACGATGCTAAAAACCCCGAAATGTCAATATTTAAGGAGTTATGAGCATTTTAAAATACCCTATTTTTCCTCTTTAAATCTGCCATCAAAACGATGCTAAAAACCCCGAAATGTCAATATTTAAGGAGTTATGAGCGTTTTAAATAGGCTATAAAAAACTGCAATCAAAACGATGCTAAAAACCCGAAATGTCAATATTTAAGGAGTTATGAGCATTTTAAATACCCTATTTTTCCTCTTTAATATCTGCCATCAAAACGATGCTAAAAACCCCGAAATGTCAATATTTAAGGAGTTATGAGCGTTTTAAAATAGGCTATAAAGAAACTGCAATCAAACGATGCTAAAAACCCCGAAATGTCATATTTTAAGGATTATGAGCATTTTAAAATACCCTATTTTTCCTCTTTAAATATCTGCCATCAAAACGATGCTAAAAACCCCGAAATGTCAATATTTAAGGAGTTATGAGCGTTTTAAAATAGGCTATAAAGAAACTGCAATCAAAACGATGCTAAAACCCCGAATGTCATATTTAAGGAGTTATGAGCATTTTAAAATACCCTATTTTTCCTCTTTAAATATCTGCCATCAAAACGATGCTAAAAACCCCGAAATGTCAATATTTAAGGAGTTATGAGCGTTTTAAAATAGGCTATAAAGAAACTGCAATCAAAACGATGCTAAAAACCCCGAAATGTCAATATTTAAGGAGTTATGAGCATTTTAAAATACCCTATTTTTCCTCTTTAAATATCTGCCATCAAAACGATGCTAAAACCCCCGAAATGTCAATATTAAGGAGTTATGAGCGTTTTAAAATAGGCTATAAAGAAACTGCAATCAAAACGATGCTAAAAACCCCGAAATGTCAATATTTAAGGAGTTATGAGCATTTTAAAATACCCTATTTTCCTCTTTAAATATCTGCCATCAAAACGATGCTAAAAACCCCGAAATGTCAATATTAAGGAGTTATGAGCGTTTTAAAATAGGCTATAAAGAAACTGCAATCAAAACGATGCTAAAAACCCCGAAATGTCAATATTTAAGGAGTTATGAGCATTTTAAAATACCCTATTTTCCTCTTTAAATATCTGCCATCAAAACGATGCTAAAAACCCCGAAATGTCAATATTTAAGGAGTTATGAGCGTTTTAAAATAGGCTATAAAGAAACTGCAATCAAAACGATGCTAAAAACCCCGAAATGTCAATATTTAAGGAGTTATGAGCATTTTAAAATACCCTATTTTTCCTCTTTAAATATCTGCCATCAAAACGATGCTAAAAACCCCGAAATGTCAATATTTAAGGAGTTATGAGCGTTTTAAATAGGCTATAAAGAAACTGCAATCAAACGATGCTAAAAACCCGAAATGTCAATATTTAAGGAGTTATGAGCATTTTAAAATACCCTATTTTTCCTCTTTAAATATCTGCCATCAAAACGATGCTAAAAACCCCGAAATGTCAATATTTAAGGAGTTATGAGCGTTTTAAAATAGGCTATAAAGAAACTGCAATCAAAACGATGCTAAAACCCACCCGAAATGTCAATATTTAAGGAGTTATGAGCATTTTAAAATACCCTATTTTTCCTCTTTAATATCTGCCATCAAACGATGCTAAAAACCCCGAAATGTCAATATTTAAGGAGTTATGAGCGTTTTAAATAGGCTATAAAGAAACTGCAATCAAAACGATGCTAAAAACCCCGAAATGTCACATTTAAGGAGTTAGTGACCATTTTAAAGATACCCTATTTTTCCTCTTTAATATCTGCCATCAAAACGATGCTAAAAACCCCGAATGTCAATATTTAAGGAGTTATGAGCTTTTTAAAATAGCTATAAAGAAACTTGCAATCAAAACGATGCTAAAAACCCGAAAATGTCAATATTTAAGGAGTTATGAGCATTTTTAAAATACCCTATTTTTCCTCTTAAATATCTGCCATCAAAAACGATGCTAAAAACCCCGGAAATGTCAATATTTAAGGAGTTATGAGCGTTTTAAAATAGCTATAAAGAAACTGCAATAGAAACGATTCTAAAAACCCCGAATGTCAACATTTAAGGAGTTATGACATTTAAATACCCTATTTTTCCTCTTTAAATATCTGCCATCAAAACGATGCTAAAAACCCCGAAATTCAATATTTAAGGAGTTATGAGCGTTTTAAAAATAGGCTATAAAGAAACTGCAATCAAAACGATGCTAAAAACCCCGAAATGTCATATTTAAGGAGTTATGAGCATTTTAAAATACCCTATTTTTCCTCTTTAAATATCTGCCATCAAAACGATGCTAAAAACCCCGAAATGTCAATATTTAAGGAGTTATGAGCGTTTTAAAATAGGCTATAAAGAAACTGCAATCAAAACGATGCTAAAAACCCCGAAATGTCATATTTAAGGAGTTATGAGCATTTTAAAATACCCTATTTTTCCTCTTTAAATATCGTGCCATCAAAACGATGCTAAAAAACCCCGAAATGTCAATAGTTAAGGAGTTATGAGCGTTTTAAAATAGGCTATAAAGAAACTGCAATCAAAACGATGCTAAAAACCCCGAAATGTCAATATTTAAGGAGTTATGAGCATTTTAAAATACCCTATTTTTCCTCTTTAAATATCTGCCATCAAACGATGCTAAAAACCCCGGAAATGTCAATATTTAAGGAGTTATGAGCGTTTTAAATAGGCTATAAAGAAACTGCAATCAAACGATGCTAAAAAACCCCGAAATGTCAATATTTAAGGAGTTATGAGCCATTTTAAAATACCCTATTTTTCCTCTTTAAATATCTGCCATCAAAACGATGCTAAAAACCCCGAAATGTCAATATTTAAGGAGTTATGAGCGTTTTAAAATAGGCTATAAAGAAACTGCAATCAAAACGATGCTAAAAACCCCGAATGTCAATATTTAAGGAGTTATGAGCATTTTAAAATACCCTATTTTTCCTCTTTAAATATCTGCCATCAAACGATGCTAAAACCCCGAAATGTCAATATTTAAGGAGTTATGAGCGTTTTAAAATAGGCTATAAAGAAACTGCAATCAAAACGATGCTAAAAACCCCGAAATGTCAATATTTAAGGAGTTATGAGCATTTTAAAATACCCTATTTTTCCTCTTTAAATATCTGCCATCAAAACGATGCTAAAAACCCCGAAATGTCAATATTTAAGGAGTTATGAGCGTTTTAAAATAGGCTAATAAAGAAACTGCAATCAAACGATGCTAAAAACCCCCGAAATGTCAATATTTAAGGAGTTATGAGCATTTTAAAATACCCTATTTTTCCTCTTTAAATATCTGCCATCAAAACGATGCTAAAAACCCGAAATGTCAATATTTAAGGAGTTTATGAGCGTTTTAAAATAGGCTATAAAGAAACCTGCAATCAAAACGATGCTAAAAACCCCGAAATGTCAATATTTAAGGAGTTATGACATTTAAAATACCCTATTTTTCCTCTTTAAATATCTGCCATCAAAACGATGCTAAAAACCCCGAAATGTCAATATTTAAGGAGTTATGAGCGTTTTAAAATAGGCTATAAAGAAACTGCAATCAAAACGATGCTAAAAACCCGAAATGTCAATATTTAAGGAGTTATGAGCATTTAAAATACCCTATGTTTCCTCTTTAAATAGCTGCCATCAAAACGATGCTAAAAACCCCGAATGTCAATATTTAAGGAGTTATGAGCGTTTTAAAATAGGCTATACAGAAACTGCAATCAAAACGATGCTAAAAACCCCGAAATGTCAATATTTAAGGAGTTATGAGCATTTTAAAATACCCTATTTTTCCTCTTTAATATCTGCCATCAAAACGATGCTAAAAACCCCGAAATGTCAATATTTAAGGAGTTATGAGCGTTTTAAAATAGGCTATAAAGAAACTGCAATCAAAACGATGCTAAAAAACCCCGAAATGTCAATATTTAAGGAGTTATGAGCATTTTAAAATACCCTATTTTCCTCTTTAAATATCTGCCATCAAACGATGCTTAAAAACCCCCGAAATGTCATATTTAAGGAGTTATGAGCGTTTTAAAAATAGGCTATAAAGAAAAACTGCAATCAAAACGATGCTAAAAACCCCGAAATGTCAATATTTAAGGAGTTATGAGCATTTTAAAATACCCTATTTTCCTCTTTAAATATCTGCCATCAAAACGATGCTAAAAACCCCGAAATGTCAATATTTAAGGAGTTATGAGCGTTTTAAAATAGGCTATAAAGAAACTGCAATCAAAACGATGCTAAAACCCCGAAATGTCAATATTTAAGGAGTTATGAGCATTTTAAAATACCCTATTTTTCCTCTTTAAATATCTGCCATCAAAACGATGCTAAAACCCCGAAATGTCAATATTTAAGGAGTTATGAGCGTTTTTAAAATAGGCTATAAAGAAACTGCAATAAACGATTCTAAAAACCCCGAAATGTCAATATTTAAGGAGTTATGAGCATTTTAAAATACCCTATTTTTCCTCTTTAAAATATCTGCCATCAAAACGATGCTAAAAACCCCGAAATGTCAATATTTAAGGAGTTATGAGCGTTTTAAAATAGGCTATAAAGAAACTGCAATCAAAACGATGCTAAAAACCCGAAATGTCAATATTAAGGAGTTATGAGCATTTTAAAATACCCTATTTTTCCTCTTTAAATATCTGCCATCAAAACGATGCTAAAAAACCCCGAAATGTCAATATTTAAGGAGTTATGAGCGTTTTTAAAATAGGCTATAAAGAAACTGCAATCAAAACGATGCTAAAAACCCCGAAATGTCAATATTTAAGGAGTTATGAGCATTTTAAAATACCCTATTTTTCCTCTTTAAATATCTGCCATCAAAACGATGCTAAAAACCCCGAAATGTCATATTTAAGGAGTTATGAGCGTTTTAAAATAGGCTATAAAGAAACTGCAATCAAAACGATGTTAAAAACCCCGAAATGTCAATATTTAAGGAGTTATGAGCATTTTAAAATACCCTATTTTTCCTCTTTAAATATCTGCCATCAAAACGATGCTAAAAACCCCGAAATGTCAATATTTAAGGAGTTATGAGCGTTTTAAAATAGGCTATAAAGACACTGCAATCAAAACGATGCTAAAAACCCCGAAATGTCAATATTTAAGGAGTTATGAGCATTTTAAAATACCCTATTTTTCCTCTTTAAATATCTGCATCAAAACGATGCTAAAACCCCGAAATGTCAATATTTAAGGAGTTATGAGCGTTTTAAAATAGGCTATAAAGAAACTGCAATAAAACGATTCTAAAACCCCGAAATGTCATATTTAAGGAGTTATGAGCATTTTAAAATACCCTATTTTCTCTTTAAATATCTGCCATCAAAACGATGCTAAAAACCCCGAAATGTCAATATTTAAGGAGTATGAGCGTTTTAAAATAGGCTATAAAGAAACTGCAATCAAAACGATGCTAAAAAACCCCGAAATGTCAATATTTAAGGAGTTATGAGCATTTTAAAATACCCCTATTTTTCCTCTTTAAATATCTACCATCAAAACGATGCTAAAAACCCCGAAATGTCACTATTTAAGGAGTTATGAGCGTTTTAAAATAGGCTATAAAGACACTGCAATCAAAACGATTCTAAAAACCCCGAAATGTCAATATTTAGGAGTTATGAGCATTTAAATACCCTATTTTTCCTCTTTAAATATCTGCCATAAAAACGATGCTAAAAACCCCGAAATGTCAATATTAAGGAGTTATGAGCAGTTTTAAAATACCCTATTTTTCCTCTTTAAATAATCTGCCATCAAAACGATGCTAAAAACCCCGAATGTCAATATTTAAGGAGTTATGAGCGTTTAAAAATAGGCTATAAAGAACTTGCAATCAAAACGATGCTAAAAACCCCGAAATGTCAATATTTAAGGAGTTATGATCATTTTAAAATACCCTATTTTTCCTCTTTAAATATCTGCCATCAAAACGATGCTAAAAAACTCCGAAATGTCAATATTTAAGGATTTATGAGCGTTTTAAAATAGGCTATAAAGAAACTGCAATCAAACGATGCTAAAAACCCCGAAATGTCAATATTTAAGGAGTTATGAGCATTTAAAATACCCTATTTTTCCTCTTTAAATATCTGCCATCAAAACGATGCTAAAAACCCCGAAATGTCAATATTTAGGAGTTATGAGCGTTTTAAAATAGGCTATAAAGAAACTGCAATCAAAACGATGCTAAAAACCCCGAAATGTCAATATTTAAGGAGTTATGAGCATTTTAAAATACCCTATTTTTCCTCTTTAAATATCTGCCATCAAAACATGCTAAAAACCCCGAAATGTCAATATTTAGGAGTTATGAGCGTTTTAAAATAGGCGTATAAAGAACTGCATCAAAACGTGCTAAGAACCCCGAAATGTCAATATTTAAGGAGTTATGAGCATTTTAAAATACCCTCTTTTTCCTCCTTAAATATCTGCCATCAAAAACGATGCTAAAAACCCCGAATGTCAATATTTAAGGAGTTATGAGCGTTTTAAATAGGCTATAAAGAAACTGCAATCAAACGATGCTAAAAACCCCGAAATGTCATATTTAAGGAGTTATGAGCGTTTTAAAATAGGCTATAAAGAAACTGCAATCAAAACGATGCTAAAAAAACCCGAAAATGTCAATATTTAAGGAGTTATGACATTTTAAAATACCCTATTTTTCCTCTTTAAACATCTGCCATCAAAACGATGCTAAAACCCCGAAATGTCAATATTTAAGGAGTTATGAGCGTTTTAAAATAGGCTATAAAGAAACTGCAATCAAACGATGCTAAAAACCCGAAATGTCAATATTTAGGAGTTATGAGCATTTTAAAACACCCTATTTTTCCTCTTTAAATATCTTGCCATTAAAACGAGGCTAAAAACCCCGAAATGTCAATATTTAAGGAGTTATGAGCATTTTAAAATACCCTATTTTTCCTCTTTAATCTGCCATCAAAACGATGCTAAAAACCCCGAAATGTCAATATTTAAGGAGTTATGAGCGTTTTAAAATAGCTATAAAGAAACTGCAATCAAAACGATGCTAAAAACCCCGAAATGTCAATATTTAAGGAGTTATGAGCGTTTTAAATACCCTATTTTTCCTCTTTAATATCTGCCATCAAACGATGCTAAAAACCCCGAAATGTCAATATTTAAGGAGTTATGAGCATTTTAAAATACCCTATTTTTCCTCTTTAAATCTGCCATCAAACGATGCTAAAACCCCGAAATGTCAATATTTAAGGAGTTATGAGCGTTTTAAAATAGGCTATAAAGAAACTGCAATCAAAACGATGCTAAAACCCCGAAATGTCAATATTTAAGGAGTTATGAGCATTTTAAAATACCCTATTTTTCCTCTTTAATATCTGCCATCAAAACGATGCTAAAAACCCCGAAATGTCAATATTTAAGGAGTTATGAGCGTTTTAAAATAGGCTATAAAGAAACTGCAATCAAACGATGCTAAAAACCCCGAAATGTCAATATTTAAGGAGTTATGAGCATTTAAAATACCCTATTTTTCCTCTTTAAATATCTGCCATCAAAACGATGCTAAAAACCCCGAAATGTCAATATTTAAGGAGTTATGAGCGTTTTAAAATAGGCTAAAAGAAACTGCAATCAAAACGATGCTAAAAACCCCGAATGTCAATATTTAAGGAGTTATGAGCGTTTTAAAATACCTATAAAGAAACTGCAATCAAAACGATGCTAAAAACCCCGAAATGTCAATATTTAAGGAGTTATGAGCATTTTAAAATACCCTATTTTTCCTCTTTAAACATCTCTGCCATCAAAACGATGCTAAAACCCCGAAATGTCAATATTTAAGGAGTTATGACGTTTTTTAAAATAGGCTATAAAGAAACTGCAATCAAAACGATGCTAAAAACCCCGAAATGTCAATATTTAAGGAGTTATGAGCGTTTTAAAATAGGCTATAAAGAAACTGCAATCAAAACGATGCTAAAAACCCCGAAATGTCAATATTTAAGGAGTTATGAGCATTTTAAAATACCCTATTTTTCCTCTTTAAATATCTGCCATCAAAACGATGCTAAAAACCCCGAAATGTCAATATTTAAGGAGTTAAGCGTTTTAAAATAGGCTATAAAGAAACTGCAATCAAAACGATGCTAAAAACCCCGAAATGTCAATATTTAAGGAGTTATGAGCATTTTAAAATACCCTATTTTTCCTCTTTAAATATCTGCCATCAAAACGATGCTAAAAACCCCGAAATGTCAATATTTAAGGAGTTATGAGCGTTTTAAAATAGGCTATAAAGAAACTGCAATCAAACGATGCTAAAACCCCGAAATGTCAATATTTAAGGAGTTATGAGCATTTTAAAATACCCTATTTTTCCTCTTTAAATATCTGCCATCAAAACGATGCTAAAAACCCGAAATGTCAATATTTAAGGAGTTATGAGCGTTTTAAAATAGGCTATAAAGAACTGCAATCAAACGATGCTAAAACCCCGAAATGTCAATATTTAAGGAGTTATGAGCATTTTAAAATACCCTATTTTTCCTCTTAAATATCTGCCATCAAAACGATGCTAAAACCCCGAAATGTCAATATTTAAGGAGTTATGAGCGTTTTAAAATAGGCTATAAAGAACTGCAATCAAAACGATGCTAAAAACCCCGAAATGTCAATATTTAAGGAGTTATGAGCATTTTAAAATACCCTATTTTTCCTCTTTAAATATCTGCCATCAAAACGATGCTAAAAACCCCGAAATGTCAATATTTAAGGAGTTATGCGTTTTAAAATAGGCTATAAAGAAACTGCAATCAAAACGATGCTAAAACCCCGAAATGTCAATATTTAAGGAGTTATGAGCATTTTAAAATACCCTATTTTTCCTCTTTAAATATCTGCCATCAAAACGATGCTAAAAACCCCGAAATGTCAATATTTAAGGAGTTATGAGCGTTTTAAAATAGGCTATAAAGAAACTGCAATCAAACGATGCTAAAACCCCGAAATGTCAATATTTAAGGAGTTATGAGCATTTTAAAATACCCTATTTTTCCTCTTTAATATCTGCCATCAAAACGATGCTAAAAACCCCGAAATGTCAATATTTAAGGAGTTATGAGCATTTTAAAATACCCTATTTTTCCTCTTTACTATCTGCCATCAAAACGATGCTAAAAACCCCGAAATGTCAATATTTAAGGAGTTATGAGCGTTTTAAAATAGGCTATAAAGAAACTGCAATCAAAACGATGCTAAAAACCCCGAAATGTCAATATTTAAGGAGTTATGAGCATTTTAAAATACCCTATTTTTCCTCTTTAAATATCTGCCATCAAAACGATGCTAAAAACCCCGAAATGTCAATATTTAGGAGTTATGAGCGTTTTAAAATAGGCTATAAAGAAACTGCAATCAAAACGATGCTAAAACCCCCGAAATGTCAATATTTAAGGAGTTATGAGCATTTTAAAATACCCTATTTTTCCTCTTTAAATATCTGCCATCAAAACGATGCTAAAAACCCCGAAATGTCAATATTTAAGGAGTTATGAGCGTTTTAAAATAGGCTATAAAGAAACTGCAATCAAAACGATGCTAAAAACCCCGAAATGTCAATATTTAAGGAGTTATGAGCATTTTAAAATACCCTATTTTTCCTCTTTAAATATCTGCCATCAAAACGATGCTAAAAACCCCGAAATGTCAATATTTAAGTTTATGAGCGTTTTAAAATAGGCTATAAAGAAACTGCAATCAAAACGATGCTAAAACCCCGAAATGTCAATATTTAAGGAGTTATGAGCATTTTAAAATACCCTATTTTTCCTCTTTAAATATCTGCCATCAAAACGATGCTAAAAACCCCGAAATGTCAATATTTAAGGAGTTATGAGCGTTTTAAAATAGGCTATAAAGAAACTGCAATCAAAACGATGCTAAAAACCCCGAAATGTCAATATTTAAGGAGTTATGAGCGTTTTAAAATAGGCTATAAAGAAACTGCAATCAAAACGATGCTAAAAACCCCGAAATGTCAATATTTAAGGAGTTATGAGCATTTTAAATACCCTATTTTTCCTCTTTAAACTGCCATCAAAACGATGCTAAAACCCCGAAATGTCAATATTTAAGGAGTTATGAGCGTTTTAAAATAGCTATAAGAAACTGCAATCAAAACGATGCTAAAAACCCCGAAATGTCAATATTTAAGGAGTTATGAGCGTTTTAAAATACCCTATTTTCCTCTAAATATCTGCCATCAAAACGATGCTAAAAACCCCGAAATGTCAATATTTAAGGAGTTATGAGCATTTTAAAATACCTATTTTTCCTCTTTAAATATCTGCCATCAAAACGATGCTAAAAACCCCGAAATGTCAATATTTAAGGAGTTATGAGCGTTTTAAAATAGGCTATAAAGAAACTGCAATCAAAACGATGCTAAAAACCCCGAAATGTCAATATTTAAGGAGTTATGAGCATTTTAAAATACCCTATTTTTCCTCTTTAAATATCTGCCATCAAAACGATGCTAAAAACCCCGAAATGTCAATATTTAAGGAGTTATGAGCGTTTTAAAATAGGCTATAAAGAAACTGCAATCAAACGATGCTAAAAACCCCGAAATGTCAATATTTAAGGAGTTATGAGCATTTTAAATACCCTATTTTTCCTCTTTAAATATCTGCCATCAAAACGATGCTAAAAACCCCGAAATGTCAATATTTAAGGAGTTATGAGCGTTTTAAAATAGGCTATAAAGAAACTGCAATCAAAACGATGCTAAAAACCCCGAAATGTCAATATTTAAGGAGTTATGAGCATTTTAAAATACCCTATTTTTCCTCTTTAAATATCTGCCATCAAAACGATGCTAAAAACCCCGAAATGTCAATATTTAAGGAGTTATGAGCGTTTTAAAATAGGCTATAAAGAAACTGCAATCAAAACGATGCTAAAAACCCCGAAATGTCAATATTTAAGGAGTTATGAGCATTTTAAAATACCCTATTTTTCCTCTTTAAATATCTGCCATCAAAACGATGCTAAAAACCCCGAAATGTCAATATTTAAGGAGTTATGAGCGTTTTAAAATAGGCTATAAAGAAACTGCAATCAAAACGATGCTAAAACCCCGAAATGTCAATATTTAAGGAGTTATGAGCATTTTAAAATACCCTATTTTTCCTCTTTAAATATCTGCCATCAAAACGATGCTAAAAACCCCGAAATGTCAATATTTAAGGAGTTATGAGCGTTTTAAAATAGGCTATAAAGAAACTGCAATCAAAACGATGCTAAAAACCCCGAAATGTCAATATTTAAGGAGTTATGAGCATTTTAAAATACCCTATTTTTCCTCTTTAAATATCTGCCATCAAAACGATGCTAAAACCCCGAATGTCAATATTTAAGGAGTTATGAGCGTTTTAAAATAGGCTATAAAGAAACTGCAATCAAAACGATGCTAAAACCCCGAAATGTCAATATTTAAGGAGTTATGAGCATTTTAAAATACCCTATTTTTCCTCTTTAAATATCTGCCATCAAAACGATGCTAAAAACCCCGAAATGTCAATATTTAAGGAGTTATGAGCGTTTTAAAATAGGCTATAAAGAAACTGCAATCAAAACGATGCTAAAAACCCCGAAATGTCAATATTTAAGGAGTTATGAGCATTTTAAATACCCTATTTTTCCTCTTTAATATCTGCCATCAAAACGATGCTAAAACCCCGAAATGTCAATATTTAAGGAGTTATGAGCGTTTTAAAATAGGCTATAAAGAAACTGCAATCAAAACGATGCTAAAAACCCCGAAATGTCAATATTTAAGGAGTTATGAGCGTTTTAAAATAGGCTATAAAGAAACTGCAATCAAAACGATGCTAAAAACCCCGAAATGTCAATATTTAAGGAGTTATGAGCATTTTAAAATACCCTATTTTTCCTCTTTAAATATCTGCCATCAAAACGATGCAAAAACCCCGAAATGTCAATATTTAAGGAGTTATGAGCGTTTTAAAATAGGCTATAAAGAAACTGCAATCAAACGATGCTAAAAACCCCGAAATGTCAATATTTAAGGAGTTATGAGCATTTTAAAATACCCTATTTTTCCTCTTTAAATATCTGCCATCAAAACGATGCTAAAAACCCCGAAATGTCAATATTTAAGGAGTTATGAGCGTTTTAAAATAGGCTATAAAGAAACTGCAATCAAAACGATGCTAAAAACCCCGAAATGTCAATATTTAAGGAGTTATGAGCATTTTAAAATACCCTATTTTTCCTCTTTAAATATCTGCCATCAAAACGATGCTAAAAACCCCGAAATGTCAATATTTAAGGAGTTATGAGCGTTTTAAAATAGGCTATAAAGAAACTGCAATCAAAACGATGCTAAAAACCCCGAAATGTCAATATTTAAGGAGTTATGAGCATTTAAAATACCCTATTTTTCCTCTTTAAATATCTGCCATCAAAACGATGCTAAAAACCCCGAAATGTCAATATTTAAGGAGTTATGAGCGTTTTAAAATAGGCTATAAAGAAACTGCAATCAAAACGATGCTAAAACCCCGAAATGTCAATATTTAAGGAGTTATGAGCATTTTAAAATACCCTATTTTTCCTCTTTAAATATCTGCCATCAAAACGATGCTAAAACCCCGAAATGTCAATATTTAAGGAGTTATGAGCGTTTTAAAATAGGCTATAAAGAAACTGCAATCAAAACGATGCTAAAAACCCCGAAATGTCAATATTTAAGGAGTTATGAGCATTTTAAAATACCCTATAAAGAAACTGCCATCAAAACGATGCTAAAACCCCGAAATGTCAATATTTAAGGAGTTATGAGCGTTTTAAAATAGGCTATAAAGAAACTGCAATCAAAACGATGCTAAAAACCCCGAAATGTCAATATTTAAGGAGTTATGAGCATTTTAAAATACCCTATTTTTCCTCTTTAAATATCTGCCATCAAAACGATGCTAAAAACCCCGAAATGTCAATATTTAAGGAGTTATGAGCGTTTTAAAATAGGCTATAAAGAAACTGCAATCAAAACGATGCTAAAAACCCCGAAATGTCAATATTTAAGGAGTTATGAGCGTTTTAAAATAGGCTATTAAGAAACTGCAATCAAAACGATGCTAAAAACCCCGAAATGTCAATATTTAAGGAGTTATGAGCATTTTAAAATACCCTATTTTTCCTCTTTAAAATCTGCCATCAAAACGATGCTAAAAACCCCGAAATGTCAATATTTAAGGAGTTATGAGCGTTTTAAAATAGGCTATAAAGAAACTGCAATCAAAACGATGCTAAAAACCCCGAAATGTCAATATTTAAGGAGTTATGAGCGTTTTAAAATAGGCTATAAAGAAACTGCAATCAAAACGATGCTAAAAACCCCGAAATGTCAATATTTAAGGAGTTATGAGCATTTTAAAATACCCTATTTTTCCTCTTTAAATATCTGCCATCAAAACGATGCTAAAAACCCCGAAATGTCAATATTTAAGGAGTTATGAGCGTTTTAAAATAGGCTATAAAGAAACTGCAATCAAAACGATGCTAAAACCCCGAAATGTCAATATTTAAGGAGTTATGAGCATTTTAAAATACCCTATTTTTCCTCTTTAAATATCTGCCATCAAAACGATGCTAAAAACCCCGAAATGTCAATATTTAAGGAGTTATGAGCGTTTTAAATAGGCTATAAAGAAACTGCAATCAAAACGATGCTAAAAACCCCGAAATGTCAATATTTAAGGAGTTATGAGCATTTTAAAATACCCTATTTTTCCTCTTTAAATATCTGCCATCAAAACGATGCTAAAAACCCCGAAATGTCAATATTTAAGGAGTTATGAGCGTTTTAAAATAGGCTATAAAGAACCTGCAATCAAAACGATGCTAAAAACCCCGAAATGTCAATATTTAAGGAGTTATGAGCATTTTAAATACCCTATTTTTCCTCTTTAAATATCTGCCATCAAAACGATGCTAAAAACCCCGAAATGTCAATATTTAAGGAGTTATGAGCGTTTTAAAATAGGCTATAAAGAAACTGCAATCAAAACGATGCTAAAAACCCCGAAATGTCAATATTTAAGGAGTTATGAGCATTTTAAAATACCCTATTTTTCCTCTTTAAATATCTGCCATCAAAACGATGCTAAAAACCCCGAAATGTCAATATTTAAGGAGTTATGAGCGTTTTAAAATAGGCTATAAAGAAACTGCAATCAAAACGATGCTAAAAACCCCGAAATGTCAATATTTAAGGAGTTATGAGCATTTTAAAATACCCTATAAATATCTGCCATCAAAACGATGCTAAAAACCCCGAATGTCAATATTTAAGGAGTTATGAGCGTTTTAAAATAGGCTATAAAGAAACTGCAATCAAAACGATGCTAAAACCCCGAAATGTCAATATTTAAGGAGTTATGAGCATTTTAAAATACCCTATTTTTCCTCTTTAAATATCTGCCATCAAAACGATGCTAAAAACCCCGAAATGTCAATATTTAAGGAGTTATGAGCGTTTTAAAATAGGCTATAAAGAAACTGCAATCAAAACGATGCTAAAAACCCCGAAATGTCAATATTTAAGGAGTTATGAGCGTTTTAAAATAGGCTATAAGAAACTGCAATCAAAACGATGCTAAAAACCCCGAAATGTCAATATTTAAGGAGTTATGAGCATTTTAAAATACCCTATTTTTCCTCTTTAAATATCTGCCATCAAAACGATGCTAAAAACCCCGAAATGTCAATATTTAAGGAGTTATGAGCGTTTTAAAATAGGCTATAAGAAACTGCAATCAAAACGATGCTAAAAACCCGAAATGTCAATATTTAAGGAGTTATGAGCGTTTAAAATAGGCTATAAAGAAACTGCAATCAAAACGATGCTAAAAACCCCGAAATGTCAATATTTAAGGAGTTATGAGCATTTTAAAATACCCTATTTTTCCTCTTTAAATATCTGCCATCAAAACGATGCTAAAAACCCCGAAATGTCAATATTTAAGGAGTTATGAGCGTTTTAAAATAGGCTATAAAGAAACTGCAATCAAACGATGCTAAAAACCCCGAAATGTCAATATTTAAGGAGTTATGAGCATTTTAAAATACCCTATTTTTCCTCTTTAAATATCTGCCATCAAAACGATGCTAAAAACCCCGAAATGTCAATATTTAAGGAGTTATGAGCGTTTTAAAATAGGCTATAAAGAAACTGCAATCAAAACGATGCTAAAAACCCCGAAATGTCAATATTTAAGGAGTTATGAGCATTTTAAAATACCCTATTTTTCCTCTTTAAATATCTGCCATCAAAACGATGCTAAAACCCCGAAATGTCAATATTTAAGGAGTTATGAGCGTTTTAAAATAGGCTATAAAGAAACTGCAATCAAAACGATGCTAAAAACCCCGAAATGTCAATATTTAAGGAGTTATGAGCATTTTAAAATACCCTATTTTTCCTCTTTAAATATCTGCCATCAAAACGATGCTAAAAACCCCGAAATGTCAATATTTAAGGAGTTATGAGCGTTTTAAAATAGGCTATAAAGAAACTGCAATCAAAACGATGCTAAAAACCCCGAAATGTCAATATTTAAGGAGTTATGAGCATTTTAAAATACCCTATTTTTCCTCTTTAAATATCTGCCATCAAAACGATGCTAAAAACCCCGAAATGTCAATATTTAAGGAGTTATGAGCGTTTTAAAATAGGCTATAAAGAAACTGCAATCAAAACGATGCTAAAAACCCCGAAATGTCAATATTTAAGGAGTTATGAGCGTTTTAAAATAGGCTATAAAGAAACTGCAATCAAAACGATGCTAAAAACCCCGAAATGTCAATATTTAAGGAGTTATGAGCGTTTTAAAATAGGCTATAAAGAAACTGCAATCAAAACGATGCTAAAAACCCCGAAATGTCAATATTTAAGGAGTTATGAGCATTTTAAAATACCCTATTTTTCCTCTTTAAATATCTGCCATCAAAACGATGCTAAAAACCCCGAAATGTCAATATTTAAGGAGTTATGAGCGTTTTAAAATAGGCTATAAAGAAACTGCAATCAAAACGATGCTAAAAACCCCGAAATGTCAATATTTAAGGAGTTATGAGCGTTTTAAAATAGGCTATAAAGAAACTGCAATCAAAACGATGCTAAAAACCCCGAAATGTCAATATTTAAGGAGTTATGAGCATTTTAAAATACCCTATTTTTCCTCTTTAAATATCTGCCATCAAAACGATGCTAAAAACCCCGAAATGTCAATATTTAAGGAGTTATGAGCGTTTTAAAATAGGCTATAAAGAAACTGCAATCAAAACGATGCTAAAAACCCCGAAATGTCAATATTTAAGGAGTTATGAGCATTTTAAAATACCCTATTTTTCCTCTTTAAATATCTGCCATCAAAACGATGCTAAAAACCCCGAAATGTCAATATTTAAGGAGTTATGAGCGTTTTAAAATAGGCTATAAAGAAACTGCAATCAAAACGATGCTAAAAACCCCGAAATGTCAATATTTAAGGAGTTATGAGCATTTTAAAATACCCTATTTTTCCTCTTTAAATATCTGCCATCAAAACGATGCTAAAAACCCCGAAATGTCAATATTTAAGGAGTTATGAGCGTTTTAAAATAGGCTATAAAGAAACTGCAATCAAAACGATGCTAAAAACCCCGAAATGTCAATATTTAAGGAGTTATGAGCATTTTAAAATAGGCTATAAAGAAACTGCAATCAAAACGATGCTAAAAACCCCGAAATGTCAATATTTAAGGAGTTATGAGCATTTTAAAATACCCTATTTTTCCTCTTTAAATATCTGCCATCAAAACGATGCTAAAAACCCCGAAATGTCAATATTTAAGGAGTTATGAGCGTTTTAAAATAGGCTATAAAGAAACTGCAATCAAAACGATGCTAAAAACCCCGAAATGTCAATATTTAAGGAGTTATGAGCATTTTAAAATACCCTATAAAGAAACTGCAATCAAAACGATGCTAAAAACCCCGAAATGTCAATATTTAAGGAGTTATGAGCGTTTTAAAATAGGCTATAAAGAAACTGCAATCAAAACGATGCTAAAAACCCCGAAATGTCAATATTTAAGGAGTTATGAGCATTTTAAAATACCCTATTTTTCCTCTTTAAATATCTGCCATCAAAACGATGCTAAAAACCCCGAAATGTCAATATTTAAGGAGTTATGAGCGTTTAAAATAGGCTATAAAGAAACTGCAATCAAACGATGCTAAAACCCCGAAATGTCAATATTTAAGGAGTTATGAGCGTTTTAAAATAGGCTATAAAGAAACTGCAATCAAAACGATGCTAAAAACCCCGAAATGTCAATATTTAAGGAGTTATGAGCGTTTTAAAATAGGCTATAAAGAAACTGCAATCAAAACGATGCTAAAAACCCCGAAATGTCAATATTTAAGGAGTTATGAGCATTTTAAATACCCTATTTTTCCTCTTTAAATATCTGCCATCAAAACGATGCTAAAAACCCCGAAATGTCAATATTTAAGGAGTTATGAGCGTTTTAAAATAGGCTATAAAGAAACTGCAATCAAAACGATGCTAAAAACCCCGAAATGTCAATATTTAAGGAGTTATGAGCGTTTTAAAATAGGCTATAAAGAAACTGCAATCAAAACGATGCTAAAAACCCCGAAATGTCAATATTTAAGGAGTTATGAGCATTTTAAAATACCCTATTTTTCCTCTTTAAATATCTGCCATCAAAACGATGCTAAAAACCCCGAAATGTCAATATTTAAGGAGTTATGAGCGTTTTAAAATAGGCTATAAAGAAACTGCAATCAAAACGATGCTAAAAACCCCGAAATGTCAATATTTAAGGAGTTATGAGCGTTTTAAAATAGGCTATAAAGAATCTGCAATCAAAACGATGCTAAAAACCCCGAAATGTCAATATTTAAGGAGTTATGAGCGTTTTAAAATAGGCTATAAAGAAACTGCAATCAAAACGATGCTAAAACCCCGAAATGTCAATATTTAAGGAGTTATGAGCATTTTAAAATACCCTATTTTTCCTCTTTAAATATCTGCCATCAAAACGATGCTAAAAACCCCGAATGTCAATATTTAAGGAGTTATGAGCGTTTTAAAATAGGCTATAAAGAAACTGCAATCAAAACGATGCTAAAAACCCCGAAATGTCAATATTTAAGGAGTTATGAGCATTTTAAAATACCCTATTTTTCCTCTTTAAATATCTGCCATCAAAACGATGCTAAAAACCCCGAAATGTCAATATTTAAGGAGTTATGAGCGTTTTAAAATAGGCTATAAAGAAACTGCAATCAAAACGATGCTAAAAACCCCGAAATGTCAATATTTAAGGAGTTATGAGCATTTTAAAATACCCTATTTTTCCTCTTTAAATATCTGCCATCAAAACGATGCTAAAAACCCCGAAATGTCAATATTTAAGGAGTTATGAGCGTTTTAAAATAGGCTATAAAGAAACTGCAATCAAAACGATGCTAAAAACCCCGAAATGTCAATATTTAAGGAGTTATGAGCGTTTTAAAATAGGCTATAAAGAAACTGCAATCAAAACGATGCTAAAACCCCGAAATGTCAATATTTAAGGAGTTATGAGCATTTTAAAATACCCTATTTTTCCTCTTTAAATATCTGCCATCAAAACGATGCTAAAAACCCCGAAATGTCAATATTTAAGGAGTTATGAGCGTTTTAAAATAGGCTATAAAGAAACTGCAATCAAAACGATGCTAAAAACCCCGAAATGTCAATATTTAAGGAGTTATGAGCATTTTAAAATAGGCTATAAAGAAACTGCATCAAAACGATGCTAAAAACCCCGAAATGTCAATATTTAAGGAGTTATGAGCGTTTTAAAATAGGCTATAAAGAAACTGCAATCAAAACGATGCTAAAAACCCCGAAATGTCAATATTTAAGGAGTTATGAGCATTTTAAAATACCCTATTTTTCCTCTTTAAATATCTGCCATCAAAACGATGCTAAAAACCCCGAAATGTCAATATTTAAGGAGTTATGAGCGTTTTAAAATAGGCTATAAAGAAACTGCAATCAAAACGATGCTAAAAACCCCGAAATGTCAATATTTAAGGAGTTATGAGCATTTTAAAATACCCTATTTTTCCTCTTTAAATATCTGCCATCAAAACGATGCTAAAAACCCCGAAATGTCAATATTTAAGGAGTTATGAGCGTTTTAAAATAGGGTATTTTAAATATCTGCAATCAAAACGATGCTAAAACCCCGAAATGTCAATATTTAAGGAGTTATGAGCATTTTAAAATACCCTATTTTTCCTCTTTAAATATCTGCCATCAAAACGATGCTAAAAACCCCGAAATGTCAATATTTAAGGAGTTATGAGCGTTTTAAAATAGGCTATAAAGAAACTGCAATCAAAACGATGCTAAAAACCCCGAAATGTCAATATTTAAGGAGTTATGAGCATTTTAAAATACCCTATTTTTCCTCTTTAAATATCTGCCATCAAAACGATGCTAAAAACCCCGAAATGTCAATATTTAAGGAGTTATGAGCGTTTAAAATAGGCTATAAAGAAACTGCAATCAAAACGATGCTAAAAACCCCGAAATGTCAATATTTAAGGAGTTATGAGCATTTTAAATACCCTATTTTCCTCTTTAAATATCTGCCATCAAAACGATGCTAAAACCCCGAAATGTCAATATTTAAGGAGTTATGAGCATTTTAAAATACCCTATTTTTCCTCTTTAAATATCTGCCATCAAAACGATGCTAAAAACCCCGAAATGTCAATATTTAAGGAGTTATGAGCGTTTTAAAATAGGCTATAAAGAAACTGCAATCAAAACGATGCTAAAAACCCCGAAATGTCAATATTTAAGGAGTTATGAGCATTTTAAAATACCCTATTTTTCCTCTTTAAATATCTGCCATCAAAACGATGCTAAAAACCCCGAAATGTCAATATTTAAGGAGTTATGAGCATTTTAAAATACCCTATTTTTCCTCTTTAAATATCTGCCATCAAAACGATGCTAAAAACCCCGAAATGTCAATATTTAAGGAGTTATGAGCGTTTTAAAATAGGCTATAAAGAAACTGCAATCAAAACGATGCTAAAAACCCCGAAATGTCAATATTTAAGGAGTTATGAGCGTTTTAAAATAGGCTATAAAGAAACTGCAATCAAAACGATGCTAAAAACCCCGAAATGTCAATATTTAAGGAGTTATGAGCATTTTAAAATACCCTATTTTTCCTCTTTAAATATCTGCCATCAAAACGATGCTAAAAACCCCGAAATGTCAATATTTAAGGAGTTATGAGCATTTTAAAATACCCTATTTTTCCTCTTTAAATATCTGCCATCAAAACGATGCTAAAAACCCCGAAATGTCAATATTTAAGGAGTTATGAGCGTTTTAAAATAGGCTATAAAGAAACTGCAATCAAAACGATGCTAAAAACCCCGAAATGTCAATATTTAAGGAGTTATGAGCATTTTAAAATACCCTATTTTTCCTCTTTAAATATCTGCCATCAAAACGATGCTAAAAACCCCGAAATGTCATATTTAAGGAGTTATGAGCATTTTAAAATACCCTATTTTTCCTCTTTAAACATCTGCCATCAAAACGATGCTAAAACCCCGAAATGTCAATATTTAAGGAGTTATGAGCGTTTTAAAATAGGCTATAAAGAAACTGCAATCAAAACGATGCTAAAAACCCCGAAATGTCAATATTTAAGGAGTTATGAGCGTTTTAAAATAGGCTAATAAAGAAACTGCAATCAAACGATGCTAAAAACCCCGAAATGTCAATATTTAAGGAGTTATGAGCATTTTAAAATACCCAATTTTTCCTCTTTAAATATCTGCCATCAAAACGATGCTAAAAACCCCGAAATGTCAATATTTAAGGAGTTATGAGCGTTTTAAAATAGGCTATAAGAAACTGCAATCAAAACGATGCTAAAAACCCCGAAGTGTCAATATTTAAGGAGTTATGAGCATTTTAAAATACCCTATTTTTCCTCTTTAAATATCTGCCATCAAAACGATGCTAAAAACCCCGAAATGTCAATATTTAAGGAGTTATGAGCTTTTTAAATACCCTATTTTTCCTCTTTAAATATCTGCCATCAAAACGATGCTAAAAACCCGAAATGTCAATATTTAAGGAGTTATGAGCGTTTTAAAAATAGGCTATAAAGAAACTGCAATCAAAACGATGCTAAAAATCCCGAAATGTCAATATTTAAGGAGTTATGAGCATTTTAAAATACCCTATTTTTCCTCTTTAAATATCTGCCATCAAAACGTGCTAAAACCCCGAAATGTCAATATTTAAGGAGTTATGAGCGTTTTAAATAGGCTATAAAGAAAACTGCATCAAAACGATGCTAAAAACCCTGAAATGTCAATATTTAAGGAGTTATGAGCATTTTAAAATACCCTATTTTTCCTCTTTAAATATCTGCCATCAAAACGATGCTAAAACCCCGAAATGTCAATATTTAAAGAGTTATGAGCGTTTTAAAATAGGGCTATAAAGAACTGCAATCAAAACGATGCTAAAAACCCCGAAATGTCAATATTTAAGGAGTTATGAGCATTTTAAAATACCCTATTTTTCCTCTTTAAATATCTGCCATCAAACGATGCTAAAAACCCCGAAATGTCAGTATTTAAGGATTTATGAGCGTTTTAAAATAGGCTATAAAGAAACTGCAATCAAAACGATGCTAAAAACCCCGAAATGTCAATATTTAAGGAGTTATGAGCATTTTAAAATACCCTATTTTTCCTCTTTAAATATCTGCCATCAAAACGATGCTAAAAACCCCGAAATGTCAATATTAAGGATTTATGAGCGTTTTAAATAGGCTATAAAGAAACTGCAATCAAAACGATGCTAAAAACCCGAAATGTCAATATTTAAGGAGTTATGAGCATTTTAAAATACCCTATTTTTCCTCTTTAAATATCTGCCATCAAAACGATGCTAAAAACCCCGAAATGTCAATATTTAAGGAGTTATGAGCGTTTTAAAATAGGCTATAAAGAAACTGCAATCAAAACGATGCTAAAAACCCCGAAATGTCAATATTTAAGGAGTTATGAGCATTTTAAAATACCCTATTTTTCCTCTTTAAATATCTGCCATCAAAACGATGCTAAAAACCCCGAAATGTCAATATTTAAGGAGTTATGAGCGTTTTAAAATAGGCTATAAAGAAACTGCAATCAAAACGATGCTAAAAACCCCGAAATGTCAATATTTAAGGAGTTATGAGCATTTTAAAATACCCTATTTTTCCTCTTTAAATATCTGCCATCAAAACGATGCTAAAAACCCCGAAATGTCAATATTTAAGGAGTTATGAGCGTTTTAAAATAGGCTATAAAGAAACTGCAATCAAAACGATGCTAAAAACCCCGAAATGTCAATATTTAAGGAGTTATGAGCATTTTAAAATACCCTATTTTTCCTCTTTAAATATCTGCCATCAAAACGATGCTAAAAACCCCGAAATGTCAATATTTAAGGAGTTATGAGCGTTTTAAAATAGGCTATAAAGAAACTGCAATCAAAACGATGCTAAAAACCCCGAAATGTCAATATTTAAGGAGTTATGAGCGTTTTAAAATAGGCTATAAAGAAACTGCAATCAAACGATGCTAAAAACCCCGAAATGTCAATATTTAAGGAGTTATGAGCATTTTAAAATACCCTATTTTTCCTCTTTAAATATCTGCATCAAAACGATGCTAAAACCCCGAAATGTCAATATTTAAGGAGTTATGAGCATTTTAAAATACCCTATTTTCCTCTTTAAATATCTGCCATCAAAACGATGCTAAAAAAAAATAGGCTATAAAGAAACTGCAATCAAAACGATGCTAAAAACCCCGAAATGTCAATATTTAAGGAGTTATGAGCATTTTAAAATACCCTATTTTTCCTCTTTAAATATCTGCCATCAAAACGATGCTAAAAACCCCGAAATGTCAATATTTAAGGAGTTATGAGCGTTTTAAAATAGGCTATAAAGAAACTGCAATCAAAACGATGCTAAAAACCCCGAAATGTCAATATTTAAGGAGTTATGAGCATTTTAAAATACCCTATTTTTCCTCTTTAAATATCTGCCATCAAAACGATGCTAAAAACCCCGAAATGTCAATATTTAAGGAGTTATGAGCGTTTTAAAATAGGCTATAAAGAAACTGCAATCAAAACGATGCTAAAAACCCCGAAATGTCAATATTTAAGGAGTTATGAGCATTTTAAAATACCCTATTTTTCCTCTTTAAATATCTGCCATCAAAACGATGCTAAAAACCCCGAAATGTCAATATTTAAGGAGTTATGAGCGTTTTAAAATAGGCTATAAAGAAACTGCAATCAAAACGATGCTAAAAACCCCGAAATGTCAATATTTAAGGAGTTATGAGCATTTTTACCCTATTTTTCTCTTTAAATATCTGCCATCAAAACGATGCTAAAAACCCCGAAATGTCAATATTTAAGGAGTTATGAGCGTTTAAAATAGGCTATAAAGAAACTGCAATCAAAACGATGCTAAAACCCCGAAATGTCAATATTTAAGGAGTTATGAGCATTTTAAAATACCCTATTTTTCCTCTTTAAATATCTGCCATCAAAACGATGCTAAAAACCCCGAAATGTCAATATTTAAGGAGTTATGAGCGTTTTAAAATAGGCTATAAGAAACTGCAATCAAAACGATGCTAAAAACCCCGAAATGTCAATATTTAAGGAGTTATGAGCATTTTAAAATACCCTATTTTTCCTCTTTAAATATCTGCCATCAAAACGATGCTAAAAACCCCGAAATGTCAATATTTAAGGAGTTATGAGCGTTTTAAAATAGGCTATAAAGAAACTGCAATCAAAACGATGCTAAAAACCCCGAAATGTCAATATTTAAGGAGTTATGAGCATTTTAAAATACCCTATTTTTCCTCTTTAAATATCTGCCATCAAAACGATGCTAAAAACCCCGAAATGTCAATATTTAAGGAGTTATGAGCGTTTTAAAATAGGCTATAAAGAAACTGCAATCAAAACGATGCTAAAAACCCCGAAATGTCAATATTTAAGGAGTTATGAGCATTTTAAAATACCCTATTTTTCCTCTTTAAATATCTGCCATCAAAACGATGCTAAAAACCCCGAAATGTCAATATTTAAGGAGTTATGAGCGTTTTAAAATAGGCTATAAAGAAACTGCAATCAAAACGATGCTAAAAACCCCGAAATGTCAATATTTAAGGAGTTATGAGCATTTAAAATATATTTTAAGGAGTTATGAGCATTTTAAAATACCCTATTTTTCCTCTTTAAATATCTGCCATCAAAACGATGCTAAAACCCCGAAATGTCAATATTTAAGGAGTTATGAGCGTTTTAAAATAGGCTATAAAGAAACTGCAATCAAAACGATGCTAAAAACCCCGAAATGTCAATATTTAAGGAGTTATGAGCATTTTAAATACCCTATTTTTCCTCTTTAAATATCTGCCATCAAAACGATGCTAAAAACCCCGAAATGTCAATATTTAAGGAGTTATGAGCGTTTTAAAATAGGCTATAAAGAAACTGCAATCAAAACGATGCTAAAAACCCCGAAATGTCAATATTTAAGGAGTTATGAGCATTTTAAAATACCCCTTTTTCCTCTTTAAATATCTGCCATCAAAACGATGCTAAAAACCCCGAAATGTCAATATTTAAGGAGTTATGAGCGTTTTAAAATAGGCTATAAAGAAACTGCAATCAAAACGATGCTAAAAACCCCGAAATGTCAATATTTAAGGAGTTATGAGCATTTTAAAATACCCTATTTTTCCTCTTTAAATATCTGCCATCAAAACGATGCTAAAAACCCGAAATGTCAATATTTAAGGAGTTATGAGCGTTTTAAAATAGGCTATAAAGAAACTGCAATCAAAACGATGCTAAAAACCCCGAAATGTCAATATTTAAGGAGTTATGAGCATTTTAAAATACCCTATTTTTCCTCTTTAAATATCTGCCATCAAAACGATGCTAAAAACCCCGAAATGTCAATATTTAAGGAGTTATGAGCGTTTTAAAATAGGCTATAAAGAAACTGCAATCAAAACGATGCTAAAAACCCCGAAATGTCAATATTTAAGGAGTTATGAGCATTTTAAAATACCCTATTTTTCCTCTTTAAATATCTGCCATCAAAACGATGCTAAAAACCCCGAAATGTCAATATTTAAGGAGTTATGAGCGTTTTAAAATAGGCTATAAAGAAACTGCAATCAAAACGATGCTAAAAACCCCGAAATGTCAATATTTAAGGAGTTATGAGCATTTTAAAATACCCTATTTTCCTCTTTAAATATCTGCCATCAAAACGATGCTAAAAACCCCGAAATGTCAATATTTAAGGAGTTATGAGCGTTTTAAAATAGGCTATAAAGAAACTGCAATCAAAACGATGCTAAAAACCCCGAAATGTCAATATTTAAGGAGTTATGAGCGTTTTAAAATAGGCTATAAAGAAACTGCAATCAAAACGATGCTAAAAACCCCGAAATGTCAATATTTAAGGAGTTATGAGCATTTAAAATACCCTATTTTCCTCTTTAAATATCTGCCATCAAAACGATGCTAAAAACCCCGAAATGTCAATATTTAAGGAGTTATGAGCGTTTTAAAATAGGCTATAAAGAAACTGCAATCAAAACGATGCTAAAAACCCCGAAATGTCAATATTTAAGGAGTTATGAGCATTTTAAAATACCCTATTTTTCCTCTTTAAATATCTGCCATCAAAACGATGCTAAAAACCCCGAAATGTCAATATTTAAGGAGTTATGAGCGTTTAAAATAGGCTATAAAGAAACTGCAATCAAAACGATGCTAAAAACCCCGAAATGTCAATATTTAAGGAGTTATGAGCATTTTAAAATACCCTATTTTTCCTCTTTAAATATCTGCCATCAAAACGATGCTAAAAACCCCGAAATGTCAATATTTAAGGAGTTATGAGCATTTTAAAATACCCTATTTTTCCTCTTTAAATATCTGCCATCAAAACGATGCTAAAAACCCCGAAATGTCAATATTTAAGGAGTTATGAGCGTTTTAAAATAGGCTATAAAGAAACTGCAATCAAAACGATGCTAAAAACCCCGAAATGTCAATATTTAAGGAGTTATGAGCATTTTAAAATACCCTATTTTCCTCTTTAAATATCTGCCATCAAAACGATGCTAAAAACCCCGAAATGTCAATATTTAAGGAGTTATGAGCGTTTTAAAATAGGCTATAAAGAAACTGCAATCAAAACGATGCTAAAAACCCCGAAATGTCAATATTTAAGGAGTTATGAGCATTTTAAAATACCCTATTTTCCTCTTTAAATATCTGCCATCAAAACGATGCTAAAAACCCCGAAATGTCAATATTTAAGGAGTTATGAGCGTTTTAAAATAGGCTATAAAGAAACTGCAATCAAAACGATGCTAAAAACCCCGAAATGTCAATATTTAAGGAGTTATGAGCATTTTAAAATAGGCTATAAAGAAACTGCAATCAAAACGATGCTAAAAACCCCGAAATGTCAATATTTAAGGAGTTATGAGCATTTTAAAATACCCTATTTTTCCTCTTTAAATATCTGCCATCAAAACGATGCTAAAAACCCCGAAATGTCAATATTTAAGGAGTTATGAGCGTTTTAAAATAGGCTATAAAGAAACTGCAATCAAAACGATGCTAAAAACCCCGAAATGTCAATATTTAAGGAGTTATGAGCATTTTAAAATACCCTATTTTTCCTCTTTAAATATCTGCCATCAAAACGATGCTAAAAACCCCGAAATGTCAATATTTAAGGAGTTATGAGCGTTTTAAAATAGGCTATAAAGAAACTGCAATCAAAACGATGCTAAAAACCCCGAAATGTCAATATTTAAGGAGTTATGAGCATTTTAAAATACCCTATTTTTCCTCTTTAAATATCTGCCATCAAAACGATGCTAAAAACCCCGAAATGTCAATATTTAAGGAGTTATGAGCGTTTTAAAATAGGCTATAAAGAAACTGCAATCAAAACGATGCTAAAAACCCCGAAATGTCAATATTTAAGGAGTTATGAGCATTTTAAAATACCCTATTTTTCCTCTTTAAATATCTGCCATCAAAACGATGCTAAAAACCCCGAAATGTCAATATTTAAGGAGTTATGAGCGTTTTAAAATAGGCTATAAAGAAACTGCAATCAAAACGATGCTAAAAACCCCGAAATGTCAATATTTAAGGAGTTATGAGCATTTTAAAATACCCTATTTTTCCTCTTTAAATATCTGCCATCAAAACGATGCTAAAAACCCCGAAATGTCAATATTTAAGGAGTTATGAGCGTTTTAAAATAGGCTATAAAGAAACTGCAATCAAAACGATGCTAAAACCCCGAAATGTCAATATTTAAGGAGTTATGAGCATTTTAAAATACCCTATTTTTCCTCTTTAAATATCTGCCATCAAAACGATGCTAAAAACCCCGAAATGTCAATATTTAAGGAGTTATGAGCGTTTTAAAATAGGCTATAAAGAAACTGCAATCAAAACGATGCTAAAAACCCCGAAATGTCAATATTTAAGGAGTTATGAGCATTTTAAAATACCCTATTTTTCCTCTTTAAATATCTGCCATCAAAACGATGCTAAAAACCCCGAAATGTCAATATTTAAGGAGTTATGAGCATTTTAAATACCCTATTTTTCCTCTTTAAATATCTGCCATCAAAACGATGCTAAAAACCCCGAAATGTCAATATTTAAGGAGTTATGAGCGTTTTAAAATAGGCTATAAAGAAACTGCAATCAAAACGATGCTAAAAACCCCGAAATGTCAATATTTAAGGAGTTATGAGCATTTTAAAATACCCTATTTTTCCTCTTTAAATATCTGCCATCAAAACGATGCTAAAAACCCCGAAATGTCAATATTTAAGGAGTTATGAGCGTTTTAAAATAGGCTATAAAGAAACTGCAATCAAAACGATGCTAAAAACCCCGAAATGTCAATATTTAAGGAGTTATGAGCATTTAAAATACCCTATTTTAAGGAGTTATGAGCATTTTAAAATACCCTATTTTTCCTCTTTAAATATCTGCCATCAAAACGATGCTAAAAACCCCGAAATGTCAATATTTAAGGAGTTATGAGCGTTTTAAAATAGGCTATAAAGAAACTGCAATCAAAACGATGCTAAAAACCCCGAAATGTCAATATTTAAGGAGTTATGAGCATTTTAAAATACCCTATTTTTAAGGAGTTATGAGCATTTTAAAATACCCTATTTTTCCTCTTTAAATATCTGCCATCAAAACGATTCTAAAAACCCGAAATGTTAATATTTAAGGAGTTATGAGCGCTTTAAAATAGCCTATAAAGAAACTGCAATCAAAACGATGCTAAAAAACCCCGAAATGTCAATATTTAAGGAGTTATGAGCATTTAAATACCCTATTTTTCCTCTTTAAATATCTGCCATCAAAACCCCGGAAATGTCTATATTTAAGGAGTTATGAGCGTTTTTAAAATAGGCTATAAAGAAACTGCAATCAAAACGATTCTAAAACCCCGAAATGTCAATATTTAAGGAGTTATGAGCATTTTAAAATACCCTATTTTTCCTCTTTTAAATATCTGCCATCAAAACGATGCTAAAAAAACCCCGAAATGTCACTATTTAAGGAGTTATGAGCATTTTAAAATACCCTATTTTTCCTCTTAAATATCTGCCATCAAAACGATGCTAAAAACCCCGAAATGTCAATATTTAAAGAGTTTATGAGCGTTTAAATAGGCTATAAAGAAACTGCAATCAAAACGATGCTAAAAACCCCGATATGTCAATATTAAGGAGTTATGAGCGTTTTTAAAATAGGCTATAAAGAAACTGCAATCCAAAACGATGCTAAAAACCCCGAAATGTCAATATTTAAGGAGTTATGAGCATTTTAAAATACCCTATTTTCCTCTTTAAATATCTGCCATCAAACGATGCTAAAAACCCCGAAATGTCAATATTTAAGGAGTTATGAGCGTTTTAAAATAGGCTATAAAGAAACTGCAATCAAAACGATGCTAAAACCCCGAAATGTCAATATTAAGGAGTTATGAGCATTTAAAATACCATATTTTCCTCTTAAATATCTGCCATCAAAACGATTCTAAAAACCCCGAAATGTCAATATTTAAGGAGTTATGAGCGTTTTAAATAGGCTATAAAGAAACTGCAATCCCAAACGATGCTAAAAACCCGAAATGTCAATATTTAAGGAGTTATGAGCATTTTAAAATACCCTATTTTGCCTCTTTAAATATCTGCCATCAAAACGATGCTAAAAACCCCGAAATGTCAATATTTAAGGAGTTATGAGCGTTTTTAAATAGGCTATAAAGAAACTGCAATCAAAACGATGCTAAAAACCCCGATATGTCAATATTTAAGGAGTTATGAGCGTTTTAAAATAGACTATAAAGAAACTGCAATCAAAACGATGCTAAAAACCCCCGAAATGTCAATATTTAAGGAGTTATGAGCATTTTAACATACCCTATTTTTCCTCTTTAAATATCTGCCATCAAAACGATGCTAAAAACCCCGAAATGTCAATATTTAAGGAGTTATGAGCATTTTTAAAATACCCTATTTTCCTCTTTAAATATCTGCCATCAAAACGATGCTAAAACCCCGAAATGTCAATATTTTAGGGTTATGAGCGTTTTAAAATAGGCTATAAAGAAACTGCAATCAAAACGATGCTAAAAACCCCGAAATGTCAATATATAAGGAGTTATGAGAATTTTAAAATACCCTATTTTTCCTCTTTAAATATCTGCCATCAAAACGATGCCTAAAAAACCCCCAAAATGCCAATATTAAGGATTTATGAGCGTTTTAAAACTAGGCTATAAAAAACTGCAATCAAACGATGCTAAAAACCCGAAATGTCAATATTTAAGGAGTTTATGAGCATTTAAAATACCCTATTTTTCCTCTTTAAATATCTGCCATCAAAACGATTCTAAAACCCCGAAATGTCAATATTAAGGAGTTATGAGCGTTTTAAAATAGGCTATAAAGAAACTGCAATCAAAACGATGCTAAAAACCCCGAAATGTCAATATATAAGGAGTTATGAGAATTTTAAAATACCCTATTTTTCCTCTTTAAATATCTGCCATCAAAACGATGCTAAAAACCCCAAAATGCCAATATTTAAGGATTATGAGCGTTTTAAATAGGTATAAAAAAACTGCAATCAAAACGATGCTAAAAACCCCGAAATGTCAATATTTAAGGAGTTATGAGCATTTTAAATACCCTATTTTTCCTCTTTAAATATCTGCCATCAAAACGATTCTAAAAACCCCGAAATGTCAATATTTAAGGAGTTATGAGCGTTTTAAAATAGGCTATAAAGAAACTGCAATCAAAACGATGCTAAAAACCCCGAAATGTCAATATATAAGGAGTTATGAGAATTTTAAAATACCCTATTTTTCCTCTTTAAATATCTGCCATCAAAACGATGCTAAAAACCCCCAAATGCCAATATTAAGGATTTATGAGCGTTTTAAAATAGGCTATAAAAAAAACTGCAATCAAAACCGATGCTAAAAACCCCCGAAATGTCAAATTTTAAGGAGTTAGAGCATTTTAAAATACCCTATTTTTCCTCTTTAAATATCTGCCATCAAAACGATGCTAAAAACCCCGAATGTCAATATTTAAGGAGTTATGGGCGGTTTTAAAATAGGCTATAAAGAAACTGCAATCAAAACGATGCTAAAACCCCGAAATGTCATATTTAAGGAGTTATGAGCATTTTAAAATACCCTATTTTCCTCTTAAATATCTGGCCATCAAAACGATTCTAAAAACCCAGCGAAATGTCAATATTTAAGGAGTTATGAGCGTTTTAAAATAGGCTATAAAGAAACTGCAATCAAAACGATGCTAAAAACCCCGAAATGTCAATATTTAAGGAGTTATGAGCATTTTAAATACCCTATTTTTCCTCTTTAAATATCTGCCATCAAAACGATGCTTAAAAACCCGAAATGTCAATATTTTAGGAGTTATGAGCGTTTTAAAATAGGCTATAAAGAAACTGCAATCAAAACGATGCTAAAAACCCCGAAATGTCAATATATAAGGAGTTATGAGAATTTTAAAATACCCTATTTTTCCTCTTTAAATATCTGCCATCAAAACGATGCTAAAAACCCCGAAATGTCAATATTTTAAGGAGTTATGAGCGTTTTTAAATAGGCTATAAAAAACTGCAATCAAAACGATGCTAAAACCCCGAAATGTCAATATTTAAGGAGTTATGAGCATTTTAAAATACCCTATTTTTCCTCTTTAAATATCTGCCATCAAAACGATGCTAAAAAGCCCCAAAATGCCAATATTTAAGGATTTATGAGCGTTTTAAAATAGGCTATAAAAAAACTGCAATCAAAACGATGCTAAAAACCCCGAAATGTCAATATTTAAGGAGTTATGAGCATTTTAAAATACCCTATTTTTCCTCCTTAAATATCTGCCATCAAAACCCCGAAATGTCAATATTTAAGGAGTTATGAGCGTTTAAAAATAGGCTATAAAGAAACTGCAATCAAAACGATGCTAAAAACCCCGAAATGTCAATATTTAAGGAGTATGAGCATTTTAAAATACCCTATTTTTCCTCTTTAAATATCTGCCATCAAAACGATGCTAAAAACCCCGAAATGTCAATATTTAGGAGTTATGAGCGTTTTAAAATAGGCTATAAAGAAACTGCAATCAAAACGATGCTAAAAACCCGAAATGTCAATATTTAAGGAGTTATGAGCATTTTAAAATACCCTATTTTTCCTCTTTAAATATCTGCCATCAAAACGATGCTAAAAACCCCGAAATGTCAATATTTAAGGAGTTATGAGCATTTTAAAATACCCTATTTTTCCTCTTTAAATATCTGCCATCAAAACGATGCTAAAAACCCCGAAATGTCAATATTTAAGGAGTTATGAGCGTTTTAAAATAGGCTATAAAGAAACTGCAATCAAAACGAAATGTCAATATTTAAGGAGTTATGAGCATTTTAAAATAGGCTATAAAGAAACTGCAATCAAAACGATGCTAAAAACCCCGAAATGTCAATATTTAAGGAGTTATGAGCATTTTAAAATACCCTATTTTTAAGGAGTTATGAGCATTTTAAAATACCCTATTTTTCCTCTTTAAATATCTGCCATCAAACGATGCTAAAAACCCCGAAATGTCAATATTTAAGGAGTTATGAGCGTTTTAAAATAGGCTATAAAGAAACTGCAATCAAAACGATGCTAAAAAACCCCGAAATGTCAATATTTAAGGAGTTATGAGCATTTTAAATACCCTATTTTTCCTCTTTAAATATCTGCCATCAAAACGATTCTAAAAACCCCGAAATGTCAATATTTAAGGAGTTATGAGCGTTTTAAAATAGGCTATAAAGAAACTGCAATCAAAACGATGCTAAAAACCCCGAAATGTCAATATTTAAGGAGTTATGAGCATTTTAAAATACCCTATTTTTCCTCTTTAAATATCTGCCATCAAAACGATGCTAAAAACCCCGAAATGTCAATATTTAAGGAGTTATGAGCGTTTTAAAATAGGCTATAAAGAAACTGCAATCAAAACGATGCTAAAAACCCCGAAATGTCAATATTAAGGAGTTATGAGCATTTTAAAATACCCTATTTTTCCTCTTTAAATATCTGCCATCAAAAACGATGCTAAAAACCCCGAAATGTCAATATTTAAGGATTTATGAGCGTTTTAAAATAGGCTATAAGAAACTGCAATCAAAACGATGCTAAAAACCCCGAAATGTCACTATTTAAGGAGTTATGAGCATTTTAAAATACCCTATTTTTCCTCTTTAAATATCTGCCATCAAAACGATTCTAAAAACCCCGAAATGTCAATATTTAAGGAGTTATGAGCGTTTTAAAATAGGCTATAAAGAAACTGCAATCAAAACGATGCTAAAAACCCCGAAATGTCAATATTTAAGGAGTTATGAGCATTTTAAAATACCCTATTTTTCCTCTTTAAATATCTGCCATCAAAACGATGCTAAAAACCCCGAATGTCAATATTTAAGGAGTTATGAGCGTTTTAAAATAGGCTATAAAGAAACTGCAATCAAAACGATGCTAAAAACCCCGAAATGTCAATATTTAAGGAGTTATGAGCATTTTAAAATACCCTATTTTTCCTCTTTAAATATCTGCCATCAAACGATGCTAAAAACCCCGAAATGTCAATATTTAAGGATTTATGAGCGTTTTAAAATAGGCTATAAAGAAACTGCAATCAAAACGATGCTAAAAACCCCGAAATGTCAATATTTAAGGAGTTATGAGCATTTTAAAATACCCTATTTTTCCTCTTTAAATATCTGCCATCAAAACGATGCTAAAAACCCCGAAATGTCAATATTTAAGGAGTTATGAGCATTTTAAAATACCCTATTTTTCCTCTTTAAATATCTGCCATCAAAACGATGCTAAAAACCCCGAAATGTCAATATTTTAGGAGTTATGAGCGTTTTTAAAATAGGCTATAAAGAAACTGCAATCAAAACGATACTAAAAACCCCGAAATGTCAATATTTAAGGAGTTATGAGCATTTTAAAATACCCTATTTTTCCTCTTTAAATATCTGCCATCAAAACGATGCTAAAAACCCCGAAATGTCAATATTTAAGGAGTTATGAGCGTTTTAAAATAGGCTATAAAGAAACTGCAATCAAAACGATGCTAAAACCCCGAAATGTCAATATTTTAGGAGTTATGAGCGTTTTAAAATAGGCTATAAAGAAACTGCAATCAAAACGATACTAAAAACCCCGAAATGTCAATATTTAAGGAGTTATGAGCATTTTAAAATACCCTATTTTTCCTCTTTAAATATCTGCCATCAAAACGATGCTAAAAACCCCGAAATGTCAATATTTAAGGAGTTATGAGCATTTTAAATACCCTATTTTTCCTCTTTAAATATCTGCCATCAAAACGATGCTAAAAACCCCGAAATGTCAATATTTAAGGAGTTATGAGCGTTTTAAAATAGGCTATAAAGAAACTGCAATCAAACGATACTAAAAACCCCGAAATGTCAATATTAAGGAGTATGAGCATTTTAAAATACCCTATTTTTCTCTTTAAATATCTGCCATCAAAACGATGCTAAAAACCCCGAAATGTCAATATTTAAGGAGTTATGAGCGTTTTTAAAATAGGCTATAAAGAAACTGCAATCAAAACGATGCTAAAAACCCCGAAATGTCAATATTTAAGGAGTTATGAGCATTTTAAAATACCCTATTTTCCTCTTTAAATATCTGCCATCAAAACGATTCTAAAAACCCCGAAATGTCAATATTTAAGGAGTTATGAGCGTTTTAAAATAGGCTATAAAGAAACTGCAATCAAAACGATGCTAAAAACCCGAAATGTCAATATTTAAGGAGTTATGAGCATTTTAAAGTACCCTATTTTTCCTCATTAAATATCTGCCATCAAAACGATGCTAAAAACCCCGAAATGTCAATATTTAAGGAGTTATGAGCGTTTTAAAATAGGCTATAAAGAAACTGCAATCAAAACGATGCTAAAAACACCGAAATGTCAATATTTAAGGAGTTATGAGCATTTTAAAATACCCTATTTTTCCTCTTTAAATATCTGCCATCAAAACGATGCTAAAAACCCCGAAATGTCAATATTTAAGGAGTTATGAGCGTTTTAAAATAGGCTATAAAGAAACTGCAATCAAACGATGCTAAAAACCCCGAAATGTCAATATTTAAGGAGTTATGAGCATTTTTAAAATACCCTATTTTTAAGGAGTTATGAGCATTTTAAAATACCCTATTTTTCCTCTTTAATATCTGCCATCAAAACGGTGCTAAAAACCCCGAAATGTCAATATTTAAGGAGTTATGAGCGTTTTAAATAGGCTATAAAGAAACTGCAATCAAAACGATGCTAAAAACCCCGAAATGTCAATATTTAAGGAGTTATGAGCATTTTAAATACCCTATTTTTCCTCTTTAAATATCTGCCATCAAAACGATGCTAAAAACCCCGAAATGTCAATATTTAAGGAGTTATGAGCGTTTTTAAAATAGGCTATGAAGAAACTGCAATCAAAACGATGCTAAAAACCCCGAAATGTCAATATTTAAGGAGTTATGAGCATTTTAAAATACCCTATTTTTCCTCTTTAAATATCTGCCATCAAAAACGATGCTAAAAATCCCGAAATGTCAATATTTAAGGATTTATGAGCGTTTTAAAATAGGCTATAAAGAAACTGCAATCAAAACGATGCTAAAAACCCCGAAATGTCAATATTAAGGAGTATGAGCATTTTAAAATACCCTATTTTTCCTCTTTAAATATCTGCCATCAAAACGATGCTAAAATCCCGAAATGTCAATATTTAAGGATTTATGAGCGTTTTAAAATAGGCTATAAGAAACTGCAATCAAAACGATGCTAAAAACCCCGAAATGTCAACATTTAAGGAGTTATGACCATTTTAAAATACCCTATTTTTCCTCTTTAAATATCTGCCATCAAAACGATGCTAAAAACCCCGAAATGTCAATATTTAAGGAGTTATGAGCGTTTTAAAATAGGCTATAAAGAAACTGCAATCAAAACGATGCTAAAAACCCCGAAATGTCAATATTTAAGGAGTTATGAGCATTTTAAAATACCCTATTTTTTCCTCTTTAAATATCTGCCATCAAAACGATGCTTAAAAACCCCGAAATGTCAATATTTAAGGAGTTATGAGCGTTTTTAAAATAGGCTATAAAGAAACTGCAATCAAACGATGCTAAAAACCCCGAAATGTCAATATTTAAGGAGTTATGAGCATTTTAAAATACCCTATTTTTCCTCTTTAAATATCTGCCATCAAAACGATGCTAAAAACCCCGAAATGTCAATATTTAAGGAGTTATGAGCGTTTTAAATAGGCTATAAAGAAACTGCAATCAAAACGATGCTAAAAACCCCGAAATGTCAATATTTAAGGAGTTATGAGCATTTTAAATACCCTATTTTTCCTCTTTAAATATCTGCCATCAAAACGATGCTAAAAACCCCGAAATGTCAATATTAAGGAGTTATGAGCGTTTTAAAATAGGCTATAAAGAAACTGCAATCAAACCGATGCTAAAAACCCCGAAATGTCAATATTTAAGGAATTATGAGCATTTTAAAATACCCTATTTTTCCTCTTTAAATATCTGCCATCAAAACGATGCTAAAAACCCCGAAATGTCAATATTTAAGGAGTTATGAGCGTTTTAAATAGGCTATAAAGAAACTGCAATCAAACGATGCTAAAAACCCCGAAATGTCAATATTTAAGGAGTTATGAGCATTTTAAAATACCCTATTTTTCCTCTTTAAATATCTGCCATCAAACGATGCTAAAAACCCCGAAAGTCAATATTTAAGGGGTTATGAGCATTTTTAAAATACCCTATTTTTCCTCTTTAAATATCTGCCATCAAAACGATGCTAAAAACCCCGAAATGTCAATATTTAAGGAGTTATGAGCGTTTTAAAATAGGCTATAAAGAAACTGCAATCAAACGAAATGTCAATATTTAAGAGTTATGAGCATTTTAAATAGGCTATAAAGAAACTGCAATCAAAACGATGCTAAAAACCCCGAAATGTCAATATTTAAGGAGTTATGAGCATTTTAAATACCCTATTTTTAAGGAGTTATGAGCATTTTAAAATACCCTATTTTTCCTCTTTAAATATCTGCCATCAAAACGATGCTAAAACCCCGAAATGTCAATATTTAAGGAGTTATGAGCGTTTTAAAATAGGGCTATAAAGAAACTGCAATCAAAACGATGCTAAAAACCCCGAAATGTCAATATTTAAGGAGTTATGAGGCATTTTAAAATACCATATTTTTCCTCTTTAAATATCTGCCATCAAAACGATGCTAAAAACCCCGAAATGTCAATATTAAAGAGTTATGAGCATTTTAAAATACCCTATTTTTCCCTCTTTAAATATCTGCCATCAAAACGATGCTAAAAACCCCCGAAATGTCAATATTTAAGGATTTATGAGCGTTTTAAAATAGGCTATAAAGAAACTGCAATCAAACGATGCTAAAAACCCCGAAATGTCAATATTTAAGGAGTTATGAGAATTTTAAAATACCCTATTTTTCCTCTTTAAATATCTGCCATCAAAACGATGCTAAAAACCGCGAAATGTCAATATTTAAGGATTTATGAGCGTTTTTAAAATAGGCTATAAGAAACTGCAATCAAAACGATGCTAAAAACCCCGAAATGTCAATATTGAAGGAGTTATGAGCGTTTTAAAATAGGCTATAAGGAACTGCAATCAAAACGATGCTAAAAACCCCGAAATGTCAATATTTAAGGAGTTATGAGCATTTTTAAAATACCCTATTTTTCCTCTTTAAATATCTGCCATCAAAACGATGCTAAAAACCCCGAAATGTCAATATTTAAGGAGTTATGAGCATTTTAAATACCCTATTTTTCCTCTTTAAATATCTGCCATCAAAACGATGCTAAAAATCCCGAAATGTCAATATTTAAGGATTTATGAGCGTTTTTAAAATAGGCTATAAAGAAACTGCAATAAAACGATGCTAAAAACCCCGAAATGTCAATATTTAAGGAGTTATGAGCATTTTAAAATACCCTATTTTTCCTCTTTAAATATCTGCCATCAAAACGATGCTAAAAATCCCGAAATGTCAATATTTAAGGAGTTATGAGCATTTTAAAATACCCTATTTTTCCTCTTTAAATATCGCCATCAAAACGATGCTAAAAACCCGAAATGTCAATATTTAAGGAGTTATGAGCGTTTTAAAATAGGCTATAAAGAAACTGCAATGAAAACGATGCTAAAAACCCCGAAATGTCAATATTTAAGGAGTTATGAGCATTTTTAAAATACCCTATTTTTCCTCTTTAAATATCCGCCATCAAAACGATGCTAAAACCCCGAAATGTCAATATTTAAGGAGTTATGAGCGTTTTAAAATAGGCTATAAAGAAACTGCAATCAAAACGATGCTAAAAACCCCGAAATGTCAATATTTAAGGAGTTATGAGCATTTTAAAATACCCTATTTTTCCTCTTTAAATATCTGCCATCAAAACGATGCTAAAAACCCCGAAATGTCAATATTTAAGGTGTTATGAGCGTTTTAAATAGGCTATAAAGAAACTGCAATCAAAATGATGCTAAAAACCCCGAAATGTCAATATTTAAGGAGTTATGAGCATTTTAAATACCCTATTTTTCCTCTTTAAATATCTGCCATCAAAACGATGCTAAAAACCCCGAAATGTCAATATTTAAGGAGTTATGAGCGTTTTAAAATAGGCTATAAAGAAACTGCAATGAAAACGATGCTAAAAACCCCGAAATGTCAATATTTAAGGAGTTATGAGCATTTTAAAATACCCTATTTTTCCTCTTTAAATATCCGCCATCAAACGATGCTAAAAACCCCGAAATGTCAATATTTAAGGAGTTATGAGCGTTTTAAAATAGGCTATAAAGAAACTGCAATCAAAACGATGCTAAAAACCCCGAAATGTCAATATTTAAGGAGTTATGAGCATTTTAAATACCCTATTTTTCCTCTTTAAATATCTGCCATCAAAACGATGCTAAAAACCCCGAAATGTCAATATTTAAGGAGTTATGAGCATTTTAAAATACCCTATTTTTCCTCTTTAAATATCTGCCATCAAAACGATGCTAAAAACCCCGAAATGTCAATATTTAAGGAGTTATGAGCGTTTTAAAATAGGCTATAAAGAAACTGCAATCAAAACGAAATGTCAATATTTAAGGAGTTATGAGCATTTTAAAATAGGCTATAAAGAAACTGCAATCAAAACGATGCTAAAAACCCCGAAATGTCAATATTTAAGGAGTTATGAGCATTTTAAAATACCCTATTTTTAAGGAGTTATGAGCATTTTAAAATACCCTATTTTTCCTCTTTAAATATCTGCCATCAAACGATGCTAAAAACCCCGAAATGTCAATATTTAAGGAGTTATGAGCGTTTTAAAATAGGCTATAAAGAAACTGCAATCAAAACGATGCTAAAAACCCCGAAATGTCAATATTTAAGGAGTTATGAGCATTTTAAAATACCCTATTTTTCCTCTTTAAATATCTGCCATCAAAACGATGCTAAAAACCCCGAAATGTCAATATTTAAGGAGTTATGAGCATTTTAAAATACCCTATTTTTCCTCTTTAAATATCTGCCATCAAAACGATGCTAAAAACCCCGAAATGTCAATATTTAAGGAGTTATGAGCGTTTTAAAATAGGCTATAAAGAAACTGCAATCAAACGAAATGTCAATATTTAAGGAGTTATGAGCATTTTAAAATAGGCTATAAGAAACTGCAATCAAAACGATGCTAAAAACCCCGAAATGTCAATATTTAAGGAGTTATGAGCATTTTAAAATACCCTATTTTTAAGGAGTTATGAGCATTTTAAAATACCCTATTTTTCCTCTTTAAATATCTGCCATCAAAACGATGCTAAAAACCCCGAAATGTCAATATTTAAGGAGTTATGAGCGTTTTAAAATAGGCTATAAAGAAACTGCAATCAAACGATGCTAAAAACCCCGAAATGTCAATATTTAAGGAGTTATGAGCATTTTAAAATACCCTATTTTTCCTCTTTAAATATCTGCCATCAAAACGATGCTAAAAACCCCGAAATGTCAATATTTAAGGAGTTATGAGCGTTTTAAAATAGGCTATAAAGAAACTGCAATCAAAACGATGCTAAAAACCCCGAAATGTCAATATTTAAGGAGTTATGAGCATTTTAAAATACCCTATTTTTCCTCTTTAAATATCTGCCATCAAAACGATGCTAAAAACCCCGAAATGTCAATATTTAAGGAGTTATGAGCATTTTAAAATACCCTATTTTTCCTCTTTAAATATCTGCCATCAAAACGATGCTAAAAACCCCGAAATGTCAATATTTAAGGAGTTATGAGCGTTTTAAAATAGGCTATAAAGAAACTGCAATCAAAACGAAATGTCAATATTTAAGGAGTTATGAGCATTTTAAAATAGGCTATAAAGAAACTGCAATCAAAACGATGCTAAAAACCCCGAAATGTCAATATTTAAGGAGTTATGAGCATTTTAAAATACCCTATTTTTAAGGAGTTATGAGCATTTTAAATACCCTATTTTTCCTCTTTAAATATCTGCCATCAAAACGATGCTAAAACCCCGAAATGTCAATATTTAAGGAGTTATGAGCGTTTTAAAATAGGCTATAAAGAAACTGCAATCAAAACGATGCTAAAAACCCCGAAATGTCAATATTTAAGGAGTTATGAGCATTTTAAAATACCATATTTTTCCTCTTTAAATATCTGCCATCAAAACGATGCTAAAAACCCCGAAATGTCAATATTTAAAGAGTTATGAGCATTTTAAAATACCCTATTTTTCCTCTTTAAATATCTGCCATCAAAACGATGCTAAAAACCCCGAAATGTCAATATTTAAGGATTTATGAGCGTTTTTAAAATAGGCTATAAAGAAACTGCAATCAAAACGATGCTAAAAACCCCGAAATGTCAATATTTAAGGAGTTATGAGCATTTTAAAATACCCTATTTTTCCTCTTTAAATATCTGCCATCAAAACGATGCTAAAACCCCGAAATGTCAATATTTAAGGAGTTATGAGCATTTTAAAATACCCTATTTTTCCTCTTTAAATATCTGCCATCAAAACGATGCTAAAAACCCCGAAATGTCAATATTTAAGGATTTATGAGCGTTTTAAAATAGGCTATAAAGAAACTGCAATCAAAACGATGCTAAAAACCCCGAAATGTCAATATTTAAGGAGTTATGAGCGTTTTAAAATAGGCTATAAGGAAACTGCAATCAAAACGATGCTAAAAACCCCGAAATGTCAATATTTAAGGAGTTATGAGCATTTTAAAATACCCTATTTTTCCTCTTTAAATATCTGCCATCAAACGATGCTAAAAACCCGAAATGTCAATATTTAAGGAGTTATGAGCATTTTAAAATACCCTATTTTTCCTCTTTAAATATCTGCCATCAAAACGATGCTAAAACCCCGAAATGTCAATATTTAAGGATTTATGAGCGTTTAAAATAGGCTATAAAGAAACTGCAATCAAAACGATGCTAAAAACCCCGAAATGTCAATATTTAAGGAGTTATGAGCATTTTAAAATACCCTATTTTTCCTCTTTAAATATCTGCCATCAAAACGATGCTAAAAACCCCGAAATATCAATATTTAAGGAGTTATGAGCGTTTTAAAATAGGCTATAAAGAAACTGCAATCAAAACGATGCTAAAAACCCCGAAATGTCAATATTTAAGGAGTTATGAGCATTTTAAAATACCCTATTTTTCCTCTTTAAATATCTGCCATCAAAACGATGCTAAAAACCCCGAAATGTCAATATTTAAGGAGTTATGAGCATTTTAAAATACCCTATTTTTCCTCTTCAAATATCTGCCATCAAAACGATGCTAAAAACCCCGAAATGTCAATATTTAAGGAGTTATGAGCATTTTAAAATACCCTATTTTTCCTCTTTAAATATCTGCCATCAAAACGATGCTAAAAACCCCGAAATGTCAATATTTAAGGAGTTATGAGCGTTTTTAAAATAGGCTATAAAGAAACTGCAATCAAAACGATGCTAAAACCCCGAAATGTCAATATTTAAGTAGTTATGAGCATTTTAAAATACCCTATTTTTCCTCTTTAAATATCTGCCATCAAAACGGTGCTAAAAACCCCGAAATGTCAATATTTAAGGAGTTATGAGCGTTTTAAAATAGGCTATAAAGAAACTGCAATCAAAACGATTCTAAAACCCCGAAATGTCAATATTTAAGGAGTTATGAGCATTTTAAATACCCTATTTTTCCTCTTTAAATATCTGACATCAAAACGATGCTAAAACCGCGAAATGTCAATATTTAAGGATTTATGAGCGTTTTAAAATAGGCTATAAAGAAACTGCAATCAAAACGATGCTAAAAACCCCGAAATGTCAATATTTAAGGAGTTATGAGCATTTTTAAAATACCCTATTTTTCCTCTTTAAATATCTGCCATCAAAACGATGCTAAAAACCGCGAAATGTCAATATTTAAGGATTTATGAGCGTTCTAAAATAGGCTATAAAGAAACTGCAATCAAAACGATGCTAAAAACCCCGAAATGTCAATATTTAAGGAGTTATGAGCATTTTAAAATACCCTATTTTTCCTCTTTAAATATCTGCCATCAAAACGATGCTAAAAACCCCGAAATGTCAATATTTAAGGATTTATGAGCGTTTTAAAATAGGCTATAAAGAAACTGCAATCAAAACGATGCTAAAAACCCCGAAATGTCAATATTTAAGGAGTTATGAGCATTTTAAAATACCCTATTTTTCCTCTTTAAATATCTGCCATCAAAACGATGCTAAAAACCCCGAAATGTCAATATTTAAGGAGTTATGAGCGTTTTAAATAGGCTATAAAGAAACTGCCATCAAAACGATGCTAAAAACCCCGAAATGTCAATATTTAAGGAGTTATGAGCATTTTAAAATACCCTATTTTTCCTCTTTAAATATCTGCCATCAAAACGATGCTAAAAATCCCGAAATGTCAATATTTAAGGATTTATGAGCGTTTTAAAATAGGCTATAAAGAAACTGCAATCAAAACGATGCTAAAAACCCCGAAATGTCAATATTTAAGGAGTTATGAGCATTTTAAAATACCCTATTTTTCCTCTTTAAATATCTGCCATCAAAACGATGCTAAAAATCCCGAAATATCAATATTTAAGGATTTATGAGCGTTTTAAAATAGGCTATAAAGAAACTGCAATCAAAACGATGCTAAAAACCCCGAAATGTCAATATTTAAGGAGTTATGAGCATTTTAAATACCCTATTTTTCCTCTTTAAATATCTGCCATCAAAACGATGCTAAAAACCCCGAAATGTCAATATTTAAGGAGTTATGAGCGTTTTAAAATAGGCTATAAAGAAACTGCCATCAAAACGATGCTAAAAACCCCGAAATGTCAATATTTAAGGAGTTATGAGCATTTTAAAATACCCTATTTTTCCTCTTTAAATATCTGCCATCAAAACGATGCTAAAAATCCCGAAATATCAATATTTAAGGATTTATGAGCGTTTTAAAATAGGCTATAAAGAAACTGCAATCAAAACGATGCTAAAAACCCCGAAATGTCAATATTTAAGGAGTTATGAGCATTTTAAAATACCCTATTTTTCCTCTTTAAATATCTGCCATCAAAACGATGCTAAAAATCCCGAAATATCAATATTTAAGGATTTATGAGCGTTTTAAAATAGGCTATAAAGAAACTGCAATCAAAACGATGCTAAAAACCCCGAAATGTCAATATTTAAGGAGTTATGAGCATTTTTAAAATACCCTATTTTTCCTCTTTAAATATCTGCCATCAAAACGATGCTAAAAATCCCGAAATGTCAATATTTAAGGATTTATGAGCGTTTTAAAATAGGCTATAAAGAAACTGCCATCAAAACGATGCTAAAAACCCCGAAATGTCAATATTTAAGGAGTTATGAGCATTTTAAAATACCCTATTTTTCCTCTTTAAATATCTGCCATCAAAACGATGCTAAAAATCCCGAAATGTCAATATTTAAGGATTTATGAGCGTTTTAAAATAGGCTATAAAGAAACTGCAATCAAAACGATGCTAAAAACCCCGAAATGTCAATATTTAAGGAGTTATGAGCATTTTAAAATACCCTATTTTTCCTCTTTAAATATCTGCCATCAAAACGATGCTAAAAATCCCGAAATGTCAATATTTAAGGATTTATGAGCGTTTTTAAATAGGCTATAAAGAAACTGCCATCAAAACGATGCTAAAAACCCCGAAATGTCAATATTTAAGGAGTTATGAGCATTTTAAAATACCCTATTTTTCCTCTTTAAATATCTGCCATCAAAACGATGCTAAAAATCCCGAAATGTCAATATTTAAGGATTTATGAGCGTTTTAAAATAGGCTATAAAGAAACTGCAATCAAAACGATGCTAAAAACCCCGAAATGTCAATATTTAAGGAGTTATGAGCATTTTAAAATACCCTATTTTTCCTCTTTAAATATCTGCCATCAAAACGATGCTAAAAACCCCGAAATGTCAATATTTAAGGAGTTATAAAATAGGCTATAAAGAAACTGCAATCAAAACGATGCTAAAAACCCCGAAATGTCAATATTTAAGGAGTTATGAGCATTTTAAAATACCCTATTTTTCCTCTTTAAATATCTGCCATCAAAACGATGCTAAAAATCCCGAAATGTCAATATTTAGGGATTTATGAGCGTTTTAAAATAGGCTATAAAGAAACTGCAATCAAAACGATGCTAAAAACCCCGAAATGTCAATATTTAAGGAGTTATGAGCATTTTAAAATACCCATTTTTCCTCTTTAAATATCTGCCATCAAAACGATGCTAAAAATCCCGAAATGTCAATATTTAAGGATTTATGAGCGTTTTAAAATAGGCTATAAAGAAACTGCAATCAAAACGATGCTAAAAACCCCGAAATGTCAATATTTAAGGAGTTATGAGCATTTTAAAATACCCTATTTTTCCTCTTTAAATATCTGCCATCAAAACGATGCTAAAAACCCCGAAATGTCAATATTTAAGGAGTTATAAAATAGGCTATAAAGAAACTGCAATCAAAACGATGCTAAAAACCCCGAAATGTCAATATTTAAGGAGTTATGAGCATTTTTAAAATACCCTATTTTTCCTCTTTAATATCTGCCATCAAAACGATGCTAAAAATCCCGAAATGTCAATATTTAGGGATTTATGAGCGTTTTAAAATAGGCTATAAAGAAACTGCAATCAAAACGATGCTAAAAACCCCGAAATGTCAATATTTAAGGAGTTATGAGCATTTTAAAATACCCATTTTTCCTCTTTAAATATCTGCCATCAAAACGATGCTAAAAATCCCGAAATGTCAATATTTAAGGAGTTATGAGCGTTTTAAAATAGGCTATAAAGAAACTGCAATCAAAACGATGCTAAAAACCCCGAAATGTCAATATTTAAGGAGTATGAGCATTTTAAAATACCCTATTTTTCCTCTTTAAATATCTGCCATCAAACGATGCTAAAAACCCCGAAATGTCAATATTTAAGGAGTTATAAAATAGGCTATAAAGAAACTGCAATCAAAACGATGCTAAAAACCCCGAAATGTCAATATTTAAGGAGTTATGAGCATTTTAAAATACCCTATTTTTCCTCTTTAAATATCTGCCATCAAAACGATGCTAAAAATCCCGAAATGTCAATATTTAGGGATTTATGAGCGTTTTAAAATCTATTCTTCTATATCTATAAAAGAGGAAAATGTTTGTATGTTTGTTTGTTTGTTTGTTTGTTTGTTTGTAATTTATGGACTCGAAAAGCGCTGAATAGATTTTCCTGAAAATTTCCATATATACTGCAACATCGCCTGAAAATAACATAGGCTATATACATTTTTGAATTTCCACTTGGAACTGGAGATATAGCATCAGAATCGGAGGTACCTCCCAAAAATTTAGATTTTATATGCACATATCTATTGATTGGTTGAAGATACAGTATCCAAATTTGGAATACGTAATGGAATTTGGAACAAAAATACGTTTGCCAAATTATATTGTAATCGGTTCAGATTTAGATATAGCTCCCATATATATTTTCGACCGATTTCGTTCATTTGATGCCTCAAACACAATATGAATGTTCGATTCCAATGAAATTTGGAATGTGTGACGGGATTTAATCCGAAAATAAATTTGTCAAATTATATTGAAATCGGTTCAGATTTGGATATAGCTCCCATATATATTTTCGGCCGATTTCAAGCATTTGATGCACCAAACACGCTATGTATCCCCAATTTCAATGAAATTTGAAACGTGTGATAGATTTTAACTAAAAAATTGATTTCCCAAATTATATTGAAATCGGTTCAGATTTGGATATAGCTCCCATACACATTTTCGGCCGATTTTATGTAGTTGGTGGACCAAACACGACATGTATTTCCAATTGTAATGAAATTTAAAATAAGTAACGGAATTGGGAGCCAAAATGAATTTGTCAAATTAAATTGAAATCGGTTCAGATTTGGATATAGCTCCCATATATATTTTCGACCGATTTCATGTATTTGATGCACCAAACACGCTATGTATCTCTAATTACAATGAAACTTGGAATGTGTTGCGGAAATTAAAACAAATATACATTTGTCAAATTATATTAAAATCGGTTCAGATTTGGATATAGCTCTCATATATATTTTCGACCGATTTCATGTATTTTATGCACCATACACGATATGTATGTTCGATTCCAAAGAAATTTGGAATATGTAACGGGATTTTGATTAGAAAATAAATTAGTCAAATTATATTAAAATCGGTTCAGATTTGGATATAGCTCCCATATATATTTTCGACCGATTTCATGTATTTGATGCACCAAACACGCTATGTATCTCTAATTTCAATGAAATTTGGAATGTGTAGCGGAAATTAAAGTAAATATACATTTGTCAAATTATATTTAAATCGGATCAGATTGGGATATGATTTTAATAAGAACCATTGACCCACAACGCCTTAGGCTAACACTAAAAAACAACACAACAATTTATTTGAAATACGCTTATTACGGCGAAGTATGTTGCTATCTCGAATCCACTAATAGCAATAGAAATGCCACTCTACTTAAAAAAATTGCAGTTTCCTGCACGCTTGGTATTTGCTATAAAATAAATAAATCCAAAGGACAAACCCTTCGTGTATGCACGTCATGTTACTGCTTTTGTAATGATTTTGTTTATTAACGCATTAAATTAGTGCAATATTTTTTTTTTTTTTTTTTAATTTTTAAATTTGTTTTTCTTTATCCAACATATATTCGTAAATAAAATTTTGAATGCATATAAAATCAAAAGGGGTAGCGAAGCGCACCGGGTTCAGCTAGTAGGCTATAAAGAAACTGCAATCAAAACGATGCTAAAAACCCCGAAATGTCAATATTTAAGGAGTTATGAGCATTTTAAAATACCCATTTTTCCTCTTTAAATATCTGCCATCAAAACGATGCTAAAAATCCCGAAATGTCAATATTTAAGGATTTATGAGCGTTTTAAAATAGGCTATAAAGAAACTGCAATCAAAACGATGCTAAAAACCCCGAAATGTCAATATTTAAGGAGTTATGAGCATTTTAAAATACCCTATTTTTCCTCTTTAAATATCTGCCATCAAAACGATGCTAAAAACCCCGAAATGTCAATATTTAAGGAGTTATAAAATAGGCTATAAAGAAACTGCAATCAAAACGATGCTAAAACCCCGAAATGTCAATATTTAAGGAGTTATGAGCATTTTAAAATACCCTATTTTTCCTCTTTAAATATCTGCCATCAAAACGATGCTAAAAATCCCGAAATGTCAATATTTAGGGATTTATGAGCGTTTTAAAATAGGCTATAAAGAAACTGCAATCAAAACGATGCTAAAAACCCCGAAATGTCAATATTTAAGGAGTTATGAGCATTTTAAAATACCCATTTTTCCTCTTTAAATATCTGCCATCAAAACGATGCTAAAATCCCGAAATGTCAATATTTAAGGATTTATGAGCGTTTTAAAATAGGCTATAAAGAAACTGCAATCAAAACGATGCTAAAAACCCCGAAATGTCAATATTTAAGGAGTTATGAGCATTTTAAAATACCCTATTTTTCCTCTTTAAATATCTGCCATCAAAACGATGCTAAAAACCCCGAAATGTCAATATTTAAGGAGTTATAAAATAGGCTATAAAGAAACTGCAATCAAAACGATGCTAAAAACCCCGAAATGTCAATATTTAAGGAGTTATGAGCATTTTAAAATACCCTATTTTTCCTCTTTAAATATCTGCCATCAAAACGATGCTAAAAATCCCGAAATGTCAATATTTAGGGATTTATGAGCGTTTTAAAATAGGCTATAAAGAAACTGCAATCAAACGATGCTAAAAACCCCGAAATGTCAATATTTAAGGAGTTATGAGCATTTTAAAATACCCATTTTTCCTCTTTAAATATCTGCCATCAAAACGATGCTAAAAATCCCGAAATGTCAATATTTAAGGATTTATGAGCGTTTTAAAATAGGCTATAAAGAAACTGCAATCAAAACGATGCTAAAAACCCCGAAATGTCAATATTTAAGGAGTTATGAGCATTTTAAATACCCTATTTTTCCTCTTTAAATATCTGCCATCAAAACGATGCTAAAAACCCCGAAATGTCAATATTTAAGGAGTTATAAAATAGGCTATAAAGAAACTGCAATCAAAACGATGCTAAAAACCCCGAAATGTCAATATTTAAGGAGTTATGAGCATTTTAAAATACCCTATTTTTCCTCTTTAAATATCTGCCATCAAAACGATGCTAAAAATCCCGAAATGTCAATATTTAAGGATTTATGAGCGTTTTAAAATAGGCTATAAAGAAACTGCAATCAAAACGATGCTAAAAACCCCGAAATGTCAATATTTAAGGAGTTATGAGCATTTTAAAATACCCTATTTTTCCTCTTTAAATATCTGCCATCAAAACGATGCTAAAAACCCCGAAATGTCAATATTTAAGGAGTTATGAGCGTTTTAAAATAGGCTATAAAGAAACTGCAATCAAAACGATGCTAAAAACCCCGAAATGTCAATATTTAAGGAGTTATGAGCATTTTAAAATACCCTATTTTTCCTCTTTAAATATCTGCCATCAAACGATGCTAAAAACCCCGAAATGTCAATATTTAAGGAGTTATGAGCATTTTAAAATACCCTATTTTTCCTCTTCAAATATCTGCCATCAAAACGATGCTAAAAACCCCGAAATGTCAATATTTAAGGATTTATGAGCGTTTTAAAATAGGCTATAAAGAAACTGCAATCAAAACGATGCTAAAAACCCCGAAATGTCAATATTTAAGGAGTTATGAGCATTTTAAAATACCCTATTTTTCCTCTTTAAATATCTGCCATCAAAACGATGCTAAAAACCCCGAAATGTCAATATTTAAGGAGTTATGAGCGTTTTAAAATAGGCTATAAAGAAACTGCAATCAAAACGATGCTAAAAACCCCGAAATGTCAATATTTAAGGAGTTATGAGCATTTTAAAATACCCTATTTTTCCTCTTTAAATATCTGCCATCAAAACGATGCTAAAAACCCCGAAATGTCAATATTTAAGGAGTTATGAGCATTTTAAAATACCCTATTTTTCCTCTTCAAATATCTGCCATCAAAACGATGCTAAAAACCCCGAAATGTCAATATTTAAGGATTTATGAGCGTTTTAAAATAGGCTATAAAGAAACTGCAATCAAAACGATGCTAAAAACCCCGAAATGTCAATATTTAAGGAGTTATGAGCATTTTAAAATACCCTATTTTTCCTCTTTAAATATCTGCCATCAAAACGATGCTAAAAACCCCGAAATGTCAATATTTAAGGAGTTATGAGCATTTTAAAATACCCTATTTTTCCTCTTTAAATATCTGCCATCAAAACGATGCTAAAAACCCCGAAATGTCAATATTTAAGGATTTATGAGCGTTTTAAAATAGGCTATAAAGAAACTGCAATCAAAACGATGCTAAAAACCCCGAAATGTCAATATTTAAGGAGTTATGAGCATTTTAAAATACCCTATTTTTCCTCTTTAAATATCTGCCATCAAAACGATGCTAAAAACCCCGAAATGTCAATATTTAAGGAGTTATGAGCATTTTAAAATACCCTATTTTTCCTCTTTAAATATCTGCCATCAAAACGATGCTAAAAACCCCGAAATGTCAATATTTAAGGAGTTATGAGCGTTTTTAAAATAGGCTATAGAGAAACTGCAATCAAAACGATGCTAAAAACCCCGAAATGTCAATATTTAAGGAGTTATGAGCATTTTAAAATACCCTATTTTTCCTCTTTAAATATCTGCCATCAAAACGATGCTAAAAACCCCGAAATGTCAATATTTAAGGATTTATGAGCGTTTTAAAATAGGCTATAAAGAAACTGCAATCAAAACGATGCTAAAAACCCCGAAATGTCAATATTTAAGGAGTTATGAGCATTTTAAAATACCCTATTTTTCCTCTTAAATATCTGCCATCAAAACGATGCTAAAAACCCCGAAATGTCAATATTTAAGGAGTTATGAGCATTTTAAAATACCCTATTTTTCCTCTTCAAATATCTGCCATCAAAACGATGCTAAAAACCCCGAAATGTCAATATTTAAGGAGTTATGAGCATTTTAATATACCCTATTTTTTCTCTTTAAATATCTGCCATCAAAACGGTGCTAAAAACCCCGAAATGTCAATATTTAAGGAGTTATGAGCATTTTAAAATACCCTATTTTTCCTCTTTAAATATCTGCCATCAAAACGATGCTAAAAACCCCGAAATGTCAATATTTAAGGAGTTATGAGCATTTTAAAATACCCTATTTTTCCTCTTCAAATATCTGCCATCAAAACGATGCTAAAAACCCCGAAATGTCAATATTTAAGGAGTTATGAGCATTTTAATATACCCTATTTTTTCTCTTTAAATATCTGCCATCAAAACGGTGCTAAAAACCCCGAAATGTCAATATTTAAGGAGTTATGAGCATTTTAAAATACCCTATTTTTCCTCTTTAAATATCTGCCATCAAAACGATGCTAAAAACCCCGAAATGTCAATATTTAAGGAGTTATGAGCATTTTAAATACCCTATTTTTCCTCTTTAAATATCTGCCATCAAAACGATGCTAAAAACCCCGAAATGTCAATATTTAAGGAGTTATGGGCGTTTTAAAATAGGCTATAAAGAAACTGCAATCAAAACGATGCTAAAACCCCGAAATGTCAATATTTAAGGAGTTATGAGCATTTTAAAATACCCTATTTTTCCTCTTTAAATATCTGCCATCAAAACGATGCTAAAAACCCCGAAATGTCAATATTTAAGGATTTATGAGCGTTTTAAAATAGGCTATAAAGAAACTGCAATCAAAACGATGCTAAAAACCCCGAAATGTCAATATTTAAGGAGTTATGAGCATTTTAAAATACCCTATTTTTCCTCTTTAAATATCTGCCATCAAAACGATGCTAAAAACCCCGAAATGTCAATATTAAGGATTTATGAGCGTTTTAAAAATAGGCTATAAAGAAACTGCAATCAAAACGATGCTAAAAACCCCGAAATGTCAATATTTAAGGAGTTATGAGCATTTTAAAATACCCTATTTTTCCTCTTTAAATATCTGCCATCAAAACGATGCTAAAAACCCCGAAATGTCAATATTTAAGGAGTTATGGGCGTTTTAAAATAGGCTATAAAGAAACTGCAATCAAAACGATGCTAAAAACCCCGAAATGTCAATATTTAAGGAGTTATGAGCATTTTAAAATACCCTATTTTTCCTCTTTAAATATCTGCCATCAAAACGATGCTAAAAACCCCGAAATGTCAATATTTAAGGATTTATGAGCGTTTTAAAAATAGGCTATAAAGAAACTGCAATCAAAACGATGCTAAAAACCCCGAAATGTCAATATTTAAGGAGTTATGAGCATTTTAAAATACCCTATTTTTCCTCTTTAAATATCTGCCATCAAAACGATGCTAAAAACCCCGAAATGTCAATATTTAAGGAGTTATGAGCATTTTAAAATAGGCTATAAAGAAACTGCAATCAAAACGATGCTAAAAACCCCGAAATGTCAATATTTAAGGATTTATGAGCGTTTTAAAAATAGGCTATAAAGAAACTGCAATCAAAACGATGCTAAAATGCTAGGCTATAAAGAAACTGCAATCAAAACGATGCTAAAAACCCCGAAATGTCAATATTTAAGGAGTTATGAGCATTTTAAAATACCCTATTTTTCCTCTTTAAATATCTGCCATCAAAACGATGCTAAAAACCCCGAAATGTCAATATTTAAGGAGTTATGAGCATTTTTAAAATACCCTATTTTTCCTCTTTAAATATCTGCCATCAAAACGATGCTAAAAACCCCGAAATGTCAATATTTAAGGAGTTATGAACATTTTAAAATACCCTATTTTTCCTCTTTAAATATCTGCCATCAAAACGATGCTAAAAACCCCGAAATGTCAATATTTAAGGAGTTATGAGCATTTTAAAATACCCTATTTTTCCTCTTTAAATATCTGCCATCAAAACGATGCTAAAAACCCCGAAATGTCAATATTTAAGGAGTTATGAGCATTTTAAAATACCCTATTTTTCCTCTTTAAATATCTGCCATCAAAACGATGCTAAAAACCCCGAAATGTCAATATTTAAGGAGTTATGAGCATTTTAAAATACCCTATTTTTCCTCTTTAAATAGCTGCCATCAAAACGATGCTAAAAACCCCGAAATGTCAATATTTAAGGAGTTATGAGAATTTTAAAATACCCTATTTTTCCTCTTTAAATATCTGCCATCAAAACGATGCTAAAAACCCCCAAAATGTCAATATTTAAGGAGTTATGAGCGTTTTAAAATAGGCTATAAAGAAACTGCAATCAAAACGATGCTAAAAACCCGAAATGTCAATATTTAAGGAGTTATGAGCATTTTAAAATACCCTATTTTTCCTCTTTAAATATCTGCCATCAAAACGATGCTAAAAACCCCGAAATGTCAATATTTAAGGAGTTATGAGCGTTTTAAAATAGGCTATAAAGAAACTGCAATCAAAACGATGCTAAAAACCCCGAAATGTCAATATTTAAGGAGTTATGAGCATTTTAAAATACCCTATTTTTCCTCTTTAAATATCTGCCATCAAAACGATGCTAAAAAAACCCCGAAATGTCAATATTTAAGGAGTTATGAGCGTTTTAAAATAGGCTATAAAAAAACTGCAATCAAAACGATGCTAAAAACCCCGAAATGTCAATATTTAAGGAGTTATGAGCATTTTAAAATACCCTATTTTTCCTCTTTAAATATCTACCATCAAAACGATGCTAAAAACCCCGAAATGTCAATATTTAAGGAGTTATGAGCATTTTAAAATACCCTATTTTTCCTCTTTAAATATCTGCCATCAAAACGATGCTAAAAACCCCGAAATGTCAATATTTAAGGAGTTATGAGCGTTTTAAAATAGGCTATAAAGAAACTGCAATCAAAACGATGCTAAAAACCCCGAAATGTCAATATTTAAGGAGTTATGAGCATTTTAAAATACCCTATTTTTCCTCTTTAAATATCTGCCATCAAAACGATGCTAAAAACCCCGAAATGTCAATATTTAAGGAGTTATGAGCATTTTAAAATACCCTATTTTTCCTCTTTAAATATCTGTCATCAAAACGATGCTAAAAACCCCGAAATGTCAATATTTAAGGAGTTATGAGCATTTTAAAATACCCTATTTTTCCTCTTTAAATATCTGCCATCAAAACGATGCTAAAAACCCCGAAATGTCAATATTTAAGGAGTTATGAGCATTTTAAAATACCCTATTTTTCCTCTTTAAATATCTGCCATCAAAACGATGCTAAAAACCCCGAAATGTCAATATTTAAGGAGTTATGAGCGTTTTAAAATAGGCTATAAAGAAACTGCAATCAAAACGATGCTAAAAACCCCGAAATGTCAATATTTAAGGAGTTATGAGCATTTTAAAATACCCTATTTTTCCTCTTTAAATATCTGCCATCAAAACGATGCTAAAAACCCCGAAATGTCAATATTTAAGGATTTATGAGCGTTTAAAAATAGGCTATAAAGAAACTGCAATCAAAACGATGCTAAAAACCCCGAAATGTCAATATTTAAGGAGTTATGAGCGTTTTAAAATAGGCTATAAAGAAACTGCAATCAAAACGATGCTAAAAACCCCGAAATGTCAATATTTAAGGAGTTATGAGCGTTTTAAAATAGGCTATAAAGAAACTGCAATCAAACGATGCTAAAAACCCCGAAATGTCAATATTTAAGGAGCTATGAGCGTTTTAAAATAGGCTATAAAGAAACTGCAATCAAAACGATGCTAAAAACCCCGAAATGTCAATATTTAAGGAGTTATGAGCATTTTAAAATACCCTATTTTTCCTCTTTAAATATCTGCCATCAAAACGATGCTAAAAACCCCGAAATGTCAATATTTAAGGAGTTATGAGCGTTTTAAAATAGGCTATAAAGAAACTGCAATCAAAACGATGCTAAAAACCCCGAAATGTCAATATTTAAGGAGTTATGAGCATTTTAAAATACCCTATTTTTCCTCTTTAAATACCTGCCATCAAAACGATGCTAAAAAACCCCGAAATGTCAATATTTAAGGAGTTATGAGCGTTTTAAAATAGGCTATAAAGAAACTGCAATCAAAACGATGCTAAAAACCCCGAAATGTCAATATTTAAGGAGTTATGAGCGTTTTAAAATAGGCTATAAAGAAACTGCAATCAAAACGATGCTAAAAACCCCGAAATATCAATATTTAAGGAGTTATGAGCGTTTTAAAATAGGCTATAAAGAAACTGCAATCAAAACGATGCTAAAAACCCCGAAATGTCAATATTTAAGGAGTTATGAGCATTTTAAAATACCCTATTTTTCCTCTTTAAATATCTGCCATCAAAACGATGCTAAAAACCCCGAAATGTCAATATTTAAGGAGTTATGAGCGTTTTAAAATAGGCTATAAAGAAACTGCAATCAAAACGATGCTAAAAACCCCCAAGTGTCAATATTTAAGGAGTTATGAGCGTTTTAAAATAGGCTATAAAGAAACTGCAATCAAAACGATGCTAAAAACCCCGAAATATCAATATTTAAGGAGTTACGAGCATTTTAAAATACCCTATTTTTCCTCTTTAAATATCTGCCATCAAAACGATGCTAAAAACCCCGAAATGTCAACATTTAAGGAGTTATGAGCGTTTTAAAATAGGCTATAAAGAAACTGCAATCAAAACGATGCTAAAAACCCCGAAATGTCAATATTTAAGGAGTTATGAGCATTTTAAAATACCCTATTTTTCCTCTTTAAATATCCGCCATCAAAACGATGCTAAAAACCCCGAAATGTCAATATTTAAGGAGTTACGAGCATTTTAAAATACCCTATTTTTCCTCTTTAAATATCTGCCATCAAAACGATGCTAAAAACCCCGAAATGTCAACATTTAAGGAGTTATGAGCGTTTTAAAATAGGCTATAAAGAAACTGCAATCAAAACGATGCTAAAAACCCCGAAATGTCAACATTTAAGGAGTTATGAGCGTTTTAAAATAGGCTATAAAGAAACTGCAATCAAAACGATGCTAAAAACCCCGAAATGTCAATATTTAAGGAGTTATGAGCATTTTAAAATACCCTATTTTTCCTCTTTAAATATCCGCCATCAAAACGATGCTAAAAACCCCGAAATGTCAATATTTAAGGAGTTATGAGCGTTTTAAAATAGGCTTTAAAGAAACTGCAATCAAAACGATGCTAAAAACCCCGAAATGTCAATATTTAAGGAGTTATGAGCGTTTTAAAATAGGCTATAAGAAACTGCAATCAAAACGATGCTAAAAACCCCGAAATGTCAATATTTAAGGAGTTATGAGCATTTTAAAACACCCTATTTTTCCTCTTTAAATATCTGCCATCAAAACGATGCTAAAAACCCCGAAATGTCAATATTTAAGGAGTTATGAGCGTTTTAAAATAGGCTATAAAGAATCTGCAATCAAAACGATGCTAAAAACCCCGAAATGTCAATATTTAAGGAGTTATGAGCGTTTTAAAATTGGCTATAAAGAATCTGCAATCAAAACGATGCTAAAAACCCCGAAATGTCAATATTTAAGGAGTTATGAGCATTTTAAAATACCCTATTTTTCCTCTTTAAATATCCGCCATCAAAACGATGCTAAAAACCCCGAAATGTCAATATTTAAGGAGTTATGAGCGTTTTTAAAATAGGCTATAAAGAAACTGCAATCAAAACGATGCTAAAAACCCCCGAAATGTCAATATTTAAGGAGTTATGAGCGTTTTAAAATAGGCTATAAAGAATCTGCAATCAAAACGATGCTAAAAACCCCGAAATGTCAATATTTAAGGAGTTATGAGCATTTTAAAATACCCTATTTTTCCTCTTTAAATATCTGCCATCAAAACGATGCTAGAAACCCCGAAATGTCAATATTTAAGGAGTTATGAGCGTTTTAAAATAGGCTATAAAGAAACTGCAATCAAAACGATGCTAAAACCCCCGAAATGTCAATATTTAAGGAGTTATGAGCGTTTTAAAATAGGCTATAAAGAATCTGCAATCAAAACGATGCTAAAAACCCCGAAATGTCAATATTTAAGGAGTTATGAGCATTTTAAAATACCCTATTTTTCCTCTTTAAATATCTGCCATCAAAACGATGCTAGAAACCCCGAAATGTCAATATTTAAGGAGTTATGAGCGTTTTAAAATAGGCTATAAAGAAACTGCAATCAAAACGATGCTAAAAACCCCGAAATGTCAATATTTAAGGAGTTATGAGCATTTTAAAATGCCCTATTTTTCCTCTTTAAATATCTGCCATCAAAACGATGCTAGAAACCCCGAAATGTCAATATTTAAGGAGTTATGAGCGTTTAAAAATAGGCTATAAAGAAACTGCAATCAAAACGATGCTAAAAACCCCGAAATGTCAATATTTAAGGAGTTATGAGCATTTTAAAATACCCTATTTTTCCTCTTTAAATATCTGCCATCAAAACGATGCTAAAAACCCCGAAATGTCAATATTTAAGGAGTTATGAGCGTTTAAAAACAGACTATAAAGAAACTGCAATCAAAACGATGCTAAAAACCCCGAAATGTCAATATTTAAGGAGTTATGAGCATTTTAAAATGCCCTATTTTTCCTCTTTAAATATCTGCCATCAAAACGATGCTAGAAACCCCGAAATGTCAATATTTAAGGAGTTATGAGCGTTTTAAAATAGGCTATAAAGAAACTGCAATCAAAACGATGCTAAAAACCCCGAAATGTCAATATTTAAGGAGTTATGAGCATTTTGAAATACCCTATTTTTCCTCTTTAAATATCTGCCATCAAAACGATGCAAAAAACCCCGAAATGTCAATATTTAAGGAGTTATGAGCGTTTAAAAATAGGCTATAAAGAAACTGCAATCAAACGATGCTAAAAACCCCGAAATGTCAATATTTAAGGAGTTATGAGCATTTTAAAATACCCTATTTTTCCTCTTTAAATATCTGCCATCAAAACGATGCTAAAAACCCCGAAATGTCAATATTCAAGGAGTTATGAGCGTTTTAAAATAGGCTATAAAGAAACTGCAATCAAAACGATGCTAAAAACCCCGAAATGTCAATATTTAAGGAGTTATGAGCATTTTAAAATGCCCTATTTTTCCTCTTTAAATATCTGAAATCAAAACGATGCTAGAAACCCCGAAATGTCAATATTTAAGGAGTTATGAACGTTTTAAAATAGGCTATAAAGAAACTGCAATCAAAACGATGCTAAAAACCCCGAAATGTCAATATTTAAGGAGTTATGAGCGTTTAAAAATAGGCTATAAAGAAACTGCAATCAAAACGATGCTAAAAACCCCGAAATGTCAATATTTAAGGAGTTATGAGCATTTTAAAATGCCCTATTTTTCCTCTTTAAATATCTGCCATCAAAACGATGCTAGAAACCCCGAAATGTCAATATTTAAGGAGTTATGAGCGTTTTAAAATAGGCTATAAAGAAACCGCAATCAAACGATGCTAAAAACCCCGAAATGTCAATATTTAAGGAGTTATGAGCATTTTAAAATACCCTATTTTTCCTCTTTAAATATCTGCCATCAAACGATGCTAAAAACCCCGAAATGTCAATATTTAAGGAGTTATGAGCATTTTAAAATACCCTATTTTTCCTCTTTAAATATCTGCCATCAAAACGATGCTAAAAACCCCGAAATGTCAATATTTAAGGAGTTATGAGCGTTTTAAAATAGGCTATAAAGAAACTGCAATCAAAACGATGCTAAAAACCCCGAAATGTCAATATTTAAGGAGTTATGAGCGTTTTAAAATAGGCTATAAAGAAACTGCAATCAAAACGATGCTAAAAACCCCGAAATGTCAATATTTAAGGAGTTATGAGCATTTTAAAATACCCTATTTTTCCTCTTTAAATATCTGCCATCAAAACGATGCTAAAAACCCCGAAATGTCAATATTTAAGGAGTTATGAGCATTTTAAAATACCCTATTTTCCTCTTTAATATCTGCCATCAAAACGATGCTAAAAACCCCGAAATGTCAATATTTAAGGAGTTATGAACGTTTTAAAATAGGCTATAAAGAAACTGCAATCAAAACGATGCTAAAAACCCCGAAATGTCAATATTTAAGGAGTTATGAGCATTTTAAAATACCCTATTTTTCCTCTTTAATATCTGCCATCAAAACGATGCTAAAACCCCGAAATGTCAATATTTAAGGAGTTATGAGCGTTTTAAAATAGGCTATAAAGAAACTGCAATCAAACGATGCTAAAAACCCCGAAATGTCAATATTTAAGGAGTTATGAGCATTTTAAAATGCCCTATTTTTCCTCTTTAAATATCTGAAATCAAAACGATGCTAGAAACCCCGAAATGTCAATATTTAAGGAGTTATGAACGTTTTAAAATAAGCTATAAAGAAACTGCAATCAAAACGATGCTAAAAACCCCGAAATGTCAATATTTAAGGAGTTATGAGCATTTTAAAATGCCCTATTTTTCCTCTTTAAATATCTGCCATCAAACGATGCTAGAAACCCCGAAATGTCAATATTTAAGGAGTTATGAGCGTTTAAAATAGGCTTTAAAGAAACTGCAATCAAAACGATGCTAAAAACCCCGAAATGTCAATATTTAAGGAGTTATGAGCATTTTAAAATACCCTATTTTTCCTCTTTAAATATCTGCCATCAAAACGATGCTAGAAACCCCGAAATGTCAATATTTAAGGAGTTATGAGCGTTTTAAAATAGGCTATAAAGAAACTGCAATCAAAACGATGCTAAAAACCCCGAAATGTCAATATTTAAGGAGTTATGAGCATTTTAAAATGCCCTATTTTTCCTCTTTAAATATCTGCCATCAAAACGATGCTAGAAACCCCGAAATGTCAATATTTAAGGAGTTATGAGCGTTTAAAAATAGGCTATAAAGAAACTGCAATCAAAACGATGCTAAAAACCCCGAAATGTCAATATTTAAGGAGTTATGAGCATTTTAAATACCCTATTTTTCCTCTTTAAATATCTGCCATCAAAACGATGCTAAAAACCCCGAAATGTCAATATTTAAGGAGTTATGAGCGTTTAAAAACAGACTATAAAGAAACTGCAATCAAAACGATGCTAAAACCCCGAAATGTCAATATTTAAGGAGTTATGAGCATTTTAAAATACCCTATTTTTCCTCTTTAAATATCTGCCATCAAAACGATGCTAAAAAACCCCGAAATGTCAATATTTAAGGAGTTATGAGCGTTTAAAAATAGGCTATAAAGAAACTGCAATCAAAACGATGCTAAAACCCCGAAATGTCAATATTTAAGGAGTTATGAGCGTTTTTAAAATAGGCTATAAGAAACTGCAATCAAAACGATGCTAAAAACCCCGAAATGTCAATATTTAAGGAGTTATGAGCATTTTTAAAATGCCCTATTTTTCCTCTTTAAATATCTGCCATCAAACGATGCTAGAAACCCCGAAATGTCAATATTTAAGGAGTTATGAGCGTTTTAAAAATAGGCTTTAAAGAAACTGCAATCAAAACGATGCTAAAAACCCCGAAATGTCAATATTTAAGGAGTTATGAGCATTTTAAAATACCCTATTTTTTCTCTTTAAATATCTGCCATCAAAACGATGCTAAAAACCCCGAAATGTCAATATTTAAGGAGTTATGAGCATTTTAAAATGCCCTATTTTTCCTCTTTAAATATCTGCCATCAAAACGATGCTAGAAACCCCGAAATGTCAATATTTAAGGAGTTATGAGCGTTTAAAAACAGACTATAAAGAACTGCAATCAAAACGATGCTAAAAACCCCGAAATGTCAATATTTAAGGAGTTATGAGCATTTTAAAATGCCCTATTTTTCCTCTTTAAATATCTGCCATCAAAACGATGCTAGAAACCCCGAAATGTCAATATTAAGGAGTTATGAGCGTTTTAAAATAGGCTATAAAGAAACTGCAATCAAAACGATGCTAAAACCCCGAAATGTCAATATTTAAGGAGTTATGAGCATTTTGAAATACCCTATTTTTCCTCTTTAAATATCTGCCATCAAAACGATGCAAAAAACCCCGAAATGTCAATATTTAAGGAGTTATGAGCGTTTAAAACAGACTATAAAGAAACTGCAATCAAAACGATGCTAAAAACCCCGAAATGTCAATATTTAAGGAGTTATGAGCATTTTAAAATACCCTATTTTTCCTCTTTAAATATCTGCCATCAAAACGATGCAAAAAAACCCGAAATGTCAATATTTAAGGAGTTATGAGCGTTTTAAAATAGGCTATAAAGAAACTGCAATCAAAACGATGCTAAAAACCCCGAAATGTCAATATTTAAGGAGTTATGAGCATTTTAAAATACCCTATTTTTCCTCTTTAAATATCTGCCATCAAAACGATGCTAGAAACCCCGAAATGTCAATATTTAAGGAGTTATGAGCGTTTTTAAAATAGGCTATAAAGAAACTGCAATCAAAACGATGCTAAAAACCCCGAAATGTCAATATTTAAGGAGTTATGAGCATTTTAAAATGCCCTATTTTTCCTCTTTAAATATCTGCCATCAAAACGATGCTAGAAACCCCGAAATGTCAATATTTAAGGAGTTATGAGCGTTTAAAAATAGGCTATAAAGAAACTGCAATCAAAACGATGCTAAAAACCCCGAAATGTCAATATTTAAGGAGTTATGAGCATTTTAAAATACCCTATTTTCCTCTTTAAATATCTGCCATCAAAACGATGCTAAAAACCCCGAAATGTCAATATTTAAGGAGTTATGAGCATTTTAAAATACCCTATTTTTCCTCTTTAAATATCTGCCATCAAACGATGCTAGAAACCCCGAAATGTCAATATTTAAGGAGTTATGAGCGTTTTAAAATAGGCTATAAAGAAACTGCAATCAAAACGATGCTAAAAACCCCGAAATGTCAATATTTAAGGAGTTATGAGCATTTTAAAATGCCCTATTTTTCCTCTTTAAATATCTGCCATAAAAACGATGCTAGAAACCCCGAAATGTCAATATTTAAGGAGTTATGAGCGTTTAAAATAGGCTATAAAGAAACTGCAATCAAAACGATGCTAAAAACCCCGAAATGTCAATATTTAAGGAGTTATGAGCATTTTAAAATACCCTATTTTTCCTCTTTAAATATCTGCCATCAAAACGATGCTAAAAACCCCGAAATGTCAATATTTAAGGAGTTATGAGCATTTTAAATACCCTATTTTTCCTCTTTAAATATCTGCCATCAAAACGATGCTAGAAACCCCGAAATGTCAATATTTAAGGAGTTATGAGCGTTTTAAAATAGGCTATAAAGAAACTGCAATCAAAACGATGCTAAAAACCCCGAAATGTCAATATTTAAGGAGTTATGAGCATTTTAAAATGCCCTATTTTTCCTCTTTAAATATCTGCCATCAAAACGATGCTAGAAACCCCGAATGTCAATATTTAAGGAGTTATGAGCGTTTAAAAATAGGCTATAAAGAAACTGCAATCAAAACGATGCTAAAAAACACCGAAATGTCAATATTTAAGGAGTTATGAGCATTTTAAAATACCCTATTTTCCTCTTTAAATATCTGCCATCAAAACGATGCTAAAAACCCCGAAATGTCAATATTTAAGGAGTTATGAGCGTTTAAAACAGGACTATAAAGAAACTGCAATCAAAACGATGCTAAAAACCCCGAAATGTCAATATTTAAGGAGTTATGAGCATTTAAAATACCCTATTTTTCCTCTTTAAATATCTGCCATCAAAACGATGCTAAAAACCCCGAAATGTCAATATTTAAGGAGTTATGAGCGTTTAAAAATAGGCTATAAAGAAACTGCAATCAAAACGATGCTAAAAACCCCGAAATGTCAATATTTAAGGAGTTATGAGCGTTTTAAAATAGGCTATAAAGAAACTGCAATCAAAACGATGCTAAAAACCCCGAAATGTCAATATTTAAGGAGTTATGAGCATTTTAAAATGCCCTATTTTTCCTCTTTAAATATCTGCCATCAAACGATGCTAGAAACCCCGAAATGTCAATATTTAAGGAGTTATGAGCGTTTTAAAATAGGCTATAAAGAAACCGCAATCAAAACGATGCTAAAAACCCCGAAATGTCAATATTTAAGGAGTTATGAGCATTTTAAAATACCCTATTTTTCCTCTTTAAATATCTGCCATCAAAACGATGCTAAAAACCCCCGAAATGTCAATATTTAAGGAGTTATGAGCATTTTAAAATGCCCTATTTTCCTCTTTAAATATCTGCCATCAAAACGATGCTAGAAAACCCCCGAAATGTCAATATTTAAGGAGTTATGAGCGTTTAAAAACAGACTATAAAGAAACTGCAATCAAAACGATGCTAAAAACCCCGAAATGTCAATATTTAAGGAGTTATGAGCATTTTAAAATGCCCTATTTTTCCTCTTTAAATATCTGCCATCAAAACGATGCTAGAAACCCCGAAATGTCAATATTTAAGGAGTTATGAGCGTTTTAAAATAGGCTATAAGAAACTGCAATCAAAACGATGCTAAAAACCCCGAAATGTCAATATTTAAGGAGTTATGAGCATTTGAAATACCCTATTTTTCCTCTTTAAATATCTGCCATCAAAACGATGCAAAAAACCCCGAAATGTCAATATTTAAGGAGTTATGAGCGTTTAAAAACAGACTATAAAGAAACTGCAATCAAACGATGCTAAAAACCCCGAAATGTCAATATTTAAGGAGTTATGAGCATTTTGAAATACCCTATTTTTCCTCTTTAAATATCTGCCATCAAAACGATGCAAAAACCCCGAAATGTCAATATTTAAGGAGTTATGAGCGTTTTAAAATAGGCTATAAAGAAACTGCAATCAAAACGATGCTAAAACCCCGAAATGTCAATATTAAGGAGTTATGAGCATTTTAAATACCCTATTTTTCCTCTTTAAATATCTGCCATCAAAACGATGCTAAAACCCCGAAATGTCAATATTTAAGGAGTTATGAGCGTTTAAAACAGACTATAAGAAACTGCAATCAAAACGATGCTAAAAACCCGAAATGTCAATATTTAAGGAGTTATGAGCATTTTAAAATGCCCTATTTTTCCTCTTTAAATATCTGCCATCAAACGATGCTAGGAAACCCCGAAATGTCAATATTAAGGAGTTATGAGCGTTTTTAAAATAGGCTATAAAGAAACTGCAATCAAAACGATGCTAAAAACCCCGAAATGTCAATATTTAAGGAGTTATGAGCATTTTGAAATACCCTATTTTTCCTCTTTAAATATCTGCCATCAAAACGATGCAAAAACCCCGAAATGTCAATATTAAGGAGTTATGAGCGTTTAAAAATAGGCTATAAAGAAACTGCAATCAAACGATGCTAAAAACCCCGAAATGTCAATATTTAAGGAGTAATGAGCATTTTAAAATACCCTATTTTCCTCTTTAAATATCTGCCATCAAAACGATGCTAAAACCCCGAAATGTCAATATTCAAGGAGTTATGAGCGTTTTTAAAATAGGCTATAAAGAAACTGCAATCAAAACGATGCTAAAAACCCCGAAATGTCCATATTTAAGGAGTTATGAGCATTTTAAAATGCCCTATTTTTCCTCTTTAAATATCTGCCATCAAAACGATGCTAGAAACCCGAAATGTCAATATTTAAGGAGTTATGAACGTTTTTAAAATAGGCTATAAAGAAACTGCAATCAAAACGATGCTAAAAACCCCGAAATGTCAATATTTAAGGAGTTATGAGCGTTTAAAAATAGGCTATAAAGAAACTGCAATCAAAACGATGCTAAAAACCCCGAAATGTCAATATTTAAGGAGTTATGAGCATTTTAAAATGCCCTATTTTTCCTCTTTAAATATCTGCCATCAAAACGATGCTAGAAACCCCGAAATGTCAATATTTAAGGAGTTATGAGCGTTTTAAAATAGGCTATAAAGAAACCGCAATCAAAAACGATGCTAAAAACCCCGAAATGTCAATATTTAAGGAGTTATGAGCATTTTAAAATACCCTATTTTTCCTCTTTAAATATCTGCCATCAAACGATGCTAAAAACCCCGAAATGTCAATATTTAAGGAGTTATGAGCATTTTAAAATACCCTATTTTTCCTCTTTAAATATCTGCCATCAAACGATGCTAAAAACCCCGAAATGTCAATATTTAAGGAGTTATGAGCGTTTTAAAATAGGCTATAAAGAAACTGCAATCAAAACGATGCTAAAAACCCCGAAATGTCAATATTTAAGGAGTTATGAGCGTTTTAAAATAGGCTATAAAGAACTGCAATCAAAACGATGCTAAAAACCCCGAAATGTCAATATTTAAGGAGTTATGAGCATTTTAAAATACCCTATTTTTCCTCTTTAAATATCTGCCATCAAAACGATGCTAAAAACCCCGAAATGTCAATATTTAAGGAGTTATGAGCATTTTAAAATACCTATTTTCCTCTTTAAATATCTGCCATCAAAACGATGCTAAAAACCCGAAATGTCAATATTTAAGGAGTTATGAGCGTTTTTAAAATAGGCTATAAAGAAACTGCAATCAAAACGATGCTAAAAACCCCGAAATGTCAATATTTAAGGAGTTATGAGCGTTTTTAAAATAGGCTATAAAGAAACCGCAATCAAAACGATGCTAAAAACCCCGAAATGTCAATATTTAAGAGTTATGAGCATTTTAAAATACCCTATTTTCCTCTTTAAATATCTGCCATCAAAACGATGCTAAAACCCCGAAATGTCAATATTTAAGGAGTTATGAGCATTTAAAATACCCTATTTTTCCTCTTTAAATATCTGCCATCAAAACGATGCTAAAACCCCGAAATGTCAATATTTAAGGAGTTATGAGCGTTTTAAAATAGGCTATAAAGAAACTGCAATCAAAACGATGCTAAAAACCCCGAAATGTCAATATTTAAGGAGTTATGAGCATTTTAAAATACCCTATTTTTCCTCTTTAAATATCTGCCATCAAAACGATGCTAAAACCCCCGAAATGTCAATATTTAAGGAGTTATGAGCATTTTAAAATACCCTATTTTTCCTCTTTAAATATCTGCCATCAAAACGATGCTAAAACCCCGAAATGTCAATATTTAAGGAGTTATGAGCGTTTTAAAATAGGCTATAAAGAAACTGCAATCAAACGATGCTAAAACCCCGAAATGTCAATATTTAAGGAGTTATGAGCGTTTTAAAATAGGCTATAAAGAAACTGCAATCAAAACGATGCTAAAAACCCCGAAAATGTCACTATTTAAGGAGTTATGAGCGTTTACAATGCCCCCTATTTTCCTCTTAATATCTGAAATCAAAACACGATGCTTAGAAACCCCGAAATGTCATATTTAAGGAGTTATGAACGTTTTTAAAATAAGCTATAAAGAAACTGCAATCAAAACGATTGCTTAAAAAACCCCGAAATGTCAATATTAAGGAGTTATGAGCGTATAAAAATAGGCTATAAAGACACTGCAATCAAAACGATGCTAAAAACCCCGAAAGTCAATATTTAAGAGTATGAGCATTTTAAAATGCCCTATTTTTCCTCTTTAAATATCTGAAATCAAAACGATGCTAGAAACCCCGAAATGTCAATATTTAAGGAGTTATGAGCGTTTTAAATAGGCTATAAAGAAACTGCAATCAAAACTATGCTAAAAACCCCGAATGTCAATATTAAGGAGTTATGAGCATTTTAAAATACCCTATTTTTCCTCTTTAAATATCTGCCATCAAAACGATGCTAGAAACCCCGAAATGTCAATATTAAGGAGTTATGAGCGTTTTAAAATAGGCTATAAAGAAACTGCAATCAAAACTATGCTAAAACCCGAAATGTCAATATTTAAGGAGTTATGAGCATTTTAAAATGCCCTATTTTTTCCTCTTTAAATATCTGAAATCAAAACGATGCTAGAAACCCCGAAATGTCAATATTTAAGGAGTTATGAACGTTTTTAAAATAGGCTATAAGAAACTGCAATCAAAACGATGCTAAAACCCCGAAATGTCAATATTTAAGGAGTTATGAGCGTTTTAAAATAGGCTATAAAGAAACTGCAATCAAAACTATGCTAAAAACCCCGAAATGTCAATATTTAAGGGAGTTATGAGCATTTTAAAATACCCTATTTTTCCTCTTTAAATATCTGCCATCAAAACGATGCTAAAACCCCGAAATGTCAATATTTAAGGAGTTATGAGCGTTTAAAAATAGGCTATAAGAAAACTGCAATCAAACGATGCTAAAAAACCCCGAATGTCAATATTTAAGGAGTTATGAGCATTTTAAAATGCCCTATTTTTCCTCTTTAATATCTGAAATCAAACGATGCTAGAAAACCCCGAAATGTCAATATTTAAGGAGTTATGAACGTTTTAAAATAGGCTAAAGAACTGCAATCAAAACGATGCTAAAAACCCCGAAATGTCAATATTTAAGGAGTTATGAGCATTTTAAAATGCCCTATTTGTCCTCTTTAAATATCTGAAATCAAACGATGCTAGAAACCCGAAATGTCAATATTAAGGAGTTATGAACGTTTTAAATAGGCTATAAGAAACTGCAATCAAACGATGCTAAAACCCCGAATGTCAATATTTAAGGAGTTATGAGCGTTTTTAAATAGGCTATAAAGAAACCTGCAATCAAACTATGCTAAAAAACCCCGAAATGTCAATATTTAAGGAGTTATGAGCATTTTAAAATACCCTATTTTTCCCTCTTTAAATATCTGCCATCAAACGATGCTAAAAACCCCGAAATGTCAATATTTAAGGAGTTATGAGCGTTTTTAAAATAGGCTATAAAGAAACTGCAATCAAAACGATGCTAAAAACCCCGAAATGTCACTATTTAAGGAGTTATGAGCATTTTAAAATGCCCTATTTTTCCTCTTTAATATCTGAAATCAAAACGATGCTAGAAACCCCGAAATGTCAATATTTAAGGAGTTATGAACGTTTTAAAATAGGCTATAAAGAAACTGCAATCAAAACGATGCTAAAAACCCCGAAATGTCAATATTTAAGGAGTTATGAGCGTTTAAAAATAGGCTATAAAGAAACTGCAATCAAAACGATGCTAAAAAACCACGAAATGTCAATATTTAAGGAGTTATGAGCATTTTAAATACCCTATTTTTCCTCTTTAAATATCTGCCATCAAAACGATGCTAAAAACCCCGAAATGTCAATATTTAAGGAGTTATGCGCGTTTTAAAAATAGGCTATTAAGAAACTGCAATCAAACGATGCTAAAAACCCCGAAATGTCAATATTTAAGGAGTTATGAGCGTTTTAAAATAGGCTATAAAGAACTGCAATCAAACGATGCTAAAACCCCGAAATGTCAATATTTAAGGAGTTATGAGCATTTAAAATGTCCTATTTTTCCTCTTTAATATCTGCCATCAAAACGATGCTAGAAACCCGAAATGTCAATATTTAAGGAGTTATGAGCGTTTTAAAATAGGCTATAAAGAAACTGCAATCAAAACGATGCTAAAAACCCCGAAATGTCAATATTTAAGGAGTTATGAGCATTTTAAAATACCCTATTTTTCCTCTTTAAATATCTGCCATCAAAACGATGCTAAAACCCCGAAATGTCAATATTTAGGAGTTATGAGCGTTTTTAAAATAGGCTATAAAGAAACTGCAATCAAAACGATGCTAAAACCCCGAAATGTCAATATTTAAGGAGTTATGAGCATTTTAAAATACCCTAATTTTTCCTCTTTAAATATCTGCCATCAAAACGATGCTAGAAACCCCGAAATGCCAATATTTAAGGAGTTATGAGCGTTTTAAAATAGGCTATAAAGAACTGCATCAAAACCGATGCTAAAAACCCCGAAATGTCAATATTTAAGGAGTTATGAGCATTTTAAAATACCCTATTTTTCCTCTTTAAATATCTGCCATCAAAACGATGCTAAAAACCCCAAAATGTCACTATTTAAGGAGTTATGAGCGTTTTAAATAGGCTATAAAGAAACCGCAATCAAACGATGCTAAAACCCCGAAATGTCAATATTTAAGGAGTTATGAGCATTTTAAAATACCCTATTTTCCTCTTTAAATATCTGCCATCAAAACGATGCTAAAAACCCCGAATGTCAATATTTAAGGAGTTATGAGCGTTTTTAAAATAGGCTATAAAGAAACTGCAATCAAAACGATGCTAAAAACCCCGAATGTCAATATTAAGGAGTTATGAGCATTTTTAAAATACCCTATTTTTCCTCTTTAAATATCTGCCATCAAAACGATGCTAAAAACCCCGAAATGTCAATATTTAAGGAGTTATGAGCGTTTTAAAAATAGGCTATAAAGAAACTGCAATCAAAAACGATGCTGAAAACCCCGAAATGTCAATATTTAAGGAGTTATGAGCATTTTAAAATACCCTATTTTTCCTCTTTAATATCTGCCATCAAAACGATGCTAAAACCCCGAAATGTCAATATTTAAGGAGTTATGAGCATTGTAAAATACCCTATTTTTCCTCTTTAAATATCTGCCATCAAAACGATGCTAAAACCCCGAAATGTCAATATTTAAGGAGTTATGAGCGTTTTAAAATAGGCTATAAGAAACTGCAATCAAAACGATGCTAAAAACCCCGAAATGTCAATATTTAAGGAGTATGAGCATTTTAAAATGCCCTATTTTTCCTCTTTAAATATCTGAAATCAAACGATGCTAGAAACCCGAAATGTCAATATTTAAGGAGTTATGAGCATTTTAAAATACCCTATTTTTACTCTTTAAATATCTGCCATCAAACGATGCTAAAAACCCCGAAATGTCAATATTTAAGGAGTTATGAGCGTTTTTAAAATAGGCTATAAAGAAACTGCAATCAAACGATGCTAAAACCCCGAAATGTCAATATTTAAGGAGTTTGAGCATTTTAAAATGCCCTATTTTTCCTCTTTAAATATCTGCCATCAAACGATGCTAGAAACCCCGAAAGGTCAATATTTAAGGAGTTATGAGCGTTTTAAATAGGGCTATAAAGAAACTGCAATCAAAACGATGCTAAAAACCCCGAAATGTCAATATTTAAGGAGTTATGAGCATTTTAAATACCCTATTTTTCCTCTTTAAATATCTGCCATCAAACGATGCTAAAAACCCCGAAATGTCAATATTTAAGGAGTTATGAGCGTTTAAAAATAGGCTATAAAGAAACTGCAATCAAAACGATGCTAAAAACCCCGAAATGTCAATATTTAAGGAGTTCTGAGCATTTTAAAATACCCTATTTTTCCTCTTTAAATATCTGCCATCAAAACGATGCTAAAAACCCCGAAATGTCAATATTTAAGGAGTTATGAGCGTTTTAAAATAGGCTATAAAGAAACTGCAATCAAAACGATGCTAAAACCCGAAATGTCAATATTTAAGGAGTTATGAGCATTTTAAAATGCCCTATTTTCCTCTTTAAATATCTGAAATCAAAACGATGCTAGAAACCCCGAAATGTCAATATTTAAGGAGTTATGAACGTTTTAAATAGGCTATAAAGAAACTGCAATCAAAACGATGCTAAAACCCCGAAATGTCAATATTTAAGGAGTTATGAGCGTTTAAAAATAGGCTATAAAGAAACTGCAATCAAAACGATGCTAAAAACCCCGAAATGTCAATATTTAAGGAGTTATGAGCATTTTAAAATACCCTATTTTTCCTCTTTAAATATCTGCCATCAAAACGATGCTAAAAACCCCGAAATGTCAATATTTAAGGAGTTATGAGCGTTTTAAAATAGGCTATAAAGAAACTGCAATCAAAACGATGCTAAAAACCCCGAAATGTCAATATTTAAGGAGTTATGAGCGTTTTAAAATAGGCTATAAAGAAACTGCAATCAAAACGATGCTAAAAACCCCGAAATGTCAATATTTAAGGAGTTATGAGCATTTTAAAATACCCTATTTTTCCTCTTTAAATATCTGCCATCAAAACGATGCTAAAAACCCCGAAATGTCAATATTTAAGGAGTTATGAGCGTTTTAAAATAGGCTATAAAGAAACTGCAATCAAAACGATGCTAAAAACCCCGAAATGTCAATATTTAAGGAGTTATGAGCATTTTAAAATACCCTATTTTTCCTCTTTAAATATCTGCCATCAAAACGATGCTAAAAACCCCGAAATGTCAATATTTAAGGAGTTATGAGCGTTTAAAAATAGGCTTATAAAGAAACTGCAATCAAAACGATGCTGAAAACCCGAAATGTCAATATTTAAGGAGTTATGAGCATTTAAATACCCTATTTTTTCCTCTTTAAATATCTGCCATCAAAACGATGCTTAAAAACCCCGAAATGTCAATATTTAAGGAGTTATGAGCGTTTTAAAATAGGCTATAAGAAACTGCAATCAAACGATGCTAAAAACCCCGAAATGTCAATATTAAGGAGTTATGAGCATTTTAAAATACCCTATTTTTCCTCTTTAAATATCTGCCATCAAAACGATGCTTAAAAACCCCGAAATGTCAATATTTAAGGAGTTTATGAGCGTTTTAAAATAGGCTATAAAGAAACTGCAATCAAAACGATGCTAAAAACCCCGAAATGTCAATATTTAAGGAGTTATGAGCATTTTAAAATACCCTATTTTTTCCTCTTTAAATATCTGCCATCAAAACGATGCTAAAAACCCCAAAATGTCAATATTTAAGGAGTTATGAGCGTTTTAAATAGGCTATAAAGAAACCGCAATCAAAACGATGCCTAAAAACCCCGAAATGTCAATATTTAAGGAGTTATGAGCATTTTAAAATACCCTATTTTTCCTCTTTAAATATCTGCCATCAAAACGATGCTAAAAACCCCCGAAATGTCAATATTTAAGGAGTTATGAGCGTTTTAAAATAGGCTATAAAGAAACTGCAATCAAAACGATGCTAAAACCCCGAAATGTCAATATTAAGGAGTTATGAGCATTTTAAAATACCCTATTTTTCCTCTTTAAATATCTGCCATCAAAACGATGCTAAAACCCCAAAAATGTCAATATTTAAGGAGTTATGAGCGTTTTTAAATAGGCTATAAAGAAACCGCAATCAAAACGATGCTAAAAACCCCGAAATGTCAATATTTAAGGAGTTATGAGCATTTTAAAAATACCCTATTTTCCTCTTTAATATCTGCCATCAAAACGATGCTAAAACCCCCGATAATGTCAATATTTAAGGAGTTATGAGCATTTTAAAAGACCCTATTTTTCCTCTTTAAATATCTGCCATCAAAACGATGCTAAAAACCCCGAAATGTCAATATTAAGGAGTTATGAGCGTTTTAAAATAGGCTATAAAGAAACTGCAATCAAAACGATGCTAAAAACCCCGAAATGTCAATATTTAAGGAGTTATGAGCATTTTAACTGCCCTATTTTTCCTCTTTAAGTATCTGCCATCAAACGATGCTAGAAACCCCGAAATGTCAATATTTAAGGAGTTATGAGCGTTTTAAAATAGGCTATAAGAAACTGCAATCAAACGATGCTAAAAACCCCGAAATGTCAATATTTAAGGAGTTATGAGCATTTTAAATACCCTATTTTTCCTCTTTAAATATCTGCCATCAAAACGATGCTAAAAACCCCGAAATGTCAATATTTAGGAGTTATGAGCATTTTAAATACCCTATTTTTTCCTCTCTTAAATATCTGCCATCAAAACGATGCTAAAAACCCCAAAATGTCAATATTTAAGGAGTTATGAGCGTTTAAATAGGCTATAAAGAAACCGCAATCAAACTATGCTAAAACCCCGAATGTCAATATTTAAGGAGTTATGAGCATTTTAAATACCCTATTTTTCCTCTTTAAATATCTGCCATCAAACGATGCTAAAAACCCCGAAATGTCAATATTTAAGGAGTTATGAGCGTTTTTAAAAATAGGCTTATAAAGAAACTGCAATCAAAACGATGCTAAAAACCCCGAAATGTCAATATTTAAGGAGTTTATGAGCATTTTAAAATACCCTATTTTTCCTCTTTAAATATCTGCCATCAAAACGATGCTAAAAACCCCGAAATGTCAATATTTAAGGAGTTATGAGCGTTTTAAAATAGGCTATAAAGAAACTGCAATCAAAACGATGCTAAAAACCCCGAAATGTCAATATTTAAGGAGTTATGAGCATTTTAAAATACCCTATTTTCCTCTTTAAATATCTGCAATCAAAACGATGCTAAAAACCCCGAAATGTCAATATTTAAGGAGTTATGAGCGTTTTAAAATAGGCTATAAGAAACTGCAATCAAAACGATGCTAAAAACCCCGAAATGTCAATTTAAGGAGTTATGAGCGTTTAAAAATAGGCTATAAAGAAACTGCAATCAAAACGATGCTAAAAACCCCGAAATGTCAATATTTAAGGAGTTATGAGCATTTTAAAATACCCTATTTTTCCTCTTTAAATATCTGCCATCAAAACGATGCTAAAAACCCCGAAATGTCAATATTTAAGGAGTTATGAGCGTTTTAAAATAGGCTATAAAGAAACTGCAATCAAAACGATGCTAAAAACCCCGAAATGTCAATATTTAAGGAGTTATGAGCATTTTAAAATACCCTATTTTTCCTCTTTAAATATCTGCCATCAAAACGATGCTAAAAACCCCGACAATGTCAATATTTAAGGAGTTATGAGCGTTTTTAAAATAGGCTATAAAGAAACCGCAATCAAAACGATGCTAAAAACCCCGAAATGTCAATATTTAAGGAGTTATGAGCATTTTAAAATACCCTATTTTTCCTCTTTAAATATCTGCCATCAAAACGATGCTAAAAACCCCGAAATGTCAATATTTAAGGAGTTATGAGCGTTTTAAAATAGGCTATAAAGAAACTGCAATCAAAACGATGCTAAAACACCGAAATGTCAATATTAAGGAGTTATGAGCATTTTAAAATACCCTATTTTTCCTCTTTAAATATCTGCCATCAAAACGATGCTAAAAACCCGAAATGTCAATATTTAAGGAGTTATGAGCGTTTTAAATAGGCTATAAGAAACCGCAATCAAAACGATGCTAAAAACCCCGAAATGTCAATATTTAAGGAGTTATGAGCATTTTAAAATACCCTATTTTTCCTCTTTAAATATCTGCCATCAAAACGATGCCTAAAAACCCCGAAATGTCAATATTTAAGGAGTTATGAGCGTTTTAAATAGGCTATAAAGAAACTGCAATCAAAACGATGCTAAAAACCCCGAAATGTCAATATTTAAGGAGTTATGAGCATTTTAAAATACCCTATTTTTCCTCTTTAAATATCTGCCATCAAACGATGCTAAAAACCCAAAATGTCAATATTTAAGGAGTTATGAGCGTTTTTAAAATAGGCTATAAAGAAACCGCAATCAAACGATGCTAAAAACCCCGAAATGTCAATATTTAAGGAGTATGAGCATTTTAAAATACCCTATTTTTCCTCTTTAAATATCTGCATCAAACGATGCTAAAAACTCCGAAATGTCAATATTTAAGGAGTTATGAGCGTTTTTAAAATAGGCTATAAAGAAACTGCAATCAAAACGATGCTGAAAACCCGAAATGTCAATATTTAAGGAGTTATGAGCATTTTAAAATACCCTATTTTCCTCTTTAAATATCTGCCATCAAAAACGATGCTTAAAACCCCGAATGCCAATATTTAAGGAGTTTATGAGTGTTTTTAAAATAGGCTATAAAGAAACTGCAATCAAAACCGATGCTAAAAACCCGAAATGTCAATATTTAAGGAGTTATGAGCGTTTTAAATAGGCTATAAAGAAACTGCAATCAAAACGATGCTAAAAACCCCGCAAATGTCAATATTTAAGGAGTTATGAGCATTTTAAAATACCCCTATTTTTTCCTCTTTAAATATCTGCCATCAAACGATGCTAAAAACCCCAAAATGTCAATATTTAAGGAGTTATGAGCGTTTTAAAATAGGCTATAAAGAAACCGCAATCAAACGATGCTAAAAACCCCGAAATGTCAATATTTAAGGAGTTATGAGCATTTTAAAATACCCTATTTTTCCTCTTTAAATATCTGCCATCAAACGATGCTAAAACCCCCGAAATGTCAATATTAGGAGCTATGAGCGTTTAAAATAGGCTATAAAGAAACTGCAATCAAAACGATGCTTAAAACCCCAAAATGTCAATATTAAGGAGTTATGAGCATTTTAAAATACCTCCTATTTTTCCTCTTTAAATATCTGCCATCAAAACGATGCTAAAAACCCCGAAATGTCAATATTTAAGGAGTTATGAGATTTTAAAATACCCTATTTTTCCTCTTTAAATATCTGCCATCAAAACGATGCTAAACCCCGAAATGTCAATATTTAAGGAGTTATGAGCGTTTTTAAATAGGCTATAAAGAAACTGCAATCAAAACGATGCCTAAAAACCCCGAAATGTCAATATTTAAGGAGATTATGAGCATTTTAAAATGCCCTATTTTTTCCTCTTTAAATATCTGCCATCAAACACGATGCTAGAAACCCCGAAATGTCAATATTTAAGGAGTTATGAGCGTTTTAAAATAGGCTATTAAAGGAAACTGCAATCAAAACGATGCTAAAAACCCCGAAACTGTCATATTTAAGGAGTTATGAGCATTTTAAAATACCCTATTTTTCCTCTTAAATATCTGCCATCAAAACGATGCTAAAACCCCGAAATGTCAATATTTAAGGAGTTATGAGCGTTTTAAAATAGGCTATAAAGAAACTGCAATCAAAACGATGCTAAAAACCCCGAAATGTCAATATTTAAGGAGTTATGAGCATTTTAAATACCCTATTTTTCCTCTTTAAATATCTGCCATCAAAACGATGCTAAAAACCCCGACAATGTCAATATTTAAGGAGTTATGAGCGTTTTAAAATAGGCTATAAAGAAACTGCAATCAAAACGATGCTAAAACCCCCGAAATGTCAATATTTAAGGAGTTATGAGCATTTTAAAATGCCCTATTTTTCCTCTTTAAATATCTGAAATCAAACGATGCTAGAAACCCCGAAATGTCAATATTTAAGGAGTATGAACGTTTTTAAATAGGCTATAAAGAAACTGCAATCAAAACGCTGCTAAAAACCCGAAATGTCAATATTTAAGGAGTTATGAGCGTTTTTAAAAATAGGCTATAAAGAAACTGCAATCAAAACGATGCTAAAAACCCCGAAATGTCAATATTTAAGGAGTTTATGAGCATTTTAAAATACCCTATTTTTCCTCTTTAAATATCTGCCATCAAAACGATGCTAAAAACCCCGAAATGTCAATTTAAGGAGTTATGAGCGTTTAAAATAGGCTATAAAGAAACTGCAATCAAAACGATGCTAAAAACCCCGAAATGTCAATATTTAAGGAGTTATGAGCATTTTAAAATACCCTATTTTTCCTCTTTAAATATCTGCCATCAAAACGATGCTAAAAACCCCGAAATGTCAATATTTAAGGAGTTATGAGCGTTTTTAAAATAGGCTATAAAGAAACCGCAATCAAACGATGCTAAAAACCCCGAAATGTCAATATTTAAGGAGTTATGAGCATTTTAAAATACCCTATTTTTCCTCTTTAAATATCTGCCATCAAAACGATGCTAAAAACCCCGAAATGTCAATATTTAAGGAGTTATGAGCGTTTTAAAATAGGCTATAAGAAACCGCAATCAAAACGATGCTAAAACCCCGAAAATGTCAATATTTAAGGAGTTATGAGCATTTTAAAATACCCTATTTTTCCTCTTTAAATATCTGCCATCAAAACGATGCTAAAAACCCGAAATGTCAATATTTAAGGAGTTATGAGCGTTTTAAAATAGGCTATAAAGAAACTGCAATCAAAACGATGCTAAAACCCCGAAATGTCAATATTTAAGGAGTTATGAGCATTTTAAAATACCCTATTTTTCCTCTTTAAATATCTGCCATCAAAACGATGCTAAAACCCCGAAATGTCAATATTTAAGGAGTTATGAGCGTTTTAAAATAGGCTATAAAGAAACCGCAATCAAACGATGCTAAAAACCCCGAAATGTCAATATTTAAGGAGTTATGAGCATTTTAAAATACCCTATTTTTCCTCTTTAAATATCTGCCATCAAACGATGCTAAAAACCCGAAATGTCAATATTTAAGGAGTTATGAGCGTTTTAAAATAGGCTATAAAGAAACTGCAATCAAAACGATGCTAAAAACCCCGAAATGTCCATATTTAAGGAGTTATGAGCATTTTAAAATACCCTATTTTTCCTCTTTAAATATCTGCCATCAAAACGATGCTAAAAACCCCAAATGTCAATATTTAAGGAGTTATGAGCGTTTTAAATAGGCTATAAAGAAACCGCAATCAAAACGATGCTAAAAACCCCGAAATGTCAATATTTAAGGAGTTATGAGCATTTTAAAATACCCTATTTTTCCTCTTTAAATATCTGCCATCAAAACGATGCTAAAAACTCCGAAATGTCAATATTTAAGGAGTTATGAGCGTTTTAAAAAAGGCTATAAAGAAACTGCAATCAAAACGATGCTGAAAACCCCGAAATGTCAATATTTAAGGAGTTATGAGCATTTTAAATACCCTATTTTTCCTCTTTAAATATCTGCCCATCAAAACGATGCTAAAACCCCGAAATGCCAATATTTAAGGAGTTATGAGTGTTTTAAAATAGGCTATAAAGAAACTGCAATCAAAACGATGCTAAAAACCCGAAATGTCAATATTTAAGGAGTTATGAGCGTTTTAAAATAGGCTATAAAGAAACTGCAATCAAAACGATGCTAAAAACCCCGAAATGTCAATATTTAAGGAGTTATGAGCATTTTAAAATACCCTATTTTTCTCTTTAAATATCTGCCATCAAAACGATGCTTAAAACCCCAAAATGTCAATATTTAAGGAGTTATGAGCGTTTTAAAATAGGCTATAAAGAAACCGCAATCAAAACGATGCTAAAAACCCCGAAATGTCAATATTTAAGGAGTTATGAGCATTTTAAAATACCCTATTTTTCCTCTTTAATATCTGCCATCAAAACGATGCTAAAACCCGAACTGTCAATATTAGGAGTTATGAGCGTTTTAAAATAGGCTATAAAGAAACTGCAATCAAAACGATGCTAAAAACCCCCAAAATGTCAATATTTAAGGAGTTATGAGCATTTTAAAATACCCTATTTTTCCTCTTTAAATATCTGCCATCAAAACGATGCTAAAAACCCCGAAATGTCAATATTTAAGGAGTTATGAGCATTTTAAATACCCTATTTTTCCTCTTTAAATATCTGCATCAAAACGATGCTAAAAACCCCGAAATGTCAATATTTAAGGAGTTATGAGCGTTTTAAAATAGGCTATAAAGAAACTGCAATCAAAACCGATGCTAAAACCCCGAAATGTCAATATTTAAGGAGTTATGAGCATTTTAAAATGCCCTATTTTTCCTCTTTAATATCTGCCATCAAAACGATGCTAGAAACCCCGAAATGTCAATATTTAAGGAGTTATGAGCGTTTTAAAATAGGCTATAAAGAAACTGCAATCAAAACGATGCTAAAACCCCGAAATGTCAATATTTAAGGAGTTATGAGCATTTTAAAATACCCTATTTTTCCTCTTTAAATATCTGCCATCAAAACGATGCTAAAAACCCCGAAATGTCAATATTTAAGGAGTTATGAGCGTTTAAAATAGGCTATAAAGAAACTGCAATCAAAACGATGCTAAAAACCCCGAAATGTCAATATTTAAGGAGTTATGAGCATTTTTAAAATACCCTATTTTTCCTCTTTAAATATCTGCCATCAAAACGATGCTAAAAACCCCGAAATGTCAATATTTAAGGAGTTATGAGCGTTTTTAAAATAGGCTATAAAGAAACTGCAATCAAAACGATGCTAAAACCCCCGAAATGTCAATATTTAAGGAGTTATGAGCATTTTAAAATGCCCTATTTTTCCTCTTTAAATATCTGAAATCAAAACGATGCTAGAAACCCCGAATGTCACTATTTAAGGAGTTATGAACGTTTTAAAATAGGCTATAAAGAAACTGCAATCAAAACGATGCTAAAAACCCCCGAAATGTCAATATTTAAGGAGTTATGAGCGTTTAAAATAGGCTATAAAGAAACTGCACTCAAAACGATGCTAAAAACCCCGAAATGTCAATATTTAAGGAGTTATGAGCATTTTAAAATACCCTATTTTTCCTCTTTAAATATCTGCCATCAAAACGATGCTAAAAACCCCGAAATGTCAATATTTAAGGAGTTATGAGCGTTTTAAAATAGGCTATAAAGAAACCGCAATCAAAACAATGCTAAAACCCCGAAATGTCAATATTTAAGGAGTTATGAGCATTTTAAAATACCCTATTTTTCCTCTTTAAATATCTGCCATCAAAACGATGCTAAAACCCCGAAATGTCAATATTTAAGGAGTTATGAGCGTTTAAAAATAGGCTATAAAGAAACTGCAATCAAAACGATGCTGAAAACCCCGAAATGTCAATATTTAAGGAGTTATGAGCATTTTAAAATACCCTATTTTTCCTCTTTAAATATCTGCCATCAAAACGATGCTAAAACCCCGAAATGTCAATATTTAAGGAGTTATGAGCGTTTTAAAATAGGCTATAAAGAAACCGCAATCAAAACGATGCTAAAAACCCCGAAATGTCAATATTTAAGGAGTTATGAGCATTTTAAAATACCCTATTTTTCCTCTTTAAATATCTGCCATCAAAACGATGCTAAAAACCCCGAAATGTCAATATTTAAGGAGTTATGAGCGTTTTAAAATAGGCTATAAGAAACTGCAATCAAAACGATGCTAAAAACCCCGAAATGTCAATATTTAAGGAGTTATGAGCATTTTAAAATACCCTATTTTTCCTCTTTAAATATCTGCCATCAAAACGATGCTAAAAACCCCAAAATGTCAATATTTAAGGAGTTATGAGCGTTTTAAATAGGCTATAAAGAAACCGCAATCAAAACGATGCTAAAACCCCGAATGTCAATATTTAAGGAGTTATGAGCATTTTAAAATACCCTATTTTTCCTCTTTAAATATCTGCCATCAAAACGATGCTAAAAACTCCGAAATGTCAATATTTAAGGAGTTATGAGCGTTTAAAAAAGGCTATAAAGAAACTGCAATCAAAACGATGCTGAAAACCCCGAAATGTCAATATTTAAGGAGTTATGAGCATTTTAAAATACCCTATTTTTCCTCTTTAAATATCTGCCATCAAAACGATGCTAAAAACCCCGAAATGCCAATATTTAAGGAGTTATGAGTGTTTTTAAAATAGGCTATAAAGAAACTGCAATCAAAACGATGCTAAAAACCCCGAAATGTCAATATTAAGGAGTTATGAGCGTTTTAAAATAGGCTATAAAGAAACTGCAATCAAAACGATGCTAAAAACCCCGAAATGTCAATATTTAAGGAGTTATGAGCATTTTAAAATACCCTATTTTTCCTCTTTAAATATCTGCCATCAAACGATGCTAAAACCCCAAAATGTCAATATTTAAGGAGTTATGAGCGTTTTTAAAATAGGCTATAAAGAAACCGCAATCAAAACGATGCTAAAAACCCCGAAATGTCAATATTTAAGGAGTTATGAGCATTTTAAAATACCCTATTTTTCCTCTTTAAATATCTGCCATCAAAACGATGCTAAAAACCCCGAAATGTCAATATTAGGAGTTATGAGCGTTTAAAATAGGCTATAAAGAAACTGCAATCAAACGATGCTAAAAACCCCAAAATGTCAATATTTAAGGAGTTATGAGCATTTTTAAAATACCCTATTTTTCCTCTTTAAATATCTGCCATCAAAACGATGCTAAAAACCCCGAAATGTCAATATTTAAGGAGTTATGAGCATTTTAAAATACCCTATTTTTCCTCTTTAAATATCTGCCATCAAAACGATGCTAAAAACCCCAAAATGTCAATATTTAAGGAGTTATGAGCGTTTTAAAATAGGCTATAAGAAACCGCAATCAAAACGATGCTAAAAACCCCGAAATGTCAATATTAAGGAGTTATGAGCATTTTAAAATACCCTATTTTTCCTCTTTAAATATCTGCCATCAAAACGATGCTAAAAACCCCGAAATGTCAATATTTAAGGAGTTATGAGCGTTTTAAATAGGCTATAAAGAAACTGCAATCAAAACGATGCTAAAAACCCCGAAATGTCAATATTTAAGGAGTTATGAGCATTTTAAAATACCCTATTTTTCCTCTTTAAATATCTGCCATCAAAACGATGCTAAAAACCCCGAAATGCCAATATTTAAGGAGTTATGAGCGTTTTAAAATAGGCTATAAAGAAACTGCAATCAAAACGATGCAAAAAACCCCGAAATGTCAATATTTAAGGAGTTATGAGCATTTTAAAATACCCTATTTTTCCTCTTTAAATATCTGCCATCAAAACGATGCTAAAACCCCGAAATGTCAATATTTAAGGAGTTATGAGCATTTTAAAATACCCTATTTTTCCTCTTTAAATATCTGCCATCAAAACGATGCTAAAAACCACAAAATGTCAATATTTAAAATAGGCTATAAAGAAACCGCAATCAAAACGATGCTAAAAACCCCGAAATGTCAATATTTAAGGAGTTATGAGCATTTTAAAATACCCTATTTTTCCTCTTTAAATATCTGCCATCAAACGATGCTAAAAACCCAGAAATGTCAATATTTAAGGAGTTATGAGCGTTTAAAATAGGCTATAAAGAAACTGCAATCAAAACGATGCTAAAAACCCCGAAATGTCAATATTTAAGGAGTTATGAGCATTTTTAAAATACCCTATTTTTCCTCTTTAAATATCTGCCATCAAAACGATGCTAAAAACCCCGAAATGTCAAAAATAAAAAAGTTATGAGCGTTTTAAAATAGGCTATAAAGAAACTGCAATCAAAACGATGCTAAAAACCCCGAAATGTCAATATTTAAGGAGTTATGAGCATTTTAAAATACCCTATTTTTCCTCTTTAAATATCTGCCATCAAAACGATGCTAAAAACCCCGAAATGTCAATATTTAAGGAGTTATGAGCGTTTTTAAAATAGGCTATAAAGAAACTGCAATCAAAACGATGCTGAAAACCCCAAAATGTCAATATTTAAGGAGTTATGAGCGTTTTAAAATAGGCTATAAAGAAACCGCAATCAAAACGATGCTAAAAACCCCGAAATGTCAATATTTAAGGAGTTATGAGCATTTTAAAATACCCTATTTTTCCTCTTTAAATATCTGCCATCAAAACGATGCTAAAAACCCCGAAATGTCAAAAAATAAAAAAGTTATGAGCGTTTTAAAATAGGCTATAAAGAAACTGCAATCAAAACGATGCTAAAAACCCCGAAATGTCAATATTTAAGGAGTTATGAGCATTTTAAAATACCCTATTTTTCCTCTTTAAATATCTGCCATCAAAACGATGCTAAAAACCCCGAAATGTCAAAAATAAAAAAAGTTATGAGCGTTTTAAAATAGGCTATAAAGAAACTGCAATCAAAACGATGCTGAAAACCCCAAAATGTCAATATTTAAGGAGTTATGAGCGTTTTAAAATAGGCTATAAAGAAACTGCAATCAAAACGATGCTAAAAACCCCGAAATGTCAATATTTAAGGAGTTATGAGCATTTTAAAATACCCTATTTTTCCTCTTTAAATATCTGCCATCAAAACGATGCTAAAAACCCCGAAATGTCAAAAATAAAAAAAGTTATGAGCGTTTTAAAATAGGCTATAAAGAAACTGCAATCAAAACGATGCTAAAAACCCCGAAATGTCAATATTTAAGGAGTTATGAGCATTTTAAAATACCCTATTTTTCCTCTTTAAATATCTGCCATCAAAACGATGCTAAAAACCCCGAAATGTCAATATTTAAGGAGTTATGAGCGTTTTTAAAATAGGCTATAAAGAAACTGCAATCAAAACGATGCTAAAACCCCGAAATGTCAATATTTAAGGAGTTATGAGCATTTTAAAATACCCTATTTTTCCTCTTTAATATCTGCCATCAAAACGATGCTAAAAACCCCGAAATGTCAATATTTAAGGAGTTATGAGCGTTTTAAAATAGGCTATAAAGAAACTGCAATCAAACGATGCTGAAAACCCCAAAATGTCAATATTTAAGGAGTTATGAGCGTTTTTAAAATAGGCTATAAAGAAACCGCAATCAAAACGATGCTAAAAACCCCGAAATGTCAATATTTAAGGAGTTATGAGCATTTTTAAAATACCCTATTTTTCCTCTTTAAATATCTGCCATCAAAACGATGCTAAAAACCCCGAAATGTCAATATTTAAGGAGTTATGAGCGTTTTAAATAGGCTATAAAGAAACTGCAATCAAAACGATGCTAAAAACCCCGAAATGTCAATATTTAAGGAGTTATGAGCATTTTAAAATACCCTATTTTTCCTCTTTAAATATCTGCCATCAAAACGATGCTAAAAACCCCGAAATGTCAATATTTAAGGAGTTATGAGTTATCTGCCATCAAAACGATGCTAAAAACCCCGAAATGTCAATATTTAAGGAGTTATGAGGGTTTAAAAATAGGCTATAAGAAACTGCAATCAAAACGATGCTAAAAACCCCGAAATGTCAATATTTAAGGAGTTATGAGCATTTTAAAATACCCTATTTTTCCTCTTTAAATATCTGCCATCAAAACGATGCTAAAACCCCGAAATGTCAAAAAATAAAAAAGTTATGAGCGTTTTAAAATAGGCTATAAAGAAACTGCAATCAAAACGATGCTAAAAACCCCGAAATGTCAATATTTAAGGAGTTATGAGCATTTTAAAATACCCTATTTTTCCTCTTTAAATATCTGCCATCAAAACGATGCTAAAAACCCCGAAATGTCAATATTTAAGGAGTTATGAGCGTTTTAAAATAGGCTATAAAGAAACTGCAATCAAAACGATGCTGAAAACCCCAAAATGTCAATATTTAAGGAGTTATGAGCGTTTTAAAATAGGCTATAAAGAAACTGCAATCAAAACGATGCTAAAACCCCGAAATGTCAATATTTAAGGAGTATGAGCATTTTAAAATACCCTATTTTTCCTCTTTAAATATCTGCCATCAAAACGATGCTAAAAACCCCGAAATGTCAATATTTAAGGAGTTATGAGCGTTTTAAAATAGGCTATAAAGAAACTGCAATCAAAACGATGCTAAAAACCCCGAAATGTCAATATTTAAGGAGTTATGAGCATTTTAAAATACCCTATTTTTCCTCTTTAAATATCTGCCATCAAAACGATGCTTAAAAACCCCGAAATGTCAATATTTAAGGAGTTATGAGCGTTTTAAAATAGGCTATAAAGAAACTGCAATCAAAACGATGCTTAAAAACCCCGAAATGTCAATATTTAAGGAGTTATGAGCATTTTAAAATACCCTATTTTTCCTCTTTAAATATCTGCCATCAAAACGATGCTAAAAACCCCGAAATGTCAATATTTAAGGAGTTATGAGCGTTTTAAAATAGGCTATAAGAAACTGCAATCAAAACGATGCTAAAAACCCCGAAATGTCAATATTTAAGGAGTTATGAGCATTTTAAAATACCCTATTTTCCTCTTTAAATATCTGCCATCAAAACGATGCTAAAAACCCCGAAATGTCAATATTTAAGGAGTTATGAGCGTTTTAAAATAGGCTATAAAGAAACTGCAATCAAAACGATGCTAAAAACCCCGAAATGTCAATATTTAAGGAGTTATGAGCATTTTAAAATACCCATTTTTCCTCTTTAAATATCTGCCATCAAAACGATGCTAAAAACCCCGAAATGTCAATATTTAAGGAGTTATGAGCATTTTAAAATGCCCTATTTTTCCTCATTAAATATCTGCCATCAAAACGATGCTAGAAACCCCGAAATGTCAATATTTAAGGAGTTATGAGCGTTTTAAAATAGGCTATAAAGAAACTGCAATCAAAACGATGCTAAAACCCCGAAATGTCAATATTTAAGGAGTTATGAGCGTTTAAACTCGGCTATAAAGAAACTGCAATCAAAACGATGCTAAAAACCCCGAAATGTCAATATTTAAGGAGTTATGAGCATTTTAAAATACCCTATTTTTCCTCTTTAAATATCTGCCATCACAACGATGCTAAAACCCCGAAATGTCAATATTTAAGGAGTTATGAGCGTTTTAAAATAGGCTATAAGAAACTGCAATCAAAACGATGCTAAAAACCCCGAAATGTCAATATTTAAGGAGTTATGAGCGTTTTAAAATAGGCTATAAAGAAACTGCAATCAAAACGATGCTAAAACCCCGAAATGTCAATATTTAAGGAGTTATGAGCATTTTAAAATACCCTTTTTTTCCTCTTTAATTATCTGCCATCAAACGATGCTAAAAACCCCGAAATGTCAATATTTAAGGAGTTATGAGCGTTTTAAAATAGGCTATAAAGAAACTGCAATCAAAACGATGCTAAAAACCCCGAAATGTCAATATTTAAGGAGTTATGAGCATTTTAAAATACCCTATTTTTCCTCTTTAAATATCTGCCATCAAAACGATGCTAAAAACCCCGAAATGTCAATATTTAAGGAGTTATGAGCGTTTTAAATAGGCTATAAAGAAACTGCAATCAAACCGATGCTAAAAACCCCGAAATGTCAATATTTAAGGAGTTATGAGCATTTTTAAAATACCCTATTTTTCCTCTTTAAATATCTGCCATCAAAACGATGCTAAAAACCCCGAAATGTCAATATTTAAGGAGTTATGAGCGTTTTAAAATAGGCTATAAAGAAACTGCAATCAAAACGATGCTAAAAACCCCGAAATGTCAATATTTAAGGAGTTATGAGCATTTTAAAATACCCTATTTTTCCTCTTTAAATATCTGCCATCAAAACGATGCTAAAAACCCCGAAATGTCAATATTTAAGGAGTTATGAGCATTTTAAAATACCCTATTTTCCTCTTTAAATATCTGCCATCAAAACGATGCTAAAAACCCCGAAATGTCAATATTTAAGGAGTTATGAGCGTTTTAAAATAGGCTATAAAGAAACTGCAATCAAAACGATGCTAAAAACCCCGAAATGTCAATATTTAAGGAGTTATGAGCATTTTAAATACCCTATTTTTCCTCTTTAAATATCTGCCATCAAAACGATGCTAAAAACCCCGAAATGTCAATATTTAAGGAGTTATGAGCATTTTAAAATACCCTATTTTTCCTCTTTAAATATCTGCCATCAAAACGATGCTAAAAACCCCGAAATGTCAATATTTAAGGAGTTATGAGCGTTTTTAAAATAGGCTATAAAGAAACTGCAATCAAAACGATGCTAAAAACCCCGAAATGTCAATATTTAAGGAGTTATGAGCATTTTAAAATACCCTATTTTTCCTCTTTAAATATCTGCCATCAAAACGATGCTAAAAACCCCGAAATGTCAATATTTAAGGAGTTATGAGCGTTTAAAAATAGGCTATAAAGAAACTGCAATCAAAACGATGCAAAAAACCCCGAAATGTCAATATTTAAGGAGTTATGAGCATTTTAAAATACCCTATTTTTCCTCTTTAAATATCTGCCATCAAAACTATGCTAAAAACCCCGAAATGTCAATATTTAAGGAGTTATGAGCATTTTAAAATACCCTATTTTTCCTCTTTAAATATCTGCCATCAAAACAATGCTAAAACCCCAAATGTCAATATTTAAGGATTTATGAGCGTTTTAAAATAGGCTATAAAGAAACCGCAATCAAAACGATGCTAAAAACCCCGAAATGTCAATATTTAAGGAGTTATGAGCATTTTAAAATACCCTATTTTTCCTCTTTAAATATCTGCCATCAAAACGATGCTAAAAACCCCGAAATGTCAATATTTAAGGAGTTATGAGCGTTTTAAAATAGGCTATAAAGAAACTGCAATCAAAACGATGCTAAAAACCCCGAAATGTCAATATTTAAGGAGTTATGAGCATTTTAAAATACCCTATTTTTCCTCTTTAAATATCTGCCATCAAAACGATGCTAAAAACCCCGAAATGTCAATATTTAAGGAGTTATGAGCGTTTTAAAATAGGCTATAAAGAAACCGCAATCAAAACGATGCTAAAAACCCCGAAATGTCAATATTTAAGGAGTTATGAGCATTTTAAAATACCCTATTTTTCCTCTTTAAATATCTGCCATCAAAACGATGCTAAAACCCCGAAATGTCAATATTTAAGGAGTTATGAGCGTTTAAAAATAGGCTATAAAGAAGCTGCAATCAAAACGATGCTAAAAACCCGAAATGTCAATATTTAAGGAGTTATGAGCATTTTAAAATACCCTATTTTTCCTCTTTAAATATCTGCCATCAAAACGATGCTAAAAACCCCGAAATGTCAATATTTAAGGAGTTATGAGCGTTTTAAAATAGGCTATAAAGAAACTGCAATCAAAACGATGCTAAAAACCCCGAAATGTCAATATTTAAGGAGTTATGAGCATTTTAAAATACCCTATTTTTCCTCTTTAAATATCTGCCATCAAAACGATGCTAAAAACCCCGAAATGTCAATATTTAAGGAGTTATGAGCGTTTTAAAATAGGCTATAAAGAAACTGCAATCAAAACGATGCTAAAAACCCCGAAATGTCAATATTTAAGGAGTTATGAGCATTTTAAAATACCCTATTTTTCCTCTTTAAATATCTGCCATCAAAACGATGCTAAAAACCCCGAAATGTCAATATTTAAGGAGTTATGAGCGTTTTAAAATAGGCTATAAAGCAACTGCAATCAAAACGATGCTGAAAACCCCGAAATGTCAATATTTAAGGAGTTATGAGCGTTTTAAAATACCCTATTTTTCCTCTTTAAATATCTGCCATCAAACGATGCTAAAAACCCCGAAATGTCAATATTTAAGGAGTTATGAGCGTTTTTAAAATAGGCTATAAAGAAACTGCAATCAAAACGATGCTAAAAACCCCGAAATGTCAATATTTAAGGAGTTATGAGCATTTTAAAATACCCTATTTTTCCTCTTTAAATATCTGCCATCAAAACGATGCTAAAAACCCCGAAATGTCAATATTTAAGGAGTTATGAGCATTTTAAAATGCCCTATTTTTCCTCTTTAAATATCTGCCATCAAAACGATGCTAGAAACCCCGAAATGTCAATATTTAAGGAGTTATGAGCGTTTTAAAATAGGCTATAAAGAAACTGCAATCAAAACGATGCTAAAACCCCGAAATGTCAATATTTAAGGAGTTATGAGCATTTTAAAATACCCTATTTTTCCTCTTTAAATATCTGCCATCAAAACGATGCTAAAAACCCCGAAATGTCAATATTTAAGGAGTTATGAGCGTTTTAAATAGGCTATAAAGAAACTGCAATCAAAACGATGCTAAAAACCCCGAAATGTCAATATATAAGGAGTTATGAGCATTTTAAAATACCCTATTTTTCCTCTTTAAATATCTGCCATCAAAACGATGGTAAAAACCCCGAAATGTCAATATTCAAGGAGTTATGAGCGTTTTAAAATAGGCTATAAAGAAACTGCAATCAAAACGATGCTAAAACCCCGAAATGTCAATATTTAAGGAGTTATGAGCGTTTTAAAATAGGCTATAAAGAAACTGCAATCAAAACGATGCTAAAAACCCCGAAATGTCAATATTTAAGGAGTTATGAGCGTTTTAAAATAGGCTATAAAGAAACTGCAATCAAACGATGCTAAAAACCCCGAAATGTCAATATTTAAGGAGTTATGAGCATTTTAAAATACCCTATTTTTCCTCTTTAAATATCTGCCATCAAAACGATGCTAAAAACCCCGAAATGTCAATATTAAGGAGTTATGAGCATTTTAAAATACCCTATTTTTCCTCTTTAAATATCTGCCATCAAAACGATGCTAAAAACCCCGAAATGTCAATATTTAAGGAGTTATGAGCGTTTTAAAATAGGCTATAAAGAAACTGCAATCAAAACGATGCTAAAAACCCCGAAATGTCAATATTTAAGGAGTTATGAGCATTTTAAAATACCCTATTTTTCCTCTTTAATTATCTGCCATCAAAACGATGCTAAAAACCCCGAAATGTCAATATTTAAGGAGTTATGAGCGTTTAAAAATAGGCTATAAAGAAACTGCAATCAAAACGATGCTAAAAACCCCCAAATGTCAATATTTAAGGAGTTATGAGCATTTTAAAATACCCTATTTTTCCTCTTTAAATATCTGCCATCAAAACGATGCTAAAAACCCCGAAATGTCAATATTAAGGAGTTATGAGCGTTTTAAAATAGGTTATAAAGAAACTGCAATCAAAACGATGCTAAAAACCCCGAAATGTCAATATTTAAGGAGTTATGAGCGTTTTAAAATAGGCTATAAAGAAACTGCAATCAAAACGATGCTAAAAACCCCGAAATGTCAATATTTAAGGAGTTATGAGCATTTTAAAATACCCTATTTTTCCTCGATGCTAAAAACCCCGAAATGTCAATATTTAAGGAGTTATGAGCATTTTAAAATAGGCTATAAAGAAACTGCAATCAAAACGATGTTAAAACCCCGAAATGTCAATATTTAAGGAGTTATGAGCATTTTAAAATACCCTATTTTTCCTCTTTAAATATCTGCCATCAAAACGATGCTAAAACCCCGAAATGTCAATATTTAAGGAGTTATGATCATTTTAAAATGCCCTATTTTTCCTCTTTAAATATCTGCCATCAAAACGATGCTAGAAACCCCGAAATGTCAATATTTAAGGAGTTATGAGCGTTTTAAAATAGGCTATAAAGAAACTGCAATCAAAACGATGCTAAAAACCCCGAAATGTCAATATTTAAGGAGTTAGGAGCATTTTAAAATACCCTATTTTTCCTCTTGAAATATCTGCCATCAAAACGATACTAAAACCCCGAAATGTCAATACTTAAGGAGTTATGAGCGTTTTAAAATAGGCTATAAAGAAACTGCAATCAAAACGATGCTAAAAACCCCGAAATGTCAATATTTAAGGAGTTATGAGCATTTTAAAATACCCTATTTTTCCTCTTTAAATATCTGCCATCAAAACGATGGTAAAAACCCCGAAATGTCAATATTTAAGGAGTTATGAGCGTTTTTAAAATAGGCTATAAAGAAACTGCAATCAAAACGATGCTAAAAACCCCGAAATGTCAATATTTAAGGAGTTATGAGCATTTTAAAATACCCTATTTTTCCTCTTTAAATATCTGCCATCAAAACGATGGTAAAAACCCCGAAATGTCAATATTTAAGGAGTTATGAGCGTTTTAAAATAGGCTATAAAGAAACTGCAATCAAAACGATGCTAAAAACCCCAAAATGTCAATATTTAAGGAGTTATGAGCATTTTAAAATACCCTATTTTTCCTCTTTAAATATCTGCCATCAAAACGATGGTAAAAACCCCGAAATGTCAATATTTAAGGAGTTATGAGCGTTTTAAAATAGGCTATAAAGAAACTGCAATCAAAACGATGCTAAAAACCCCGAAATGTCAATATTTAAGGAGTTATGAGCATTTTAAAATACCCTATTTTTCCTCTTTAAATATCTGCCATCAAAACGATGGTAAAAACCCCGAAATGTCAATATTTAAGGAGTTATGAGCGTTTTAAAATAGGCTATAAAGAAACTGCAATCAAAACGATGCTAAAAACCCCAAAATGTCAATATTTAAGGAGTTATGAGCATTTTAAAATACCCTATTTTTCCTCTTTAAATATCTGCCATCAAAACGATGGTAAAAACCCCGAAATGTCAATATTTAAGGAGTTATGTGCGTTTTAAAATAGGCTATAAAGAAACTGCAATCAAAACGATGCTAAAAACCCCGAAATGTCAATATTTAAGGAGTTATGAGCATTTTAAAATACCCTATTTTTCCTCTTTAAATATCTGCCATCAAAACGATGGTAAAAACCCCGAAATGTCAATATTTAAGGAGTTATGAGCGTTTTAAAATAGGCTATAAAGAAACTGCAATCAAAACGATGCTAAAAACCCCGAAATGTCAATATTTAAGGAGTTATGAGCGTTTTAAAATAGGCTATAAAGAAACTGCAATCAAAACGATGCTAAAAACCCCGAAATGTCAATATTTAAGGAGTTATGAGCATTTTAAAATACCTTCTTTTTCCTCTTTAAATATCTGCCATCAAAACGTTGCTAAAAACCCCGAAATGTCAATATTTAAGGAGTTATGAGCGTTTTAAAATAGGCTATAAAGAAACTGCAATCAAAACGATGCTAAAAACCCCGAAATGTCAATATTTAAGGAGTTATGAGCATTTTAAAATACCTTATTTTTCCTCTTTAAATATCTGCCATCAAAACGATGCTAAAACCCCGAAATGTCAATATTTAAGGAGTTAGGAGCATTTTAAAATACCCTATTTTTCCTCTTGAAATATCTGCCATCAAACGATACTAAAACCCCGAAATGTCAATATTTAAGGAGTTATGAGCGTTTTAAATAGGCTATAAAGAAACTGCAATCAAAACGATGCTAAAAACCCCGAAATGTCAATATTTAAGGAGTTATGAGCATTTTAAAATACCCTATTTTTCCTCTTTAAATATCTGCCATCAAACGATGCTAAAAACCCCAAAATGTCAATATTTAAGGAGTTATGAGCGTTTTAAAATAGGCTATAAAGAAACTGCAATCAAAACGATGCTAAAAACCCCGAAATGTCAATATTTAAGGAGTTATGAGCATTTTAAAATACCCTATTTTTCCTCTTTAAATATCTGCCATCAAAACGATGCTAAAAACCCCAAAATGTCAATATTTAAGGAGTTATGAGCGTTTTAAAATAGGCTATAAAGAAACCGCAATCAAAACGATGCTAAAAACCCCGAAATGTCAATATTTAAGGAGTTATGAGCGTTTTAAAATAGGCTATAAAGAAACTGCAATCAAAACGATGCTAAGAACCCCGAAATGTCAATATTTAAGGAGTTATGAGCGTTTTAAAATACCCTATTTTTCCTCGATGCTAAAAACCCCGAAATGTCAATATTTAAGGAGTTATGAGCGTTTTAAAATAGGCTATAAAGAAACTGCAATCAAAACGATGCTAAAAACCCCGAAATGTCAATATTTAAGGAGTTATGAGCATTTTAAAATACCCTATTTTTCCTCTTTAAATATCTGCCATCAAAACGATGCTAAAAACCCCGAAATGTCAATATTTAAGGAGTTATGAGCGTTTTAAAATAGGCTATAAAGAAACTGCAATCAAAACGATGCTAAAAACCCCGAAATGTCAATATTTAAGGAGTTATGAGCATTTTAAAATACCCTATTTTTCCTCTTTAAATATCTGCCATCAAAACGATGCTAAAAACCCCGAAATGTCAATATTTAAGGAGTTATGAGCGTTTTAAAATAGGCTATAAAGAAACCGCAATCAAAACGATGCTAAAAACCCCGAAATGTCAATATTTAAGGAGTTATGAGCATTTTAAAATACCCTATTTTTCCTCTTTAAATATCTGCCATCAAAACGATGCTAAAAACCCCGAAATGTCAATATTTAAGGAGTTATGAGCGTTTAAAAATAGGCTATAAAGAAGCTGCAATCAAAACGATGCTAAAAACCCCGAAATGTCAATATTTAAGGAGTTATGAGCATTTTAAAATACCCTATTTTTCCTCTTTAAATATCTGCCATCAAAACGATGCTAAAAACCCCGAAATGTCAATATTTAAGGAGTTATGAGCGTTTTAAAATAGGCTATAAAGAAACTGCAATCAAAACGATGCTAAAAACCCCGAAATGTCAATATTTAAGGAGTTATGAGCATTTTAAAATACCCTATTTTTCCTCTTTAAATATCTGCCATCAAAACGATGCTAAAAACCCCGAAATGTCAATATTTAAGGAGTTATGAGCGTTTTAAAATAGGCTATAAAGAAACTGCAATCAAAACGATGCTAAAAACCCCGAAATGTCAATATTTAAGGAGTTATGAGCATTTTAAAATACCCTATTTTTCCTCTTTAAATATCTGCCATCAAAACGATGCTAAAAACCCCGAAATGTCAATATTTAAGGAGTTATGAGCGTTTTAAAATAGGCTATAAAGCAACTGCAATCAAAACGATGCTGAAAACCCTGAAATGTCAATATTTAAGGAGTTATGAGCGTTTTAAAATACCCTATTTTTCCTCTTTAAATATCTGCCATCAAAACGATGCTAAAAACCCCGAAATGTCAATATTTAAGGAGTTATGAGCGTTTTAAAATAGGCTATAAAGAAACTGCAATCAAAACGATGCTAAAAACCCCGAAATGTCAATATTTAAGGAGTTATGAGCATTTTAAAATACCCTATTTTTCCTCTTTAAATATCTGCCATCAAAACGATGCTAAAAACCCCGAAATGTCAATATTTAAGGAGTTATGAGCATTTTAAAATAGGCTATAAAGAAACTGCAATCAAAACGATGCTAAAAACCCCGAAATGTCAATATTTAAGGAGTTATGAGCGTTTTAAAATAGGCTATAAAGAAACTGCAATCAAAACGATGCTAAAAACCCCGAAATGTCAATATTTAAGGAGTTATGAGCGTTTTAAAATAGGCTATAAAGAAACTGCAATCAAAACGATGCTAAAAACCCCGAAATGTCAATATTTAAGGAGTTATGAGCATTTTAAAATACCCTATTTTTCCTCTTTAAATATCTGCCATCAAAACGATGCTAAAAACCCCGAAATGTCAATATTTAAGGAGTTATGAGCATTTTAAAATACCCTATTTTTCCTCTTTAAATATCTGAAATCAAAACGATGCTAGAAACCCCGAAATGTCAATATTTAAGGAGTTATGAGCATTTTAAAATGCCCTATTTTTCCTCTTTAAATATCTGAAAACAAAACGATGCTAAAAACCCCGAAATGTCAATATTTAAGGAGTTATGAGCGTTTTAAAATAGGCTATAAAGAAACTGCAATCAAAACGATGCTAAAAACCCCGAAATGTCAATATTTAAGGAGTTATGAGCGTTTTAAAATAGGCTATAAAGAAACTGCAATCAAAACGATGCTAAAAACCCCGAAATGTCAATATTTAAGGAGTTATGAGCATTTTAAAATACCCTATTTTTCCTCTTTAAATATCTGCCATCAAAACGATGCTAAAAACCCCGAAATGTCAATATTTAAGGAGTTATGAGCGTTTTAAAATAGGCTATAAAGAAACTGCAATCAAAACGATGCTAAAAACCCCGAAATGTCAATATTTAAGGAGTTATGAGCATTTTAAAATACCCTATTTTTCCTCTTTAATTATCTGCCATCAAAACGATGCTAAAAACCCCGAAATGTCAATATTTAAGGAGTTATGAGCGTTTAAAAATAGGCTATAAAGAAACTGCAATCAAAACGATGCTAAAAACCCCCAAATGTCAATATTTAAGGAGTTATGAGCATTTTAAAATACCCTATTTTTCCTCTTTAAATATCTGCCATCAAAACGATGCTAAAAACCCCGAAATGTCAATATTTAAGGAGTTATGAGCGTTTTAAAATAGGTTATAAAGAAACTGCAATCAAAACGATGCTAAAAACCCCGAAATGTCAATATTTAAGGAGTTATGAGCGTTTTAAAATAGGCTATAAAGAAACTGCAATCAAAACGATGCTAAAAACCCCGAAATGTCAATATTTAAGGAGTTATGAGCATTTTAAAATACCCTATTTTCCTCGATGCTAAAAACCCCGAAATGTCAATATTTAAGGAGTTATGAGCATTTTAAAATAGGCTATAAAGAAACTGCAATCAAAACGATGTTAAAAACCCCGAAATGTCAATATTTAAGGAGTTATGAGCATTTTAAAATACCCTATTTTTCCTCTTTAAATATCTGCCATCAAAACGATGCTAAAAACCCCGAAATGTCAATATTTAAGGAGTTATGATCATTTTAAAATGCCCTATTTTTCCTCTTTAAATATCTGCCATCAAAACGATGCTAGAAACCCCGAAATGTCAATATTTAAGGAGTTATGAGCGTTTTAAAATAGGCTATAAAGAAACTGCAATCAAAACGATGCTAAAAACCCCGAAATGTCAATATTTAAGGAGTTAGGAGCATTTTAAAATACCCTATTTTTCCTCTTGAAATATCTGCCATCAAAACGATACTAAAAACCCCGAAATGTCAATACTTAAGGAGTTATGAGCGTTTTAAAATAGGCTATAAAGAATCTGCAATCAAAACGATGCTAAAAACCCCGAAATGTCAATATTTAAGGAGTTATGAGCATTTTAAAATACCCTATTTTTCCTCTTTAAATATCTGCCATCAAAACGATGGTAAAAACCCCGAAATGTCAATATTTAAGGAGTTATGAGCGTTTTAAAATAGGCTATAAAGAAACTGCAATCAAAACGATGCTAAAAACCCCGAAATGTCAATATTTAAGGAGTTATGAGCATTTTAAAATACCCTATTTTTCCTCTTTAAATATCTGCCATCAAAACGATGGTAAAAACCCCGAAATGTCAATATTTAAGGAGTTATGAGCGTTTTAAAATAGGCTATAAAGAAACTGCAATCAAAACGATGCTAAAAACCCCAAAATGTCAATATTTAAGGAGTTATGAGCATTTTAAAATACCCTATTTTTCCTCTTTAAATATCTGCCATCAAAACGATGGTAAAAACCCCGAAATGTCAATATTTAAGGAGTTATGAGCGTTTTAAAATAGGCTATAAAGAAACTGCAATCAAAACGATGCTAAAAACCCCGAAATGTCAATATTTAAGGAGTTATGAGCATTTTAAAATACCCTATTTTTCCTCTTTAAATATCTGCCATCAAAACGATGGTAAAAACCCCGAAATGTCAATATTTAAGGAGTTATGAGCGTTTTAAAATAGGCTATAAAGAAACTGCAATCAAAACGATGCTAAAAACCCCAAAATGTCAATATTTAAGGAGTTATGAGCATTTTAAAATACCCTATTTTTCCTCTTTAAATATCTGCCATCAAAACGATGGTAAAAACCCCGAAATGTCAATATTTAAGGAGTTATGAGCGTTTTAAAATAGGCTATAAAGAAACTGCAATCAAAACGATGCTAAAAACCCCGAAATGTCAATATTTAAGGAGTTATGAGCATTTTAAAATACCCTATTTTTCCTCTTTAAATATCTGCCATCAAAACGATGGTAAAAACCCCGAAATGTCAATATTTAAGGAGTTATGAGCGTTTTAAAATAGGCTATAAAGAAACTGCAATCAAAACGATGCTAAAAACCCCGAAATGTCAATATTTAAGGAGTTATGAGCGTTTTAAAATAGGCTATAAAGAAACTGCAATCAAAACGATGCTAAAAACCCCGAAATGTCAATATTTAAGGAGTTATGAGCATTTTAAAATACCTTCTTTTTCCTCTTTAAATATCTGCCATCAAAACGTTGCTAAAAACCCCGAAATGTCAATATTTAAGGAGTTATGAGCGTTTTAAAATAGGCTATAAAGAAACTGCAATCAAAACGATGCTAAAAACCCCGAAATGTCAATATTTAAGGAGTTATGAGCATTTTAAAATACCTTATTTTTCCTCTTTAAATATCTGCCATCAAAACGATGCTAAAAACCCCGAAATGTCAATATTTAAGGAGTTAGGAGCATTTTAAAATACCCTATTTTTCCTCTTGAAATATCTGCCATCAAAACGATACTAAAAACCCCGAAATGTCAATATTTAAGGAGTTATGAGCGTTTTAAAATAGGCTATAAAGAAACTGCAATCAAAACGATGCTAAAAACCCCGAAATGTCAATATTTAAGGAGTTATGAGCATTTTAAAATACCCTATTTTTCCTCTTTAAATATCTGCCATCAAAACGATGCTAAAAACCCCAAAATGTCAATATTTAAGGAGTTATGAGCGTTTTAAAATAGGCTATAAAGAAACTGCAATCAAAACGATGCTAAAAACCCCGAAATGTCAATATTTAAGGAGTTATGAGCATTTTAAAATACCCTATTTTTCCTCTTTAAATATCTGCCATCAAAACGATGCTAAAAACCCCAAAATGTCAATATTTAAGGAGTTATGAGCGTTTTAAAATAGGCTATAAAGAAACCGCAATCAAAACGATGCTAAAAACCCCGAAATGTCAATATTTAAGGAGTTATGAGCGTTTTAAAATAGGCTATAAAGAAACTGCAATCAAAACGATGCTAAGAACCCCGAAATGTCAATATTTAAGGAGTTATGAGCGTTTTAAAATACCCTATTTTTCCTCGATGCTAAAAACCCCGAAATGTCAATATTTAAGGAGTTATGAGCGTTTTAAAATAGGCTATAAAGAAACTGCAATCAAAACGATGCTAAAAACCCCGAAATGTCAATATTTAAGGAGTTATGAGCATTTTAAAATACCCTATTTTTCCTCTTTAAATATCTGCCATCAAAACGATGCTAAAAACCCCAAAATGTCAATATTTAAGGAGTTATGAGCGTTTTAAAATAGGCTATAAAGAAACTGCAATCAAAACGATGCTAAAAACCCCGAAATGTCAATATTTAAGGAGTTATGAGCATTTTAAAATACCTTCTTTTTCCTCTTTAAATATCTGCCATCAAAACGTTGCTAAAAACCCCGAAATGTCAATATTTAAGGAGTTATGAGCGTTTTAAAATAGGCTATAAAGAAACTGCAATCAAAACGATGCTAAAAACCCCGAAATGTCAATATTTAAGGAGTTATGAGCATTTTAAAATACCTTATTTTTCCTCTTTAAATATCTGCCATCAAAACGATGCTAAAAACCCCGAAATGTCAATATTTAAGGAGTTAGGAGCGTTTTAAAATAGGCTATAAAGAAACTGCAATCAAAACGATGCTAAAAACCCCGAAATGTCAATATTTAAGGAGTTATGAGCATTTTAAAATACCCTATTTTTCCTCTTTAAATATCTGCCATCAAAACGATGGTAAAAACCCCGAAATGTCAATATTTAAGGAGTTATGAGCGTTTTAAAATAGGCTATAAAGAAACTGCAATCAAAACGATGCTAAAAACCCCGAAATGTCAATATTTAAGGAGTTATGAGCATTTTAAAATACCCTATTTTTCCTCTTTAAATATCTGCCATCAAAACGATGGTAAAAACCCCGAAATGTCAATATTTAAGGAGTTATGAGCGTTTTAAAATAGGCTATAAAGAAACTGCAATCAAAACGATGCTAAAAACCCCAAAATGTCAATATTTAAGGAGTTATGAGCATTTTAAAATACCCTATTTTTCCTCTTGAAATATCTGCCATCAAAACGATACTAAAAACCCCGAAATGTCAATATTTAAGGAGTTATGAGCGTTTTAAAATAGGCTATAAAGAAACTGCAATCAAAACGATGCTAAAAACCCCGAAATGTCAATATTTAAGGAGTTATGAGCATTTTAAAATACCCTATTTTTCCTCTTTAAATATCTGCCATCAAAACGATGGTAAAAACCCCGAAATGTCAATATTTAAGGAGTTATGAGCGTTTTAAAATAGGCTATAAAGAAACTGCAATCAAAACGATGCTAAAAACCCCGAAATGTCAATATTTAAGGAGTTATGAGCGTTTTAAAATAGGCTATAAAGAAACTGCAATCAAAACGATGCTAAAAACCCCGAAATGTCAATATTTAAGGAGTTATGAGCATTTTAAAATACCTTCTTTTTCCTCTTTAAATATCTGCCATCAAAACGTTGCTAAAAACCCCGAAATGTCAATATTTAAGGAGTTATGAGCGTTTTAAAATAGGCTATAAAGAAACTGCAATCAAAACGATGCTAAAAACCCCGAAATGTCAATATTTAAGGAGTTATGAGCATTTTAAAATACCTTATTTTTCCTCTTTAAATATCTGCCATCAAAACGATGCTAAAAACCCCGAAATGTCAATATTTAAGGAGTTATGAGCATTTTAAAATACCCTATTTTTCCTCTTTAAATATCTGCCATCAAAACGATGCTAAAAACCCCAAAATGTCAATATTTAAGGAGTTATGAGCGTTTTAAAATAGGCTATAAAGAAACTGCAATCAAAACGATGCTAAAAACCCCGAAATGTCAATATTTAAGGAGTTATGAGCATTTTAAAATACCCTATTTTTCCTCTTTAAATATCTGCCATCAAAACGATGCTAAAAACCCCAAAATGTCAATATTTAAGGAGTTATGAGCGTTTTAAAATAGGCTATAAAGAAACTGCAATCAAAACGATGCTAAAAACCCCGAAATGTCAATATTTAAGGAGTTATGAGCATTTTAAAATACCTTCTTTTTCCTCTTTAAATATCTGCCATCAAAACGTTGCTAAAAACCCCGAAATGTCAATATTTAAGGAGTTATGAGCGTTTTAAAATAGGCTATAAAGAAACCGCAATCAAAACGATGCTAAAAACCCCGAAATGTCAATATTTAAGGAGTTATGAGCGTTTTAAAATAGGCTATAAAGAAACTGCAATCAAAACGATGCTAAGAACCCCGAAATGTCAATATTTAAGGAGTTATGAGCGTTTTAAAATACCCTATTTTTCCTCGATGCTAAAAACCCCGAAATGTCAATATTTAAGGAGTTATGAGCGTTTTAAAATAGGCTATAAAGAAACTGCAATCAAAACGATGCTAAAAACCCCGAAATGTCAATATTTAAGGAGTTATGAGCATTTTAAAATACCTTCTTTTTCCTCTTTAAATATCTGCCATCAAAACGTTGCTAAAAACCCCGAAATGTCAATATTTAAGGAGTTATGAGCGTTTTAAAATAGGCTATAAAGAAACCGCAATCAAAACGATGCTAAAAACCCCGAAATGTCAATATTTAAGGAGTTATGAGCGTTTTAAAATAGGCTATAAAGAAACTGCAATCAAAACGATGCTAAGAACCCCGAAATGTCAATATTTAAGGAGTTATGAGCGTTTTAAAATACCCTATTTTTCCTCGATGCTAAAAACCCCGAAATGTCAATATTTAAGGAGTTATGAGCGTTTTAAAATAGGCTATAAAGAAACTGCAATCAAAACGATGCTAAAAACCCCGAAATGTCAATATTTAAGGAGTTATGAGCATTTTAAAATACCTTCTTTTTCCTCTTTAAATATCTGCCATCAAAACGTTGCTAAAAACCCCGAAATGTCAATATTTAAGGAGTTATGAGCGTTTTAAAATAGGCTATAAAGAAACCGCAATCAAAACGATGCTAAAAACCCCGAAATGTCAATATTTAAGGAGTTATGAGCGTTTTAAAATAGGCTATAAAGAAACTGCAATCAAAACGATGCTAAGAACCCCGAAATGTCAATATTTAAGGAGTTATGAGCGTTTTAAAATACCCTATTTTTCCTCGATGCTAAAAACCCCGAAATGTCAATATTTAAGGAGTTATGAGCGTTTTAAAATAGGCTATAAAGAAACTGCAATCAAAACGATGCTAAAAACCCCGAAATGTCAATATTTAAGGAGTTATGAGCATTTTAAAATACCTTCTTTTTCCTCTTTAAATATCTGCCATCAAAACGTTGCTAAAAACCCCGAAATGTCAATATTTAAGGAGTTATGAGCGTTTTAAAATAGGCTATAAAGAAACCGCAATCAAAACGATGCTAAAAACCCCGAAATGTCAATATTTAAGGAGTTATGAGCGTTTTAAAATAGGCTATAAAGAAACTGCAATCAAAACGATGCTAAGAACCCCGAAATGTCAATATTTAAGGAGTTATGAGCGTTTTAAAATACCCTATTTTTCCTCGATGCTAAAAACCCCGAAATGTCAATATTTAAGGAGTTATGAGCGTTTTAAAATAGGCTATAAAGAAACTGCAATCAAAACGATGCTAAAAACCCCGAAATGTCAATATTTAAGGAGTTATGAGCATTTTAAAATACCTTCTTTTTCCTCTTTAAATATCTGCCATCAAAACGTTGCTAAAAACCCCGAAATGTCAATATTTAAGGAGTTATGAGCGTTTTAAAATAGGCTATAAAGAAACCGCAATCAAAACGATGCTAAAAACCCCGAAATGTCAATATTTAAGGAGTTATGAGCGTTTTAAAATAGGCTATAAAGAAACTGCAATCAAAACGATGCTAAGAACCCCGAAATGTCAATATTTAAGGAGTTATGAGCGTTTTAAAATACCCTATTTTTCCTCGATGCTAAAAACCCCGAAATGTCAATATTTAAGGAGTTATGAGCGTTTTAAAATAGGCTATAAAGAAACTGCAATCAAAACGATGCTAAAAACCCCGAAATGTCAATATTTAAGGAGTTATGAGCATTTTAAAATACCTTCTTTTTCCTCTTTAAATATCTGCCATCAAAACGTTGCTAAAAACCCCGAAATGTCAATATTTAAGGAGTTATGAGCGTTTTAAAATAGGCTATAAAGAAACCGCAATCAAAACGATGCTAAAAACCCCGAAATGTCAATATTTAAGGAGTTATGAGCGTTTTAAAATAGGCTATAAAGAAACTGCAATCAAAACGATGCTAAGAACCCCGAAATGTCAATATTTAAGGAGTTATGAGCGTTTTAAAATACCCTATTTTTCCTCGATGCTAAAAACCCCGAAATGTCAATATTTAAGGAGTTATGAGCGTTTTAAAATAGGCTATAAAGAAACTGCAATCAAAACGATGCTAAAAACCCCGAAATGTCAATATTTAAGGAGTTATGAGCATTTTAAAATACCTTCTTTTTCCTCTTTAAATATCTGCCATCAAAACGTTGCTAAAAACCCCGAAATGTCAATATTTAAGGAGTTATGAGCGTTTTAAAATAGGCTATAAAGAAACCGCAATCAAAACGATGCTAAAAACCCCGAAATGTCAATATTTAAGGAGTTATGAGCGTTTTAAAATAGGCTATAAAGAAACTGCAATCAAAACGATGCTAAGAACCCCGAAATGTCAATATTTAAGGAGTTATGAGCGTTTTAAAATACCCTATTTTTCCTCGATGCTAAAAACCCCGAAATGTCAATATTTAAGGAGTTATGAGCGTTTTAAAATAGGCTATAAAGAAACTGCAATCAAAACGATGCTAAAAACCCCGAAATGTCAATATTTAAGGAGTTATGAGCATTTTAAAATACCTTCTTTTTCCTCTTTAAATATCTGCCATCAAAACGTTGCTAAAAACCCCGAAATGTCAATATTTAAGGAGTTATGAGCGTTTTAAAATAGGCTATAAAGAAACTGCAATCAAAACGATGCTAAAAACCCCGAAATGTCAATATTTAAGGAGTTATGAGCATTTTAAAATACCTTATTTTTCCTCTTTAAATATCTGCCATCAAAACGATGCTAAAAACCCCGAAATGTCAATATTTAAGGAGTTAGGAGCATTTTAAAATACCCTATTTTTCCTCTTGAAATATCTGCCATCAAAACGATACTAAAAACCCCGAAATGTCAATATTTAAGGAGTTATGAGCGTTTTAAAATAGGCTATAAAGAAACTGCAATCAAAACGATGCTAAAAACCCCGAAATGTCAATATTTAAGGAGTTATGAGCATTTTAAAATACCCTATTTTTCCTCTTTAAATATCTGCCATCAAAACGATGCTAAAAACCCCAAAATGTCAATATTTAAGGAGTTATGAGCGTTTTAAAATAGGCTATAAAGAAACTGCAATCAAAACGATGCTAAAAACCCCGAAATGTCAATATTTAAGGAGTTATGAGCATTTTAAAATACCCTATTTTTCCTCTTTAAATATCTGCCATCAAAACGATGCTAAAAACCCCAAAATGTCAATATTTAAGGAGTTATGAGCGTTTTAAAATAGGCTATAAAGAAACCGCAATCAAAACGATGCTAAAAACCCCGAAATGTCAATATTTAAGGAGTTATGAGCGTTTTAAAATAGGCTATAAAGAAACTGCAATCAAAACGATGCTAAAAACCCCGAAATGTCAATATTTAAGGAGTTATGAGCATTTTAAAATACCTTCTTTTTCCTCTTTAAATATCTGCCATCAAAACGATGCTAAAAACCCCGAAATGTCAATATTTAAGGAGTTATGAGCGTTTTAAAATAGGCTATAAAGAAACTGCAATCAAAACGATGCTAAAAACCCCGAAATGTCAATATTTAAGGAGTTATGAGCATTTTAAAATACCCTATTTTTCCTCTTTAAATATCTGCCATCAAAACGATGCTAAAAACCCCGAAATGTCAATATTTAAGGAGTTAAAAACGATGCTAAAAGTTAAAAACGATGCTAAAAGTTAACTAAACGATGTTAAAGTTAAAACGATGCTAAAAACCCCGAAATGTCAATATTTAAGGAGTTATGAGCGTTTTAAAATAGGCTATAAAGAAACTGCAATCAAAACGATGCTAAAAACCCCGAAATGTCAATATTTAAGGAGTTATGAGCGTTTTAAAATAGGCTATAAAGAAACTGCAATCAAAACGATGCTAAAAACCCCGAAATGTCAATATTTAAGGAGTTATGAGCATTTTAAAATACCCTATTTTTCCTCTTTAAATATCTGCCATCAAAACGATGCTAAAAACCCCGAAATGTCAATATTTAAGGAGTTATGAGCGTTTTAAAATAGGCTATAAAGAAACTGCAATCAAAACGATGCTAAAAACCCCGAAATGTCAATATTTAAGGAGTTATGAGCGTTTTAAAATAGGCTATAAAGAAACTGCAATCAAAACGATGCTAAAAACCCCGAAATGTCAATATTTAAGGAGTTATGAGCATTTTAAAATACCCTATTTTTCCTCTTTAAATATCTGCCATCAAAACGATGCTAAAAACCCCGAAATGTCAATATTTAAGGAGTTATGAGCGTTTTAAAATAGGCTATAAAGAAACTGCAATCAAAACGATGCTAAAAACCCCGAAATGTCAATATTTAAGGAGTTATGAGCGTTTTAAAATACCCTATTTTTCCTCTTTAAATATCTGCCATCAAAACGATGCTAAAAACCCCGAAATGTCAATATTTAAGGAGTTATGAGCGTTTAAAAATAGGCTATAAAGAAACTGCAATCAAAACGATGCTAAAAACCCCGAAATGTCAATATTTAAGGAGTTATGAGCATTTTAAAATACCCTATTTTTCCTCTTTAAATATCTGCCATCAAAACGATACTAAAAACCCCGAAATGTCAATATTTAAGGAGTTATGAGCGTTTTAAAATAGGCTATAAAGAAACTGCAATCAAAACGATGTTAAAAACCCCGAAATGTCAATATTTAAGGAGTTATGAGCATTTTAAAATACCCTATTTTTCCTCTTTAAATATCTGCCATCAAAACGATGCTAAAAACCCCGAAATGTCAATATTTAAGGAGTTATGAGCGTTTAAAAATAGGCTATAAAGAAACCGCAATCAAAACGATGCTAAAAACCCCGAAATGTCAATATTTAAGGAGTTATGAGCATTTTAAAATACCTTCTTTTTCCTCTTTAAATATCTGCCATCAAAACGTTGCTAAAAACCCCGAAATGTCAATATTTAAGGAGTTATGAGCGTTTTAAAATAGGCTATAAAGAAACTGCAATCAAAACGATGCTAAAAACCCCGAAATGTCAATATTTAAGGAGTTATGAGCATTTTAAAATACCTTATTTTTCCTCTTTAAATATCTGCCATCAAAACGATGCTAAAAACCCCGAAATGTCAATATTTAAGGAGTTAGGAGCATTTTAAAATACCCTATTTTTCCTCTTGAAATATCTGCCATCAAAACGATACTAAAAACCCCGAAATGTCAATATTTAAGGAGTTATGAGCGTTTTAAAATAGGCTATAAAGAAACTGCAATCAAAACGATGCTAAAAACCCCGAAATGTCAATATTTAAGGAGTTATGAGCATTTTAAAATACCCTATTTTTCCTCTTTAAATATCTGCCATCAAAACGATGCTAAAAACCCCAAAATGTCAATATTTAAGGAGTTATGAGCGTTTTAAAATAGGCTATAAAGAAACTGCAATCAAAACGATGCTAAAAACCCCGAAATGTCAATATTTAAGGAGTTATGAGCATTTTAAAATACCCTATTTTTCCTCTTTAAATATCTGCCATCAAAACGATGCTAAAAACCCCAAAATGTCAATATTTAAGGAGTTATGAGCGTTTTAAAATAGGCTATAAAGAAACCGCAATCAAAACGATGCTAAAAACCCCGAAATGTCAATATTTAAGGAGTTATGAGCGTTTTAAAATAGGCTATAAAGAAACTGCAATCAAAACGATGCTAAAAACCCCGAAATGTCAATATTTAAGGAGTTATGAGCATTTTAAAATACCTTCTTTTTCCTCTTTAAATATCTGCCATCAAAACGATGCTAAAAACCCCGAAATGTCAATATTTAAGGAGTTATGAGCGTTTTAAAATAGGCTATAAAGAAACTGCAATCAAAACGATGCTAAAAACCCCGAAATGTCAATATTTAAGGAGTTATGAGCATTTTAAAATACCCTATTTTTCCTCTTTAAATATCTGCCATCAAAACGATGCTAAAAACCCCGAAATGTCAATATTTAAGGAGTTAAAAACGATGCTAAAAGTTAAAAACGATGCTAAAAGTTAACTAAACGATGTTAAAGTTAAAACGATGCTAAAAACCCCGAAATGTCAATATTTAAGGAGTTATGAGCGTTTTAAAATAGGCTATAAAGAAACTGCAATCAAAACGATGCTAAAAACCCCGAAATGTCAATATTTAAGGAGTTATGAGCGTTTTAAAATAGGCTATAAAGAAACTGCAATCAAAACGATGCTAAAAACCCCGAAATGTCAATATTTAAGGAGTTATGAGCATTTTAAAATACCCTATTTTTCCTCTTTAAATATCTGCCATCAAAACGATGCTAAAAACCCCGAAATGTCAATATTTAAGGAGTTATGAGCGTTTTAAAATAGGCTATAAAGAAACTGCAATCAAAACGATGCTAAAAACCCCGAAATGTCAATATTTAAGGAGTTATGAGCGTTTTAAAATAGGCTATAAAGAAACTGCAATCAAAACGATGCTAAAAACCCCGAAATGTCAATATTTAAGGAGTTATGAGCGTTTTAAAATAGGCTATAAAGAAACTGCAATCAAAACGATGCTAAAAACCCCGAAATGTCAATATTTAAGGAGTTATGAGCATTTTAAAATACCCTATTTTTCCTCTTTAAATATCTGCCATCAAAACGATGCTAAAAACCCCGAAATGTCAATATTTAAGGAGTTATGAGCGTTTTAAAATAGGCTATAAAGAAACTGCAATCAAAACGATGCTAAAAACCCCGAAATGTCAATATTTAAGGAGTTATGAGCGTTTTAAAATACCCTATTTTTCCTCTTTAAATATCTGCCATCAAAACGATGCTAAAAACCCCGAAATGTCAATATTTAAGGAGTTATGAGCGTTTAAAAATAGGCTATAAAGAAACTGCAATCAAAACGATGCTAAAAACCCCGAAATGTCAATATTTAAGGAGTTATGAGCATTTTAAAATACCCTATTTTTCCTCTTTAAATATCTGCCATCAAAACGATACTAAAAACCCCGAAATGTCAATATTTAAGGAGTTATGAGCGTTTTAAAATAGGCTATAAAGAAACTGCAATCAAAACGATGTTAAAAACCCCGAAATGTCAATATTTAAGGAGTTATGAGCATTTTAAAATACCCTATTTTTCCTCTTTAAATATCTGCCATCAAAACGATGCTAAAAACCCCGAAATGTCAATATTTAAGGAGTTATGAGCGTTTAAAAATAGGCTATAAAGAAACCGCAATCAAAACGATGCTAAAAACCCCGAAATGTCAATATTTAAGGAGTTATGAGCATTTTAAAATACCCTATTTTTCCTCTTTAAATATCTGCCATCAAAACGATACTAAAAACCCCGAAATGTCAATATTTAAGGAGTTATGAGCGTTTTAAAATAGGCTATAAAGAAACTGCAATCAAAACGATGCTAAAAACCCCGAAATGTCAATATTTAAGGAGTTATGAGCATTTTAAAATACCCTATTTTTCCTCTTTAAATATCTGCCATCAAAACGATGCTAAAAACCCCGAAATGTCAATATTTAAGGAGTTATGAGCGTTTAAAAATAGGCTATAAAGAAACCGCAATCAAAACAATGCTAAAAACCCCGAAATGTCAATATTTAAGGAGTTATGAGCATTTTAAAATACCCTATTTTTCCTCTTTAAATATCTGCCATCAAAACGATGCTAAAAACCCCGAAATGTCAATATTTAAGGAGTTATGAGCGTTTTAAAATAGGCTATAAAGAAACTGCAATCAAAACGATGCTAAAAACCACGAAATGTCAATATTTAAGGAGTTATGAGCATTTTAAAATACCCTATTTTTCCTCTTTAAATATCTGCCATCAAAACGATGCTAAAAACCCCAAAATGTCAATATTTAAGGAGTTATGAGCGTTTTAAAATAGACTATAAAGAAACCGCAATTGAAACGATGCTAAAAACCCCGAAATGTCAATATTTAAGGAGTTATGAGCATTTTAAAATACCCTATTTTTCCTCTTTAAATATCTGCCATCAAAACGATGCTAAAAACCCCGAAATGTCAATATTTAAGGAGTTATGAGCGTTTAAAAATAGGCTATAAAGAAACTGCAATCAAAACGATGCTAAAAACCCCGAAATGTCAATATTTAAGGAGTTATGAGCGTTTTAAAATAGGCTATAAAGAAACTGCAATCAAAACGATGCTAAAAACCCCGAAATGTCAATATTTATGGAGTTATGAGCATTTTAAAATACCCTTTTTTTCCTCTTTAAATATCTGCCATCAAAACGATGCTAGAAACCCCGAAATGTCAATATTTAAGGAGTTATGAGCGTTTTAAAATAGGCTATAAAGAAACTGCAATCAAAACGATGCTAAAAACCCCGAAATGTCAATATTTAAGGAGTTATGAGCGTTTTAAAATAGGCTATAAAGAAACTGCAATCAAAACGATGCTAAAAACCCCGAAATGTCAATATTTAAGGAGTTATGAGCATTTTAAAATACCCTATTTTTCCTCTTTAAATATCTGCCATCAAAACGATGCTAAAAACCCCGAAATGTCAATATTTAAGGAGTTATGAGCGTTTTAAAATAGGCTATAAAGAAACTGCAATCAAAACGATGCTAAAAACCCCGAAATGTCAATATTTAAGGAGTTATGAGCATATTAAAATACCCTATTTTTCCTCTTTAAATATCTGCCATCAAAACGATGCTAGAAACCCCGAAATGTCAATATTTAAGGAGTTATGAGCATTTTAAAATACCCTATTTTTCCTCTTTAAATATCTGCCATCAAAACGATGCTAAAAACCCCGAAATGTCAATATTTAAGGAGTTATGAGCGTTTTAAAATAGGCTATAAAGAAACTGCAATCAAAACGATGCTAAAAACCCCGAAATGTCAATATTTAAGGAGTTATGAGCATTTTAAAATACCATATTTTTCCTCTTTAAATATCTGCCATCAAAACGATGCTAAAAACCCCGAAATGTCAATATTTAAGGAGTTATGAGCGTTTTAAAATAGGCTATAAAGAAACTGCAATCAAAACGATGCTAAAAACCCCGAAATGTCAATATTTAAGGAGTTATGAGCGTTTAAAAATAGGCTATAAAGAAACTGCAATCAAAACGATGCTAAAAACCCCGAAATGTCAATATTTAAGGAGTTATGAGCATTTTAAAATACCCTATTTTTCCTCTTTAAATATCTGCCACCAAAACGAAAATGTCAATATTTAAGGAGTTATGAGCGTTTTAAAATAGGCTATAAAGAAACTGCAATCAAAACGATGCTAAAAACCCCGAAATGTCAATATTTAAGGAGTTATGAGCATTTTAAAATACCCTATTTTTCCTCTTTAAATATCTGCCATCAAAACGATGCTAAAAACCCCGAAATGTCAATATTTAAGGAGTTATGAGCGTTTTAAAATAGGCTATAAAGAAACTGCAATCAAAACGATGCTAAAAACCCCGAAATGTCAATATTTAAGGAGTTATGAGCGTTTTAAAATAGGCTATAAAGAAACTGCAATCAAAACGATGCTAAAAACCCCGAAATGTCAATATTTAAGGAGTTATGAGCGTTTTAAAATAGGCTATAAAGAAACTGCAATCAAAACGATGCTAAAAACCCCGAAATGTCAATATTTAAGGAGTTATGAGCATTTTAAAATACCCTATTTTTCCTCTTTAAATATCTGCCATCAAAACGATGCTAAAAACCCCGAAATGTCAATATTTAAGGAGTTATGAGCGTTTTAAAATAGGCTACAAAGAAACCGCAATCAAAACGATGCTAAAAACCCCGAAATGTCAATATTTAAGGAGTTATGAGCATTTTAAAATACCCTATTTTTCCTCTTTAAATATCTGCCATCAAAACGATGCTAAAAACCCCGAAATGTCAATATTTAAGGAGTTATGAGCGTTTTAAAATAGGCTATAAAGAAACTGCAATCAAAACGATGCTAAAAACCCCGAAATTTCAATATTTAAGGAGTTATGAGCATTTTAAAATACAATATTTTTCCTCTTTAAATATCAGCCATCAAAACTATGCAAAAAACCCCAAAATGTCAATATTTAAGGAGTTATGAGCGTTTTAAAATAGGCTATAAAGAAACCGCAATCAAAACGATGCTAAAAACCCCGAAATGTCAATATTTAAGGAGTTATGAGCATTTTAAAATACCCTATTTTTCCTCTTTAAATATCTGCCATCAAAACGATGCTAAAAACCCCGAAATGTCAATATTTAAGGAGTTATGAGCGTTTTAAAATAGGCTATAAAGAAACTGCAATCAAAACGATGCTAAAAACCCCGAAATGTCAATATTTAAGGAGTTATGAGCATTTTAAAATACCCTATTTTTCCTCTTTAAATATCTGCCATCAAAACGATGCTAAAAACCCCGAAATGTCAATATTTAAGGAGTTATGAGCGTTTTAAAATAGGCTATAAAGAAACTGCAATCAAAACGATGCTAAAAACCCCGAAATGTCAATATTTAAGGAGTTATTAGCGTTTTAAAATAGGCTATAAAGAAACTGCAATCAAAACGATGCTAAAAACCCCGAAATGTCAATATTTAAGGAGTTATGAGCGTTTAAAAATAGGCTATAAAGAAACTGCAATCAAAACGATGCTAAAAACCCCGAAATGTCAATATTTAAGGAGTTATGAGCATTTTAAAATACAATATTTTTCCTCTTTAAATATCAGCCATCAAAACTATGCAAAAAACCCCAAAATGTCAATATTTAAGGAGTTATGAGCGTTTTAAAATAGGCTATAAAGAAACCGCAATCAAAACGATGCTAAAAACCCCGAAATGTCAATATTTAAGGAGTTATGAGCATTTTAAAATACCCTATTTTTCCTCTTTAAATATCTGCCATCAAAACGATGCTAAAAACCCCGAAATGTCAATATTTAAGGAGTTATGAGTGTTTTAAAATAGGCTATAAAGAAACTGCAATCAAAACGATGCTAAAAACCCCGAAATGTCAATATTTAAGGAGTTATGAGCATTTTAAAATACCCTATTTTTCCTCTTTAAATATCTGCCATCAAAACGATGCTAAAAACCCCGAAATGTTAATATTTAAGGAGTTATGAGCGTTTTAAAATAGGCTATAAAGAAACTGCAATCAAAACGATGCTAAAAACCCCGAAATGTCAATATTTAAGGAGTTATCAGCGTTTTAAAATAGGCTATAAAGAAACTGCAATCAAAACGATGCTAAAAACCCCGAAATGTCAATATTTAAGGAGTTATGAGCATTTTAAAATACCCTATTTTTCCTCTTTAAATATCTGCCATCAAAACGATGCTAAAAACCCCGAAATGTCAATATTTAAGGAGTTATGAGTGTTTTAAAATATGCTATAAAGAAACTGCAATCAAAACGATGCTAAAAACCCCGAAATGTCAATATTTAAGGAGTTATGAGCGTTTTAAAATACCCTATTTTTCCTCTTTAAATATCTGCCATCAAAACGATGCTAAAAACCCCAAAATGTCAATATTTAAGGAGTTATGAGCGTTTTAAAATAGGCTATAAAGAAACCGCAATCAAAACGATGCTAAAAACCCCGAAATGCCAATATTTAAGGAGTTATGAGCATTTTAAAATACCCTATTTTTCCTCTTTAAATATCTGCCATCAAAACGATGCTAAAAACCCCGAAATGTCAATATTTAAGGAGTTATGAGCGTTTTAAAATAGGCTATAAAGAAACTGCAATCAAAACGATGCTAAAAACCCCGAAATGTCAATATTTAAGGAGTTATGAGCATTTTAAAATACAATATTTTTCCTCTTTAAATATCAGCCATCAAAACTATGCAAAAAACCCCAAAATGTCAATATTTAAGGAGTTATGAGCGTTTTAAAATAGGCTATAAAGAAACCGCAATCAAAACGATGCTAAAAACCCCGAAATGTCAATATTTAAGGAGTTATGAGCATTTTAAAATACCCTATTTTTCCTCTTTAAATATCTGCCATCAAAACGATGCTAAAAACCCCGAAATGTCAATATTTAAGGAGTTATGAGTGTTTTAAAATAGGCTATAAAGAAACTGCAATCAAAACGATGCTAAAAACCCCGAAATGTCAATATTTAAGGAGTTATGAGCATTTTAAAATACCCTATTTTTCCTCTTTAAATATCTGCCATCAAAACGATGCTAAAAACCCCGAAATGTCAATATTTAAGGAGTTATGAGCGTTTTAAAATAGGCTATAAAGAAACTGCAATCAAAACGATGCTAAAAACCCCGAAATGTCAATATTTAAGGAGTTATGAGCATTTTAAAATACCCTATTTTTCCTCTTTAAATATCTGCCATCAAAACGATGCTAAAAACCCCGAAATGTCAATATTTAAGGAGTTATGAGCGTTTTAAAATAGGCTATAAAGAAACTGCAATCAAAACGATGCTAAAAACCCCGAAATGTCAATATTTAAGGAGTTATGAGCATTTTAAAATACCCTATTTTTCCTCTTTAAATATCTGCCATCAAAACGATGCTAAAAACCCCGAAATGTCAATATTTAAGGAGTTATGAGTGTTTTAAAATAGGCTATAAAGAAACTGCAATCAAAACGATGCTAAAAACCCCGAAATGTCAATATTTAAGGAGTTATGAGCATTTTAAAATACCCTATTTTTCCTCTTTAAATATCTGCCATCAAAACGATGCTAAAAACCCCGAAATGTCAATATTTAAGGAGTTATGAGCGTTTTAAAATAGGCTATAAAGAAACTGCAATCAAAACGATGCTAAAAACCCCGAAATGTCAATATTTAAGGAGTTATGAGCATTTTAAAATACCCTATTTTCCTCTTTAAATATCTGCCATCAAAACGATGCTAAAAACCCCGAAATGTCAATATTTAAGGAGTTATGAGCGTTTTAAAATAGGCTATAAAGAAACCGCAATCAAAACGATGCTAAAAACCCCGAAATGCCAATATTTAAGGAGTTATGAGCATTTTAAAATACCCTATTTTTCCTCTTTAAATATCTGCCATCAAAACGATGCTAAAAACCCCGAAATGTCAATATTTAAGGAGTTATGAGCGTTTTAAAATAGGCTATAAAGAAACTGCAATCAAAACGATGCTAAAAACCCCGAAATGTCAATATTTAAGGAGTTATGAGCATTTTAAAATACCCTATTTTTCCTTTTTAAATATCTGCCATCAAAACGATGCTAAAAACCCCGAAATGTCAATATTTAAGGAGTTATGAGCGTTTTAAAATAGGCTATAAAGAAACCGCAATCAAAACGATGCTAAAAACCCCGAAATGTCAATATTTAAGGAGTTATGAGCATTTTAAAATACCCTATTTTTCCTCTTTAAATATCTGCCATCAAAACGATGCTAAAAACCCCAAAATATCAATATTTAAGGAGTTATGAGCGTTTTAAAATAGGCTACAAAGAAACCGCAATCAAAACGATGCTAAAAACCCCGAAATGTCAATATTTAAGGAGTTATGAGCATTTTAAAATACCCTATTTTTCCTCTTTAAATATCTGCCATCAAAACGATGCTAAAAACCCCGAAATGTCAATATTTAAGGAGTTATGAGCGTTTTAAAATAGGCTATAAAGAAACTGCAATCAAAACGATGCTAAAAACCCCGAAATGTCAATATTTAAGGAGTTATGAGCATTTTAAAATACCCTATTTTTCCTCTTTAAATATCTGCCATCAAAACGATGCTAAAAACCCCGAAATGTCAATATTTAAGGAGTTATGAGCGTTTTAAAATAGGCTATAAAGAAACTGCAATCAAAACGATGCTAAAAACCCCGAAATGTCAATATTTAAGGAGTTATGGGCGTTTTAAAATAGGCTATAAAGAAACTGCAATCAAAACGATGCTAAAAACCCCGAAATGTCAATATTTAAGGAGTTATGAGCATTTTAAAATACCCTATTTTTCCTCTTTAAATATCTGCCATCAAAACGATGCTAAAAACCCCGAAATGTCAATATTTAAGGAGTTATGAGCGTTTTAAAATAGGCTATAAAGAAACTGCAATCAAAACGATGCTAAAAACCCCGAAATGTCAATATTTAAGGAGTTATGAGCATTTTAAAATACCCTATTTTTCCTCTTTAAATATCTGCCGTCAAAACGATGCTAAAAACCCCGAAATGTCAATATTTAAGGAGTTATGAGCGTTTTAAAATAGGCTATAAAGAAACTGCAATCAAAACGATGCTAAAAACCCCGAAATGTCAATATTTAAGGAGTTATGAGTGTTTTAAAATAGGCTATAAAGAAACTGCAATCAAAACGATGCTAAAAACCCCGAAATGTCAATATTTAAGGAGTTATGAGCATTTTAAAATACCCTATTTTTCCTCTTTAAATATCTGCCATCAAAACGATGCTAAAAACCCCGAAATGTCAATATTTAAGGAGTTATGAGCGTTTTAAAATAGGCTATAAAGAAACTGCAATCAAAACGATGCTAAAAACCCCGAAATGTCAATATTTAAGGAGTTATGAGCATTTTAAAATACCCTATTTTTCCTCTTTAAATATCTGCCATCAAAACGATGCTAAAAACCCGAAATGTCAATATTTAAGGAGTTATGAGCGTTTTAAAATAGGCTATAAAGAAACTGCAATCAAAACGATGCTAAAAACCCCGAAATGTCAATATTTAAGGAGTTATGAGCATTTTAAAATACCCTATTTTTCCTCTTTAATTATCTGCCATCAAAACGATGCTAAAAACCCCGAAATGTCAATGCCATTTTAAAATACCCTATTTTTCCTTTTTAAATATCTGCCATCAAAACGATGCTAAAAACCCCGAAATGTCAATATTTAAGGAGTTATGAGCATTTTAAAATACCCTATTTTTCCTCTTTAAATATCTGCCATCAAAACGATGCTAAAAACCCCAAAATATCAATATTTAAGGAGTTATGAGCGTTTTAAAATAGGCTACAAAGAAACCGCAATCAAAACGATGCTAAAAACCCCGAAATGTCAATATTTAAGGAGTTATGAGCATTTTAAAATACCCTATTTTTCCTCTTTAAATATCTGCCATCAAAACGATGCTAAAAACCCCGAAATGTCAATATTTAAGGAGTTATGAGCGTTTTAAAATAGGCTATAAAGAAACTGCAATCAAAACGATGCTAAAAACCCCGAAATGTCAATATTTAAGGAGTTATGAGCATTTTAAAATACCCTATTTTTCCTCTTTAAATATCTGCCATCAAAACGATGCTAAAAACCCCGAAATGTCAATATTTAAGGAGTTATGAGCGTTTTAAAATAGGCTATAAAGAAACTGCAATCAAAACGATGCTAAAAACCCCGAAATGTCAATATTTAAGGAGTTATGGGCGTTTTAAAATAGGCTATAAAGAAACTGCAATCAAAACGATGCTAAAAACCCCGAAATGTCAATATTTAAGGAGTTATGAGCATTTTAAAATAACCTATTTTTCCTCTTTAAATATCTGCCATCAAAACGATGCTAAAAACCCCGAAATGTCAATATTTAAGGAGTTATGAGCGTTTTAAAATAGGCTATAAAGAAACTGCAATCAAAACGATGCTAAAAACCCCGAAATGTCAATATTTAAGGAGTTATGAGCGTTTTAAAATAGGCTATAAAGAAACTGCAATCAAAACGATGCTAAAAACCCCGAAATGTCAATATTTAAGGAGTTATGAGCATTTTAAAATACCCTATTTTTCCTCTTTAAATATCTGCCATCAAAACGATGCTAAAAACCCCGAAATGTCAATATTTAAGGAGTTATGAGCATTTTAAAATAGGCTATAAAGAAACTGCAATCAAAACGATGCTAAAAACCCCGAAATGTCAATATTTAAGGAGTTATGAGCGTTTTAAAATAGGCTATAAAGAAACTGCAATCAAAACGATGCTAAAAACCCCGAAATGTCAATATTTAAGGAGTTATGAGCGTTTTAAAATAGGCTATAAAGAAATTGCAATCAAAACGATGCTAAAAACCCCGAAATGTCAATATTTAAGGAGTTATGAGCATTTTAAAATACCCTATTTTTTCTCTTTAAATATCTGCCATCAAAACGATGCTAAAAACCCCGAAATGTCAATATTTAAGGAGTTATGAGCGTTTTAAAATAGGCTATAAAGAAACCGCAATCAAAACGATGCTAAAAACCCCGAAATATCAATATTTAAGGAGTTATGAGCATTTTAAAATACCCTATTTTTCCTCTTTAAATATCTGCCATCAAAACGATACTAAAAACCCCGAAATGTCAATATTTAAGGAGTTATGAGCGTTTTAAAATAGGCTATAAAGAAACTGCAATCAAAACGATGCTAAAAACCCCGAAATGTCAATATTTAAGGAGTTATGAGCGTTTTAAAATAGGCTATAAAGAAACTGCAATCAAAACGATGCTAAAAAACCCGAAATGTCAATATTTAAGGAGTTATGAGCATTTTAAAATACCCTATTTTTCCTCTTTAAATATCTGCCATCAAAACGATGCTAAAAACCCCGAAATGTCAATATTTAAGGAGTTATGAGCGTTTTAAAATAGGCTATAAAGAAACTGCAATCAAAACGATGCTAAAAACCCCGAAATGTCAATATTTAAGGAGTTATGAGCATTTTAAAATACCCTATTTTTCCTCTATAAAGATCTGCCATCAAAACGATGCTAAAAACCCCGAAATGTCATTATTTAAGGAGTTATGAGCGTTTTAAAATAGGCTATAAAGAAACTGCAATCAAAACGGTGCTAAAAACCCCGAAATGTCAATATTTAAGGAGTTATGGCCATTTTAAAGTATGCTATTTTTCCTCTTTAAAAAACTGATCACAAATGATAGCTAAAAACCACGAAATGTCAATATTTAAGGAGTTATGGCCATTTTAAAGTATGCTATTGTTCCTCTTTAAAAAACTGATCACAAATAATAGTTAAAAACCCCGAAATGTCAATATTTAAGGAGTTATGGCCATTTTAAAGTATGCTATTTTTCCTCTTTAAAAAACTGATCACAAACAATAGCTAAAAACCCCGAAATGTCAATATTTAAGGAGTTATGGCCATTTTAAAGTATGCTATTTTTCCTCTTTATAATAGTGATCACAAATAATAGCTAAAAACCCCGAAATGTCAATATTTAGGGAGTTATGGCCATTTTAAAGTATGCTATTTTTCCTCTTTAAAAAAACTGATCACAAATAATAGCTAAAAACCCCGAAATGTCAATATTTAAGGAGTTATGGCCATTTTAAAGTATGCTATTTTTCCTCTTTATAATAGTGATCACAAATAATAGCTAAAAACCCCGAAATGTCAATATTTAGGGAGTTATGGCCATTTTAAAGTATGCTATTTTTCCTCTTTAAAAAAACTGATCACAAATAATAGCTAAAAACCCCGAAATGTCAATATTTAAGGAGTTATGGCAATTTTAAAGTATGCTATTGTTCCTCTTTAAAAAACTGATCACAAATAATAGTTAAAAACCCCGAAATGTCAATATTTAAGGAGTTATGGCCATTTTAAAGTATGCTATTTTTCCTCTTTAAAAAACTGATCACAAATGATAGCTAAAAACCACGAAATGTCAATATTTAAGGAGTTATGGCCATTTTAAAGTATGCTATTTTTCCTCTTTGAAAACTGATCACAAATAATAGCTAAAAACCCCGAAATGTCAATATTTAAGGAGTTATGGCCATCTTAAAGTATGCTATTTTTCCTCTTTAAAAAACTGATCACAAATAATAGCTAAAAACCCCGAAATGTCAATATTTAAGGAGTTATGGCCATCTTAAAGTATGCTATTTTTCCTCTTTAAAAAACTGATCACAAATAATAGCTAAAAACCCCGAAATGTCAATATTTAAGGAGTTATGGCAATTTTAAAGTATGCTATTGTTCCTCTTTAAAAAACTGATCACAAATAATAGTTAAAAACCCCGAAATGTCAATATTTAAGGAGTTATGGCCATTTTAAAGTATGCTATTTTTCCTCTTTAAAAAACTGATCACAAATGATAGCTAAAAACCACGAAATGTCAATATTTAAGGAGTTATGGCCATTTTAAAGTATGCTATTTTTCCTCTTTGAAAAACTGATCACAAATAATAGCTAAAAACCCCGAAATGTCAATATTTAAGGAGTTATGGCCATCTTAAAGTATGCTATTTTTCCTCTTTAAAAAACTGATCACAAATAATAGCTAAAAACCCCGAAATGTCAATATTTAAGGAGTTATGGCCATTTTAAAGTATGCTATTTTTCCTCTTTAAAAAACTGATCACAAATGATAGCTAAAAACCACGAAATGTCAATATTTAAGGAGTTATGGCCATTTTAAAGTATGCTATTTTTCCTCTTTGAAAAACTGATCACAAATAATAGCTAAAAACCCCGAAATGTCAATATTTAAGGAGTTATGGCCATTTTAAAGTATGCTATTTTTCCTCTTTAAAAAAACTGATCACAAATAATAGCTAAAAACCCCGAAATGTCAATATTTAAGGAGTTATGGCCATTTTAAAGTATGCTATTTTTCCTCTTTAAAAAACTGATCACAAATGATAGCTAAAAACCACGAAATGTCAATATTTAAGGAGTTATGGCCATTTTAAAGTATGCTATTTTTCCTCTTTAAAGAACTGATCACAAATAATAGCTAAAACCCCCAAATTTCAATATTTAAGGAGTTATGGCCATTTTAAAGTATGCTATTTTTCCTCTTTATAATAGTGATCACAAATAATAGCTAAAAGCCCCGAAATGTTAATATTTAAGGAGTTATGGCCATTTTAAAGTATGTCATTTTTTCCTCTTTATAAAACTGATCACAAAACCCTTGTTGTCCTTTTCAATCAATACCCAGCACTTAATATCGATTAACATGCCCATTATTTAATTATTACCAATCACATCTGTTAATTCATATTCCATGGCCGCAAAAACTACGATGCAATTATTCCAGTAGTTTCAGCTCCAAATAATTTATACCAATTTTCAATTGAAAAAGCCATATCGGCATACAACAACAAGGCGAACAACTAAAACAATATTAACCGAACTTTTAAAACAACTGATGCCACATATCATCCAATTTTCGATCCACAAATCCATATAAATTTTGTATTTGGTCTGGGAAAATGTGATTTGAAAATTGTAAATAATCGTTTTTATTTCCACACACACCCACACATGTACACCAGCACCCAATTACACGCCCGACCATAGCACCATTTGAAATGACCAATTTCACCACATCCGATGAATGATTTGTTCCATCTTTTGTTTTCGCTACCAAAAAACAACAGAAACTAAGTAAAACGAATAGGGCAACAAGGCACACCCACACATACACACGTATGTATGTGTGTGCATGTGTTTTCTAGATCCATTCATATGTAAAACATTGGTCATCACCAGCCCCAGCCAAACTCTGTCGAGGCACATTTCAATCTCATGGCCTGGACAATTGACCATTCAATGAGCAATTATTCGCTCAACAAATGTCCAACACAATAGAACACCGAGAACCCATGCGAGCCGATCTGGACACCAATACCAAAAACAGTCCACCAGGCGGCCGATTCCCGCATCCCCACCCACCAGATGGCCAATGGTTCTTTTTCATTCACTTAGACCAGATTGTCCATAAAAGTCCTGGGAAATGACTGTGAAATAGTGCGAGAGAAGGCGATGAAGAGAGGAGAAGAAGGGAGGAGTGAAAAAGCTACCAAAACAATTGCATTTCGCAGAGAAATGGCTAAATACACAATTTTGTAAAATTAGTTTAATTTGAAGTTAAAACCAACAATTGAATGCCACAACTTGTGCAGCGCAACGTCGTCAGCATTGTTCGGCAGGAATTTTCGAATGGCTAGACTTCGCTGGTGGCACAGACTTGTTAGGAAGCTACGCAAACAAGGAATAATCTCACAATGGCAAATAGACGTGGATTTTTAAAGAATATTTTTTCAAGGACCAATAAACGTGGATTTTTAAAGAATATTTTTTCAAGGACCAATAAACGTGGATTTTTAAAGAATATTTTTTCAAGGACCAATAAACGTGGATTTTTAAAGAATATTTTTTCAAGGACCAATGGGCCAATAAATGTGGATTTTTAAAGAATAATTTTCCAGGAACCAATAAACGTGGATTTTTAAAGAATATTCTTTCAAGGATCAATAAACGTGGATTTTTAAAGAATATTCTTTCAAGGATCAATAAACGTGGATTTTTAAAGAATATTTTTTCAAGGACCAATAGACGTGGATTTTTAAACAATATTTTTTCAAGGATCAAAAAACGTGGATTTTTAAAGAATATTCTTTCAAGGACCAATAGACGTGAATTTTTAAACAATATTTTTTCAAGGATCCATAAACGAGGATTTTTAAAGAATATTCTTTCAATGACCAATAGACGTGGATTTTTAAACAATATTTTTTCAAGGACCAATAGACGTGGATTTTTAAACAATATTTTTTCAAGGACCAACAGACCAATAAACGTGGATTTTTAAAGAATATTTTTTTAAGAACCTCAACTCCACTAAACGCGGATTTTTAAAAATATTTTTTCAAGGACAAGCAGACCTACAAACATGGATTTTTAAAAATATTTTTCAAGGACTAGCAGACCAATAAACATAGATTTCTAAAAATATTTTTTATAGGTCCGTAAACGTGGATTTTTAAAAATATTTTTTCAAGGACTAGCAGACCTATAAACGTGAATTTTTAGAAGACCGTGGATTTTTAAAAATATTTTTTTGTAGTGCCTATGGCAATCGGATAGTGTACTCCTATTTTACCCTTTTTCATAGTTTTTTTTTTTTTTTTTTTTTTTTGTGAAACTCTCCACTATTCCCCAAAAACTAGTCTGTGTTGGTGATGGTTTGTCTCTGTCTGTGTCTGTGTTTGTGTGCATGGCTTCGCTACAGCCATCTGACTTTGGTTTTCATTGATTTTTGTTGAGTGAATAAATGAATGCCGCTGCATTGTGTGAGCGAGTGTGTCCCGCGCTATGTGTGTGGGCGCACACTGTGAATCCATGGAATGTCCATTAGTCAATGGTCAAGAAATATGGCTGATTGTGTGATCCAATTGGAATTGAATGATTGATACGTCATTCTACAATCGAATGTGTTGAATTTGATGTGAAGTAATGGTTTTAATATCGTCGTCATTATAATTATCATCGTCAATATTGTGAAGGGATTTTGAAATAGAGGGAGTAATGAAACAGCTCAGCTAAAAATGATGTTTTAGACATGAAACAATAGACAATAAGTTGTGAGGTTAAACATTTTATATTGATAACTTTCTTGGAATCTGAAATGGTTAATGCTTTGTTATATCTCCTCATAGTTTTGAAGTTAAATCCCTAGATTAACTGGAAGACTTTAATAAAGAAAGTGATTCCTTCTATTTCTAGGAGTGAGTGACCAAGCAACAAAAATTTAATCCGTTTTTTTAACGGATTGAGAATAACATTTAAATTAACTTCGTCAAGACTATGCTTCGAGCAAAGTTTGTACTGAAGGCGTATGATATATAATAATTTATGCATCAATATTGCTCATACGTACTGGTAGACACCTCTTGTATTGAGATTAACACAGGACCTTTTGGTGTATTTTTAAGGAATATTTTTTCAAGAACCAATAGATCAAGAAACGTAGATTTTTAAACAGGATTTTTTAAAGGACTCCAACAAGGAATCGAGGACCAATAGACCTGGATTAAAAAAAAATTGAAGGACAAAATTCCAGTAAACGTGGATTTTTAAAGAATATGTTTACCAGCAACAAGAATAAAATCCGTTTTTAATGGAAGAATATGCTTCGAGCAAAGATTACACTGAAGGCGTATGATATATAATAATTTATGCATCAATATTGCTCATACGTACTGGTAGACACCTTTCGTCTTGAGAATAACACAGGACCTTTCAGTGGATTTTTAAAAAAAAAATTAAAAACCGATAGATCAATAAACGTGGATTTTTAAATAATATTTTTTCAAGGACTCCAATAAACATGGATTTTAAAATAATATTTTTTTCATAGACCCATAGATCAACAACATGGATTTTTTAAGAATATATTTTCAAGGATCATTGGACCAATAAACGTGGATTTTTTAAGAATATATTTTCAAGGATCATTGGACCAATAAACGTGGATTTTTTAAGAATATATTTTCAAGGATCATTGGACCAATAAACGTGGATTTTTTAAGAATATATTTTCAAGGATCATTGGACCAATAAACGTGGATTTTTTAAGAATATATTTTCAAGGATCATTGGACCAATAAACGTGGATTTTTTTAAGAATATATTTTCAAGGATCATTGGACCAATAAACGTGGATTTTTTAAGAATATATTTTCAAGGATCATTGGACCAATAAACGTGGATTTTTTAAGAATATATTTTCAAGGATCATTGGACCAATAAACGTGGATTTTTTAAGAATATATTTTCAAGGATCATTGGACCAATAAACGTGGATTTTTTAAGAATATATTTTCAAGGATCATTGGACCAATAAACGTGGATTTTTAAGAATATATTTTCAAGGACTCCAACAAGGACTCAAGGGCCAATAGACCTGGATTTTAAATAATATTTTTTCAAGGACAAAAAGTCCAATAAACGTAAATAGGCTTCGAGCAAAGTTTGTACTGAAGGCGCGAGAGAAAGAAAATAGATTCAAAAGATGTAAAGAGTTGTTTCTCTTGGCCGAAAGTGGTGAACTGCCGAATTTGGTTTTCTCCGATGAGAAAACATTGTTGTCCAGCAGTTTGTAAACAAACAAAATGATCCTGTTTACTTGCCAATGAGGTTAGCTGAAAATGTGGTTATGGTTGTGGCATTAAGCTTTTGGGTTTTCCATCTGTTGCTTAATGCCTAATGAATCCTTGAGGGTCATTCATGTTCACCCTGAAAATATCTGAGGATATTTAAGAAATCAGTGTTATCGCTGTCCTGTACGACCATCCTACTTTATAAAAATACTTACCATTTTCTTCTGCCAGACTGACCACGATGACATGTCAAAATCAGATCCGGCTAAAATGAACCCGTATTGAAGAAGTTTTCTATGTTAACTATTAATTGTTGTTGCGGTATTACTAGAGTTGTGTCCATCTAGTTCATAGTTCAGCACCCGAGTTTCTAAACACTCATACGCAGAATTTTCAGTTCGTTCGATGGAACAAGATTGGCACACCTAAACTTACAATAGTAAAAAATCTTTATAACATTTGTTTAATTTACCACAGCCACTACAGGTTGCGACCTTCGCATAACGGCTATTCGGCTTCCCTGGATGCATTGAAAGGGTTCAGATTATCGGAAGATATGATGCTCTTTGTTGCATTTAAAGGTTTTATAAACTCCTTGGGAGCATTCTCCGTACCTGGCATCATCTGCCATTCTTCGGACTTCGTATGCTCTGAGACTGAGGCACTTTCTGTCAAAATAGTTATAATTGAAAGATATATTTCATATTTAAATATTGAATATATCTCCAAAATAAAGTTTCTCTCACTTCACTTACCCAACTACCCCTCTTACAAAGAACATTGCAAAATCAGCATCATTATTAACATTGAAGAGCTATATCACCACGAAAATCATCATCACCCTATGCAGCAGCAGGAGCAGCCAAAGCATCCTTGCCGCAACGCTAGAAACGACTGACATCAGCTTTGTGGCTGCAACAATTGTTGTAAGTTGTTGCCTGCAATGCTTCCTTTTTTTCTTCTTCGTTGGATATTTTTTCCAACTTCTGCATGTTTTTATTGTTGATAGTGCTGATTCGACGGTTTTCCAGAATTTTTATTCCCCATGTTATTGTTGTTGCTGTTAGTCATCAACCATACATTTGATTTGCCAGTTTTTTTCTCAAATTTGTATAAAATTCCCGTTGTTTGTTGCAGTTGTTATTTTTTCCTTTCTTGCCATTGCAGCAATACTTAGATGCCAACTATGTTCGGCTTTGTTTCCGATTTTTTCTTTAAAGTGTTGCACTGCTCTAAAGATGCGATACGCTTTCGAGTATCATTGACCGAATCCAATTATTGTTTACGATATCAGTTATTTGTCCAAACTATTGTTACGTGTCATCACTTGGCCGGCCAATAAAAAGAATGGGTCACGAAACAAAATACATAGCGAGCAATTTGCAACAATGAATGTAAAGGGGAGATTTGAGACTGTTATTTTTGGAAAAAATTTAAAATAGGAATTCTACTCCTTAAATTCACATTTATTTGTCCTTGCGAAAATGTTCTTTAAAACCCTACCTTCACTTGAGTGGTGATCCTTGAGAAAATATTCTTTAAAATTCAACGTTTATTGGAGTAGTGATCCTTGAAAAAATCTGCTTTAAAAATCCACGTTTATTGGTCTATTGGTCCTTGAAAAAATATTCTTTAAAGATCCACGTTTATTGGTCCTTGAAAAAATATTCTTTAAAAATCCACGTTTATTGGTCCTTGAAAAAATATTCTGTAAAAATCCACGTTTATTGGTCCTAGAAAAAATATTCTGTAAAAATTCACGTTTATTGGTCCTTGAAAAAATATTCTTTAAAAATCCACGTTTATTGGTCCTTGAAAAAATATTCTGTAAAAATCCACGTTTATTGGTCCTTGAAAAAATATTCTTTAAAAATCCTCGTTTATTGGTCCTTGAAAAAATATTCTGTAAAAATCCACGTTTATTGGTCCTTGAAAAAATATTCTTTAAAAATTCACGTTTATTGGTCCTTGAAAAAATATTCTTTAAAAATCCACGTTTATTGGTCCTTGAAAAAAATATTCTTTAAAAATTCACGTTTATTGGTCCTTGAAAAAATATTCTTTAAAAATCCACGTTTATTGGTCCTTGAAAAAATATTCTTTAAAAATTCACGTTTATTGGTCCTTGAAAAAATATTCTTTAAAAATTCACGTTTATTGGTCCTTGAAAAAATATTCTTTAAAAATCCACGTTTATTGGTCCTTGAAAAAAATATTCTTTAAAAATCCACGTTTGTTGGTCCTTGAAAAAATATTCTTTAAGAATCCACGTTTATTGGTCCTTGAAAAAATATTCTTTAAAAATCCACGTTTATTGGTCCTTGAAAAAATATTCTTTAAAAATCCACGTTTATTGGTCCTTGAAAAAATATTCTTTAAAAATCCACGTTTATTGGTCCTTGAAAAAATATTCTTTAAAAATCCACGTTTATTGGTCCTTGAAAAAATATTCTTTAAAAATCCACGTTTTTTGGTCCTTGAAAAAATATTCTTTAAAAATCCACGTTTTTTGGTCCTTGAAAAAATATTCTTTAAAAATCCACGTTTATTGGTCGTTGAAAAAATATTCTTTAAAAATCCACGTTTATTGGTCGTTGAAAAAATATTCTTTAAAAATCCACGTTTATTGGTCGTTGAAAAAATATTCTTTAAAAATCCACGTTCATTGGTCCTTGAAAAAATATTCTTTAAAAATCCACGTTTATTGGAGTTGAGGTCCTTGAAAAAAAAATTCTTTAAAAATCCACGTTTATTGGTCCTGGAAAAAATATTCTTTAAAAATCCACGTTTATTGGTCCTTGAAAAAATATTCTTTAAAAATCCACGTTTATTGGTCCTCGAAAAAATATTCTTTAAAAATCCACGTTTATTGGTCCTTGAAAAAATATTCTTTAAAAATCCACGTTTATTGGTCCTTGAAAAAATATTCTTTAAAAATCCACGTTTATTGGTCCTTGAAAAAATATTCTTTAAAAATCCACGTTTATTGGTCCTTGAAAAAATATTCTTTAAAAATCCACGTTTATTGGTCCTTGAAAAAATATTCTTTAAAATCCACGTTTATTGGTCCTTGAAAAAATATTCTTTAAAAATCCACGTTTATTGGTCCTTGAAAAAATATTCTTTAAAAATCCACGTTTATTGGTCCTTGAAAAAATATTCTTTAAAAATCCACGTTTATTGGTCCTTGAAAAAATATTCTTTAAAAATCCACGTTTATTGGTCCTTGAAAAAATATTCTTTAAAAATCCACGTTTATTGGTCCTTGAAAAAATATTCTTTAAAAATCCACGTTTATTGGTCCTTGAAAAAATATTCTTTAAAAAATCCACGTTTATTGGTCCTTGAAAAAATATTCTTTAAAAATCCACGTTTATTGGTCCTTGAAAAAATATTCTTTAAAAATCCACGTTTATTGGTCCTTGAAAAAATATTCTTTAAAAATCCACGTTTATTGGTCCTTGAAAAAATATTCTTTAAAAATCCACGTTTATTGGTCCTTGAAAAAATATTCTTTAAAAATCCACGTTTATTGGCCCTTGAAAAAATATTCTTTAAAAATCCACGTTTATTGGTCCTTGAAAAAATATTCTTTAAAATCCACGTTTTTGGTCCTTGAAAAAATATTCTTTAAAAATCCACGTTATTGGTCGTTGAAAAAATATTCTTTAAAAATCCACGTTTATTGGTCGTTGAAAAAATATTCTTTAAAAATCCACGTTTATTGGTCGTTGAAAAAATATTCTTTAAAAATCCACGTTCATTGGTCCTTGAAAAAATATTCTTTAAAAATCCACGTTTATTGGAGTTGAGGTCCTTGAAAAAAAATTCTTTAAAAATCCACGTTTATTGGTCCTGGAAAAAATATTCTTTAAAAATCCACGTTTATTGGTCCTTGAAAAAATATTCTTTAAAAATCCACGTTTATTGGTCCTCGAAAAAATATTCTTTAAAAATCCACGTTTATTGGTCCTTGAAAAAATATTCTTTAAAAATCCACGTTTATTGGTCCTTGAAAAAATATTCTTTAAAAATCCACGTTTATTGGTCTATTGGTCCTTGAAAAAATATTCTCTACAAATCCACGTTTATTGGTCCTTGAAAAAATATTCTTTAAAAATCCACGTTTATTGGTCCTTGAAAAAATATTCTTTAAAAATCCACGTTTATTGGTCCTTGAAAAAATATTCTTTAAAAATCCACGTTTATTGGTCCTTGAAAAATATTCTTTAAAAATCCACGTTTATTGGTCCTTGAAAAAATATTCTTTAAAAATCCACGTTTATTGGTCCTTGAAAAAATATTCTTTAAAAATCCACGTTTATTGGTCCTTGAAAAAATATTCTTTAAAAATCCACGTTTATTGGTCCTTGAAAAAATATTCTTTAAAAATCCACGTTTATTGGTCCTTGAAAAAATATTCTTTAAAAATCCACGTTTATTGGTCCTTGAAAAAATATTCTTTAAAAATCCACGTTTATTGGTCCTTGAAAAAATATTCTTTAAAAATCCACGTTTATTGGTCCTTGAAAAAATATTCTTTAAAAATCCACGTTTATTGGTCCTTGAAAAAATATTCTTTAAAAATCCACGTTTATTGGTCCTTGAAAAAATATTCTTTAAAAATCCACGTTTATTGGTCCTTGAAAAAATATTCTTTAAAAATCCACGTTTATTGGTCCTTGAAAAAATATTCTTTAAAAATCCACGTTTATTGGTCCTTGAAAAAATATTCTTTAAAAATCCACGTTTATTGGTCCTTGAAAAATATTCTTTAAAATCCACGTTTATTGGTCCTTGAAAAAATATTCTTTAAAAATCCACGTTTATTGGTCCTTGAAAAAATATTCTTTAAAAATCCACGTTTATTGGTCCTTGAAAAAATATTCTTTAAAAATCCACGTTTATTGGTCCTTGAAAAAATATTCTTTAAAAATCCACGTTTATTGGTCCTTGAAAAAATATTCTTTAAAAATCCACGTTATTGGTCCTTGAAAAAATATTCTTTAAAAATCCACGTTTATTGGTCCTTGAAAAAATATTCTTTAAAAATCCACGTTTATTGGTCCTTGAAAAAATATTCTTTAAAAATCCACGTTTATTGGTCCTTGAAAAAATATTCTTTAAAAATCCACGTTTATTGGTCCTTGAAAAAATATTCTTTAAAAATCCACGTTTATTGGTCCTTGAAAAAATATTCTTTAAAAATCCACGTTTATTGGCCCTTGAAAAAATATTCTTTAAAAATCCACGTTTATTGGTCCTTGAAAAAATAATCTTTAAAAATCCACGTTTATTGGTCCTTGAAAAAATATTCTTTAAAAATCCACGTTTATTGGTCCTTGAAAAAATATTCTTTAAAAATCCACGTTTATTGGTCCTTGAAAAAATATTCTTTAAAAATCCACGTTTATTGGTCATTAAAAAAATATTCTTTAAAAATCCACGTTTATTGGTCCTTAAAAAAATATTCTTTAAAAAGCCACCTTTATTGGTGCTTAAAAAAATATTCTTTAAAAATCCACGTTTATAGGTCCTTAAAAAATATTCTTTAAAAATCCACGTTTATTGGTCCTTAAAAAAATATTCTTTAAAAATCCAAGTTTATTGGTCTATTAGTCCTTGAAAAAATATTCTTTAAAAAGTTCACGTTTATTGGAGTTGAGGTCCTTGAAAAAATATTCTTTAAAAATCCACGTTTATTGGAGTTGAGGTCCTTGAAAAAATATTCTTTAAAAATCCACGTTTATTGGATTTGAGGTCCTTGAAAAAATATTCTTTAAAAATCCACGTTTATTGGAGTTGATGTCCTTGAAAAATATTCTTTAAAAATCCAAGTTTATTGGAGTTGAGGTCCTTGAAAAAATATTCTTTAAAAATCGACGTTTATTGGAGTTGAGGTCCTTGAAAAAATATTCTTTAAAAATCCACGTTTATTGGAGTTGAGGTCCTTGAAAAAATATTCTTTAAAAATCCACGTTTATTGGTCCTTGAAAAAATATTCTTTAAAAATCCACGTTTATTGGTCCTTGAAAAAATATTCTTTAAAAATCCACGTTTATTGGTCCTTGAAAAAATATTCTTTAAAAATCCACGTTAATTGGTCCTTGAAAAAATATTCTTTAAAAATCCACGTTTATTGGTCCTTGAAAAAATATTCTTTAAAATCCACGTTTATTAGGCTATTGGTCCTTGAAAAAATATTCTTTAAAAATCCACGTTTATTAGGCTATTGGTCCTTGAAAAAATAATCTTTAAAAATCCACGTTTATTAGGCTATTGGTCCTTGAAAAAATAATCTTTAAAAATCCACGTTTATTAGGGTATTGGTCCTTGAAAAAATATTCTTTAAAAATCCACGTTTATTAGGCTATTGGTCCTTGAAAAAATATTCTTTAAAAATCCACGTTTATTGGTCCTTGAAAAAATATTCTTTAAAAATCCACGTTTATTAGGCTATTGGTCCTTGAAAAAATAATCTTTAAAAATCCACGTTTATTAGGGTATTGGTCCTTGAAAAAATATTCTTTAAAAATCCACGTTTATTAGGCTATTGGTCCTTGAAAAAATATTCTTTAAAAATCCACGTTTATTGGTCCTTGAAAAAATATTCTTTAAAAATCCACGTTTATTAGGCTATTGGTCCTTGAAAAAATATTCTTTAAAAATTCACGTTTATTGGTCCTTGAAAAAATATTCTTTAAAAATCCACATTTATTGGTCCTTGAAAAAATATTCTTTAAAAATCCACGTTTATTGGTCCTTGAAAAAATATTCTTTAAAAATCCACGTTTATTGGTCCTTGAAAAAATATTCTTTAAAAATCCACGTTTATTGGTCCTTGAAAAAATATTCTTTAAAAATCCACGTTTATTGGTCCTTGAAAAAATATTCTTTAAAAATCCACATTTATTGGTCCTTGAAAAAATATTCTTTAAAAATCCACGTTTATTGGTCCTTGAAAAAATATTCTTTAAAAATCCACATTTATTGGTCCTTGAAAAAATATTCTTTAAAAATCCACGTTTATTGGTCCTTGAAAAAATATTCTTTAAAAATCCACGTTTATTGGTCCTTGAAAAAATATTCTTTAAAAATCCACGTGTATTGAAAAAATATTCTTTAAAAATCCACGTTTATTGAAAAAATATTATTTAAAAATCCACGTTTATTGGAGTTGAGTTGCTTGAAAAAATATTCCTTAAAAATCTACGTTTATTGGAGTTGAGGTCCTTGAAAAAATATTCCTTAAAAATCTACGTTTATTGGAGTTGAGGTCCTTGAAAAAATATTCTTTAAAAAACCACGTTTATTGGAGTTCAGGTGCTTGAAAAAATCTTCTTTAAAAATCCACGTTTATTGGTCCTTGAAAAAACATTCTTTAAGAATACAGATTAATTGGAGGTCCTTTATAAAATATTCCTTAAAAGTCCACGTTTATTGGAGTTGAGGTCCTTGAGAAAATATTCTTTAAAATTCAACGTTTATTAAAGTGATTTATTGGAGTTGAGGTCCTTGAAAAAATATTCTTTAACAATCCACTTTTATTGGTCTATTGATCCTTGAAAAAATATTCTTTAAAAATCCAGGTTTATTGGAGTTGAGGTCCTTGAAAAAATATTATTTAAAAATCTTCGTTTATTGGTCTTTTCGTCCTAGAACAAATATTATTTAAAAATCCACGTTTATTGGACTATTGGTCCTTGAAGAAATATTATTTAAAAATCAAAATTTATTGGTTATTTGGTCCTTGAAAAAAAATTCCTTAAAAATCCAGGTTTATTGGAGTTGAGGTCCTTGAAAAAATATTCTTTAAAAATCCAGGTTTATTGGAGTTAAGGTCCTTGGAAAAAATATTCTTTAATTTTTAAATTCTAACTAAGTATTCATAATCATCAACAAATGGTTCAATTAGTTCATTACACACACACTCCCACACCTAATTCCAACAACACCAACAATGTGAAAACTTTATTTCCCAACGAATCAGCCATTCATCCCTCCATTCGGTCATTCGTCCGTCCTTCCATTCATTCATTGAAATATAGTCAGTCGCCATTCATGTTTGACGGAAATTCATTAGAAACTAAATGCTGGATGTCTTCGGAAATCGTTATCCTTTTACACATTAATTGATGTTTTTCTCTCTCCATGGGAATGGAATGCTGATGCTGCTGATGCCGAAGCTTTTGCTGGCATTGGCATTTTATAGTTCCACCATGTGATATGATGACGGCTGAAGACAGAATGACAACTTGGCCAGTGCAAATGACAGATTCATTTCCATTTTTATTCTTTGGCTGCTTAAACACTTTTCTCAATCATTTCAATTCATGGCAGCATCAGCAACAACATTGTTGTTGTCCTTGTCGTCGTAACTTTTCCCTGGGATTTCATTCAACAGGCGGCTAGTTCTGCTGCTGATTTTGTTTCTTCCTCCCGTTACGAGAGAGGGGAAGAATGATGAGTTCTCTTAGACACCCTACTCCAGTGAATTGCTGGTGTTCCTAGAAAAACTATTGGCATTACATCATTTCCCTTTTATGCTAACGAGTCAATAGTTCCCATTAAATTTGGACGTGTAGGGTCCTCCTTTAGTCTGTCACGCCCTCCTTGAAAAATTCCTCCTCATCTCATTTAAGTTCTTCAATTACTCATCTCCCTATTTCTCTCCTTCATGATTGCTCATCTACATTGGTCTTAAAAGTAGATACTAAGTCCAACTGTTGGCCTTTTGCTCTGTTTACTTGTTACTCTAGTTCATTGAACAACAACTGCAACAAAAAAATGTATTTAATGAAGCATTCATTCATCCAATCATCCATCCACTCTCTCTTGAATAAAATAAAAGTTTTAGTGGCCATTTAAATATTTTTAAAGATATCGAGGTGCTGTAGGTGGCAGTAATAAGGAGAAAAGAGGAAGAGATAAAATAAAAAACTCTTGTCTAGCTTCGATAAAAAAAAAATCGAAACAAAAAAAAAAAGTCTTAAAGTCGGACGGGGCCGACTTTATGATATCCTACACCACTTTGCTAATTTAGTAGAGCTCCGCATAACAATAAAAAGCTTTTTATGGGAGAATTCAATCATACACGCTATGATTATAATTATAATTTAAAATTCAAAGTAATAAATATGCCGAAGCATTTGTATCTTTTAAATTCGGACTTGTATTGCCCATTTGGTGCAAAATTAACTAGAAATCAGATAAAGATATATATGGGAGATATATCCAAATCGGAACCGATCTCGACAAAATTTGGCAAAGATATATCTGAGCTGTATTTGATATATTTCCCTGTATATCGTTGTTACGGAGTGCATTTTACGGCTGTGGATAACAAATACAACAAATCGGATGAACTGTATATATGGGAGTTATACCTATATCTTAACCGATCTTTACAAGTTTGACATACTAGCTTCTAGACTCAATTCGGTCGTAAGTGCCAAATTCCATCCCATTTGGACAAATATTAAATGCTTGGTGCACAATAAAAGGTAAATCGGACGAAGTTATATTTGGGAGCTATATCCAAATCTGAACCGATCTCGATAAAATTTAGCAAACGTATTTCTGAGCTGTATTTGATATATTTCCCCAAATATTTTTGTTACAGAGTGCATATTACGGCTGCGGAGGACAAAAATAAATTGGGTGAACATTATATATGGGAGCTATAGCTATATATGAACCGATTTCAATCAAATTTGGCATACTTATCTCCAGGCCTAATTTGGTTATATGTGCAAAATTTCAAACTATTCGGGCTGATATTACACGTTTGGTGCACAATAAAGGCAAATCGGAAGAAGATATATATGGGAGCTATATCTAAATTTTGACCGATTATCCCCAATTTCAATAGGGTTTGTCCTTGGATCACACAAATGATTAGTGCGAAATTTCATCTGGATCGGGCAATAAATACGACCTGTACTTTGTTTACAAAAATACATGGAGAGACGGACGGACAGACGGACGGACATGCATAAATCGACTCAGAATGTGATTCTATGCAGATCATCAAAAGGAACTATGGGTCTATCCCGTTTCCTTTTGCCTGTTACAAACAAATGCACAAAGACATAATACCCTGACCACCTTGTGGTGTAGGGTATAAATGGAAACAACATATATTAATCGGCAGAAACAACATATATTAGATCGGGACCTACAAAAGCGAAGGGAAGGGTTTACTCTTCATAGGGTCTACTTCAGATAGAAATATTTTCTAAAAATAAAGGACTTTAAATTTTCTTGCAGGAAAGGTCGGTAAAAGGCTTTCGACAATTAAGTGGTTTTTATAGGCCCGTCTAATATTGGCGGTTTTCAGAAGGTTTCCATATTTTTTTTTAGATATTTCCCAAATGTAAAAAAATTTAATGCAGCCCTCCACAAATAGAAGTTTTTTTTTAATATTTTGTGAAGAAATAAGATTCTACTAAAACAGAATACCTTGAATAAACTGGAAATTTTCTAAAAAGCCTTCAACAGAAAAATTTACTTATAATGGCCCTAAAATATATCCAAGGCCATCTACTGCTGGAAATATATTATTAGGCCTTCAAAGTATAAGGACCGTCAAAAAGTGACCTATAGATAGATGAGCTTGAAAGGATCATACATAAATTAAATATAGAAGACCTTCAAAAATGTTTCC
>NW_026712313.1:10588262-10835762 GCF_030504385.1 Musca domestica | reverse complement strand
GGTCTTCTGTCTTTAGAAGACCTGTAGGAGGTCTTCTGTCTTTAGAAGACCTGTAGGAGGTCTTCTGTCTTTAGAAGACCTGTAGGAGGTATTCGGTTCATAGAAGACCTTTGGAGGTCTTCTGTCTATAGAAGACCTTTGGAGGTCTTCTGTCTATAGAAGACCTTTGGAGGTCTTCTGTCTATAGAAGACCTGTTGGAGGTCTTCTGTCTATAGAAGACCTGTAGGAGGTCTTCTGTCTATAGAAGACCTTTGGAGGTCTTCTGTCTATAGAAGACCTGTTGGAGGTCTTCTGTCTATAGAAGACCTGTTGGAGGTCTTCTGTCTATAGAAGACCTGTAGGAGGTCTTCTGTCTTTAGAAAACCTGTAGGAGGTCTTCTGTCTATAGAAGACCTTTGGAGGTCTTCTGTCTATAGAAGACCTTTGGAGGTCTTCTGTCTATAGAAGACCTGTAGGAGGTCTTCTGTCTATAGAAGACCTGTAGGAGGTCTTCTGTCTATAGAAGACCTGTAGGAGGTCTTCTGTCTATAGAAGACCTGTAGGAGGTCTTCTGTCTATAGAAGACCTGTAGAAGGTCTTCGGTCTATAGAAGACCTGTAGGAGGTCTTCTGTTCATAGAAGACCTGTAGGAGGTCTTCTGTTCATAGAAGACCTGTAGGAGGTCTTCTGCCTATAGAAGACCTGTAGGAGGTCTTCTGTTTATAGAAGACCTGTAGGAGGTCTTCTGCCTATAGAAGACCTGTAGGAGGTCTTCTGTCTATAGAAGACCTGTAGGAGGTCTTCTGTATATAGAAGACCTGTAGGAGGTCTTCTGTCTATAGAAGACCTGTAGGAGGTCTTCTGTCTATAGAAGACCTGTAGGAGGTCTTCTGTCTATAGAAGACCTGTAGAAGGTCTTCTGTCTATAGAAGACCTGTAGGAGGTCTTCTGTCTATAGAAGACCTGTAGGAGGTCTTCTGTCTATTGAAGAACTGCTAGAGGTTTTCTGTCTACAGAAGACTTGAAAGACCTGTAAGAGGTATTCTCTCTACAGAAGACCTGTAGGTGGCCTTCTCCCTATAGGAGACTTGTAAGAGGTATTCTCTGTATAGAAGACTTGTAAGAGATCTTCTCTCTATAGAAGACCTGTAAGAGGTCTTCTCTCTATAGAAGAACTTAAGAGATCTTCTGTCTATAGAAGACCTGTAAGAGGTGTTCTATCTATAGAAGACCTATAAGAGATCTGGTGTCTATAGAAGACCTGTTAAAGGTCTTCGGTCTATAGAAGACTTGTAAAAGGTCTTCGATCTATAGAAGACCTGTAGTAGGTCTTCTGTCTGTAGAAGACTTGTAAGAGACCTTCGGTCTATGGAAGCACTTTAATAGGTATTCTGTCTCTATGGAAGACCTACAAAGGTCTCCTGTCTATAAAAGACATGTAGTATCCTTCTACAGAAGACTAGTAAGTGGTCTCCCATCTATAAAAGACTTCTAAACGTCCCATTGTTATATCCTTAATATTCTCTTCCCTTTTGTTGCCTCTTTTCAATAACGAGAGCCCTTTGGATAAACTCGCACTCATTGAAAAAACTGCAGACGTTGGCAATTCGATAAGTACCCCCCATCGCTGGCTGGCTATCAAACACATTACAACTGCAGTTCGACAATTCCGCCACAAGGACTATGGGCTGCCTGCATACATCTGCAAAAAGAAACGAAACTTTCGCCACTTATGTTTTGTGGCATCTAAACACTTCATTGTTGGAAGTTCCTTTTCTGTTTTTTGCTCTCCTCGCTTTCAAGGTTCATTTTGCCATTGTCTTTGTAGTGGATTCGAATTTCTGCATTGTATTTCGTCGATACTTAGGCGATGTCATTAAATTGATATTGTTGTTGTTGTTTTTGATGTTGTCTTGGATGTCGTCATAGTCAATGTTACCATTGTCCTGAGTTGGCATTTGTTGAGAAGAAAAAATGAGAGAGAGAGTATGGGAGGTTTGAGTTGACAGTACCGGCAGAGAAGTACTCTACAAACTTCAGCGTATGCTATGTGGGAAAATATGAATCTCCTGGGCCTAATGTGGAATTTTGAGAAGGCATAGAAGGAAATCAGATTGCTTCTTGGAAGAAATGAATTTTTATAGGCTGCAGGAGGGTTTTCTAGGGAATCCCTTTTTTGGTTCTGGGCTACATAAAATTACATTCAATTAAAAATGGAATATTTGATTGAAAATTTTAATACCAAAATTTGTAATTCTCCGGTAAAGGAATTTTGGAATTGTAGGGTATTTCCTTGTTCGAGGGCCTTGAAGAAATGAAAAAAGTACCAGCGGGGAAACTGCCCTTCATTGTAATCAAACCGCCTTCATTGTCGTCACCATCTCCTATCATTTTCTTCCTCACATCCTTTTTTCCCTGAATGGGACACTTGGCAGCACTTACCTTATATGTAACACACAAGCGTATTGACTGCATCCAACATCCGGAGAAGAACATTTGAAACAATTGCCAAGGAAAAATCCATTGGAATTATAAACAGAAATCGAATACAACTAAATACCTAGGCAGGTGGGTGATGCAGGTGGGTGATGCAGGGGGGTGTCTTTGATGTCAATGGATGTATGGATATGTTTTAAATGAACTGGATAAGAATATGTGCATTCACAATGCAGACAATGAAGGATATATGTCTTTGTGTAAAGGACTCATTGTCTTTGTTGCCAGTAATTGTAACCTGAGAAGGTTTTGAGAGTAGCTGCAAAGCTAATAGGGTTTTTCTGATGCTTCTAGATGAGGTGTCACGTAAGCGGATAATTCTGAGAATTTCTAAATGTGGCATTTCCTCGAAATCTGTTTAATGCAAGTGGTTGGCGTCTAGGATATGGAATATTAAACCAAGGGCTTTAGAAGATGACAATCAGCTGCTACCTATGGTGCAGGCAGCCAACTAATTTACCTATCTCTGCACAAATATTTGTCAACAAAATCGACGAAAAAATGGAGAATAATTTTTAGGAATGGGGAGTGAAGACAATTCTGGTACGTTTGTCCAAAAATAAGAAAAAGTGAAAAACGTTCAATTTTTGAATTAATTTCACAAAAACGAGAACAATGGCGAGAGAGTAAAAACACAATTTTGAAAAAAATATGTTTTTATGACAATGAAGCTACAATCTTGATATTTTGGGTTAGGGTCACTCTAGGCCCAAAAGAGTCAGAAAAGGCGGGATTTTTAGAAATTCGTACAAGAACGGTACAAAAAATTATTAAAAGGAACTAAATATGGTACCCCGTGTATTTGAGGAAGGAGTAGAGCTAGAACTCTTAAAATTTGTATGAGGGTCACTGATGGAGATGTTTTTGAAAATCGCACTATAAGCTTACCAAAAGTACTAAAATGTACTATATTTGGTACCATTTCGCCTCATGTGAATGCTAAAAACTTGACATTTTGAAATGGTAATCAAGGTTGAGGAGTAGAGTCGATGTAAGAAAGTAGTACACGAGAAGTACTAAACGGTACTAAATTTAGTACAATTTAAATTTAAAGGAACGGATCGAGCTGGAATCCTAAAATTTAAAATGAACATTACTAGTGGGGTGTCGGATTGGTATATGGAGGAATCTGGATTTGAGAAAACCGACAGAGCTGGAATCTTATCATTTGGAATTAGGATTACTGTTGGTGTGTCTATGGAAGACCTGTAAAAGGTTTTCTGTCTTTAGAAGTCCTGTAAGAGGTCTTCTGTCCTTAGAAGGACTTTAAAATATCTAATGTCTAAAGAAGGCTTTAGATCTAATATCTAGAGAAGATCTGTAAGAGGTCTTCTGTCTATAGAAGACCTGGGAGGGTCTTCACTCTTTATAAAATCTATCAAAGGTCTTCTGTATGTTTAAGACCATTAAACGATTTTCCGTCTATAGAAGACATGTAAGAGGTCTTCTACCGATAGAAGACCTGTTAGAGATCCTCTGTCTATAAAATACCTGTAAGAGGGCTTCTGTCTCTAGAAGTCCTGTAAAGGATCTTCTCTCTATAGAAAACTTATAAAAAAGAAAACTTATAGAAGACTTGTAGAGGTCTTCGGTATATAGAAGAACTGTATGAGGTCTTCTGTTTATTGAAGATCTGTGAAGGGTCTTCTCTCTATCGAAACCCTATACACGGTTTTCTGTCTGTAAAAGGTTTTCTGTATTTAGAAGTCCTGTAAGAGGTCTTCTCTCTGTATAAAAAATTAAAAAAGGTCTTCCGTCCATAGAAGACCCGTAAATTTTTTTCTGTCTATAGAACACCTATGAAAGGTCTTCTGTCTATAGAAGATCTGTAGAGGTTTTTGGTCTATAGAAGACCTGTAAGAGGTCTTCCGTTTATGGAAGACCTGGGACTTCTCTCTATATAAAACTAAAAAACATGTAAGAGGTCTTTTGTCTACAGAAGACCTGTAATATTATGGAGTATGGAGGAAGTTTTGGAAATTCGTAAGTACGAATGAGAAATACTAAATGGTACTAAATTTTGTACAATGACTATTTGGGTCAACCGATAATGCTGGAATGCTGAAATTGGGAAACAAGAATTCTACTGCAATGTATGATGCAGATTTGATATTGATGCGTCCTATATTTTTACGAAAAATACCAAATGGTACTCAATTTGGTATTGGGTGAAGGGACAGGGCTGTAATCCTCAAATTTTATATTGAGGTCACTGTTGGTATCTGGAATTGAGATATGGAGGTGGTTTTGAAATATGTACTATAGTTGTACGAAAAATACTATATGGTACTAAATTGAATATTGTATGAAGGGACAAAGCTGAAATCTCGGAATTTGATATAGACTTCACTGTTGGTGTCTGTTGGTGTCTGTGGTTAAGGAGGTGATTTTGCAAATGTGTACTATAGTTGTAAGAAAAGTATAAAATTTGGTTTTGGCTGAGGACTTGAGATGAAATCCTGAAATTTGATATGTATGTTATTTTTGGTGCCTATGTTTGAAAGAAGGAGCGGATTTTTGATGTGTGTACTCTACCTGTACTAAATTTGTTGATCGTGGAATATATCGAGCTTAAATCCTGAAATGTTATATAAAGGTCACAGTTGGTATCTGAGGTTGAAATATTGAGATTGTTTGGAAAATGCCTTCTCCAATTGTTCGAAAAGTTAGGCATGGGATAGAGGAGAAGGAATAGAGTTGAAATCCTGAAATTTGATATGGATGTCTCTTTTGTCATCTGTAGTTGAGAGAAGGAGGGGGCTATGGAAATGATCGCTATGACCGTACGAAAAGTGCAAAATGCCACAAAATGTACCAGTGGGTGTTGGGATAAAAATGGAATTCTGAAATATGGTCACTGTTGGTGGTGGGAATTCTGAAGGAGTGGTATTGGACAAGCGTAAATAACTGACGAAATGTATGGTAATAAATTTGGTTTTGGGTCTTAAGATACAGCTGAAATTCTGAAATTTAATATAGAGGCCACTGTTGGTATACAGTTTAGAGAAAAGGAATTGGATTTGGGGATGCGTTCTAAATGGTACTGAATTTGCCGTTGAGTGTATTGTGGCGTTTCCACTGCACTTGATTCGCTCTCTATTCGTTGTTTGACCCTTAACTATGAAAAAACTACCTAATTCTTCACACAAAATTTCCTGAGCGAACACTCATATTTGTACGTTGTTCAAATCAAATCACTCTCAGAACAACGAAAAAATATGTCCCATCCCTAACAAATGAGAGCATTTATCGAAAAAATAAATTATGACATTTAAAAATTAAAATAGAAAAATTTGATGAAATTTTAAAAATTTTCGGGAAGACTGAAAATTATGAATGAAAACTACAATGTTGAATGGCGTATGTATATTCAAACGAAAGTAAATTTTGTTTTCTCTCTCATTCGAGGTACGCATTTTGTCCACGAGTTAAAATTTCCACAGAAAACGCAAACAAAAGAGGCAACATTTTCAAAATGTTTCTATCGGCAGAAAAAATGTTTGACAAGTGTCTCTCCAGCAGAATTTAAAAATGGAAAAACACAAAAATGTGTTCAAAATGTCAACATTTACACAAAAAGTTGAAATCGTGAATGAAAATTGTAAAATTAATGTTATAATAAATCTTTGGGAGTAAAACAATAATTTCTTCTATTCATATTAGTGAGAATTTCATGTATTTTCGTATAAATTCCCATTAAAATCAACAAACAAAATTTTTGAAAAAATGAATTATTTTACTATGAATTACGAATCGTGCCGTATGAACGGGTTAATTCGTGTACCTAATTCTGAGAGCGAACAACGTTGTTCGGTTTCCAATGGAAACATGCTATATGAATAGAGCTCGAATCCTAGATTCGATTTAGATATCAAATACCAGCATTTGAACGATTCTGGTGTTTTTTCCTAAAACATTTATCGAAGTAAACTTAAAAAAAAAGCCCACGACCTTCGATTTTAACGGTTGCCACTTCCCAATCTTTAAAAAGAGAACATTATTTGGCTTTGAGGATTTCGAGAATATTCAGATTTCCAACTGGCAATTGTCACTTAACCGTTACTATTAACCCTTCATTTACAATTTTAATTTTTTTCTTGTATCTATATGTCATCTAGTTTTTTCCAGTCAACATCCTTGACTCGGAAAGGGCAACCACTTGAATTGAAATAAAATTCAAAGTGGTAACTCATTATCATTCAAATGTGAAACGCTGACATCAAAATGTGAAGAGAGAGAAATGTTGAACAGTGGTCGCAAGGGAACACCACGAAGAGTATCTGAAAAAGAGAGAATTTCCGGTCCTTCTTAGTCTATAGAAGAGCATAACCTCCTCAGCTACCACAGAGCAGCATAAGACCTTCTGACTCTAAAAAGGAGCATGAGGTCTTTTTTAGATCCACAGAAAAAGGGCATCTGGCCTCCTCCTGTTGGTCTCTGTAGAGAAGCAGTTGGTCTGCTAGCTTGATTTACTGGCCTCCATGGGCTAGCAGAAGCTCTGCTGTCCTCCATATGCTAGCAGAAGCTCTGATGTCCTCCATACGCTAGCAGAAGCTCTGCTGGCCTCCATAAGCTAGCAGAAGCTCTGCTGTCCTCCATAGGCTAGCAGAAGATCTGCTGTACTTCATAGGCTAGTAGGAGCTCTGCTGTCTTCCACAGGCTACATAAACTCTGCTGTCCTCCATAGACTAGCAGGCCACCATAGGCTAGCAGAAATTGTGCTGTCCTCCATAGGCTAGCAGAAGCTCTGCTGTCCTCCATAGGCTAGCAAAAACTCTGCTGTCCTCCATAGGCTAGCAGAAGCTCTGCTGTCCTCCATAGGCTAGCAAAAACTCTGCTGGCCAGCATAGACTAGCAGAAGCTCTGCTGACCTCCATAGACTAGCAGAAGCTCTGCTGTTCTCCATAGGCTAGCAGAAGCTCTGCTGTTCCCACAAGCCCAGCTGACCACCATGGACTAGCAGAGGCTCTGCTGGCCACCATAAGCTTAAAGAAACCATGCTGGCCTCCATAGGCTAAAAGAAGCCTTTCTGTCCCCCATAGGCTAGGAGAAGCTCTCCTGGTCTCCATAAACTAGCAGAAGCTCTCCTGGCTAGCAGAAGCTCTGATGGCCTCCATAAGCTAGCAGAAGCTCTACTGGCCTCCATAGGCTAGCAGAAGCTCTGATGGCCTCCATAGACTAGCAGAAGCTCTACTGGCCTCCATAAGCTAGCAGAAGCTCTACTGGCCTCCATAGGCTAGCAGAAGCTCTACTGGCCTCCATAGGCTAGCAGAAGCTCTACTGGCCTCCATAGGCTAGCAGAAGCTCTACTGGTCTTCATAGGCTAGCAGAAACTCTGCTGCCCTCTATAGGCTAGGAGAAGCTTTGCTGTCCTCCAGAGGTTAGCAAAAACTCTGCGGGCCATCGTAGACTAGAAAAAGATATTATGTCCTCCATAGGTTAGCTGCAGATCTGCAGATCTTCATGGAAATCTTCTGGGTACCACTACCAAAAGAGATGTTGTGGCCTCCATTGACCAACAAAAGGTCTGCTGGTCTCCATTGGCTAGCAGAGGTCGGCTTGCCGCCATAGAAGTAGCAGAATGTCTCATGGTCTCTATAGCCAGCAGAGTAAGGCTCTACATACTAGTCTTTATAGAATCGCATAATGTCTGATGTATCTATAAAGAAACAGGAGATCTGCTTCTATAAGCGACTAAAGATGTCTTTCAATTGAAGATTGTAAGATACTCTCCGATAGAGAAAGCAATAAGTATTTTAACCACTGTTCTCTGTTTGGCTCTCACATTGTCAAGTGTCTCTCAAAAAACACGCTCACAAACACCGACACACTGCATTGCTATCGTCACAACAAGTGCTGTGCCAATGAGATGCAAAAATTAGATATGAGGACGATTTCAAATCAAACCAAAGAGTCAACCCCATGAATCTTTTATGGGAACCCATCTCCCACTTACTGTCACCCACCCAGCCACCAAGCATTCAATCAACATTGGTAACAAAAAATGCATTCGAACCACAACACCCTCACATATCTGATGAGTTCATATGTTTGTCAATTGTAAATAGTTACAATGACAGTTTGTAAACAAATAGCAAGAACAGCAACAACAACAACAACACATCATGCTGATTATATATTCATGCATTCATATTCTCACACACACTCACTCACAACAACTACAGAAATCGGAATACCTAAGAGCAGTATGCAGCATTTGTTTACCAGTTTCAGGCCTCTTGTTCTAAATATGCAATTTCTATTTTTCCCCATTCAAGAGATCTGTCAATATTTAACTAACCTAACACAGCAGATACATATGTACATATGTACTTGTGTATGTATGTATGTATTTAGTAGTAGAAGAGTTAGAGATAAAAAAGAGCATCCTCTGCTGCCATCAAGCCATCAATCTGCCACTCATTTGCAATGAAATGGGAAAGTGATTTGTCAAACATTTTGAAGAGTTTCTGATGTCGGTACAAGGCAAATGTTATTTCTAATCTTCAAATCTGAGTGTGCTTCGTAGGCTGAGTTTTCGAATGAATTCAGTTATTCATATATAATTAGCAATTTTAATTAAGAAGATTCTTGACACTATATTTAGATAGATATGTGAATGTTTTCTATATTTATTAAGGGTCCTTGTGGGATACCATTGAAAAAAAAAACAGGTTTCTATAGAAACATCAGATGGTCTTATGGCCTCTATAGACCAGCTGATGGTCTGCTGGCCTCTATAGGCCAGCAGATGGTCTGCTGGCCTCTATAGGCCAGCCGATGGTCTGCTGGCCTCTATAGGCCAGCCGATGGTCAGCTGGCCTCTATAGGCCAGCCGATAGTCTGCTGGCCCGTATAGGCCAGCCGATAGTCTGCTGTCCCGTATAGGCCAGCCGATAGTCTGCTAGCCCCTATAGACCAACATTTGGACCCTATAGACGTGGCGGTGGTCTGCTGTCCTCTTTAGACCAGCACAAGGTCTGCTGGCCTTTATAGACCAGCACAAGGTCTGCTGGCCTCTATAGACCAGCACAAGGTCTGCTGGCCTCTATAGACCAGCACAAGGTCTGCTGGCCTCTATAGACCAGCACAAGGTCTGCTGGCCTCTATAAACCAGCATAAGGTCTGCTGGCCTCTATAGACCAGCACAAGGTCTGCTGGCCTCTATAGACCAGCACAAGGTCTGCTTGCCTCTATAGACCAGCACAAGGTCTGCTGGCCTCTATAGACCAGCACAAGGTCTGCTGGCCTCTATAGACCAGCACAAGGTCTGCTGGCCTCTATAGACCAGCACAAGGTCTGCTGGCCTCTATAGACCAGCACAAGGTCTGCTGGCCTCTATAGACCAGCACAAGGTCTGCTGGCCTCTATAGACCAGCACAAGGTCTGCTGGCCTCTATAGACCAGCACAAGGTCTGCTGGCCTCTATAGACCAGCACAAGGTCTGCTGGCTTCCATAGACCAGCAGAAGGTCTGCTGTCCTCTATAGACCAGCACAAGGTCTGCTGGCCTCTATAGACCAGCACAAGGTCTGCTGTCCTCTATAGACCAGCACAAGGTCTGCTGGCCTCTATAGACCAGCACAAGGTCAGCTGGCTTCCATAGACCAGCAGACTGTCTGCTGGCTTCCATAGACCAGCAGACTGTCTGCTGGCTTCCATAGACCAGCAGACTGTCTGTTGGCTTCCATAGACCAGCAGACTGTCTGCTGGCTTCCATAGACCAGCAGACTGTCTGCTGGCTTCCTTAGACCAGCAGATTGTCTGCTGGCTTCCATAGACCAGCAGATTGTCTGCTGGCTTCCATAGACCAGCAGATTGTCTGCTGGCTTCCATAGACCAGCAGAAGATCTGCTGTCTCCCATAGACTAGCAGAAGGTCTGCTGTCTCCCATAGACCAGCAGAAGGTCTGCTGTCTCCCATAGACCAGCCAACTTTTAAAGAATATTTTTTTTCAGAATCCTCCAGATTCGTGGATTTTTTTAAAAAATATTTTTTAGAGGATTTTTTAAAGAATATTTTTCAGAATCGTGGATTTTTTGAAGAATATTTTTTAGAGGATTTTTTAAAGAATATTTTTTAGAGGATTTTTTAAAGAATATTTTTCAGAATCGTGGATTTTTTGAAGAATATTTTTTAGAGGATTTTTTAAAGAATATTTTTCAGAGTCTTTCAGAATCGTGGATTTTTTTAGGAATAATTTTTTCTGGGTCTTTCAGAATCGTGGATTTTTTACAGAATATTTTTTCAAGGTCTATCAGAATCGTGGATATTTTAAAGAGTATCTTTTAAGGTCTACCAGAGTCGTGGATTTTTTAAAGAATATTTTTTCAGGGTCTATCGGAATCCTAGATTTTTTGAAGAATATTTTTTAGGGTCTATCAGAATCGTGGATTGTTTAAAGAATACTTTTCCAAGGTCTGTCAGAATCAAGGATTTTTGAAGAATATTTTTCCAGGTCAATCAGAATCGTAGATTTTAAATAGAATTTTTTTTTTAGATCAACAAGAATCGTTAATTTTTTTAAAGAATATTTTTTAAGGCCTATCATAGTCGCCGATTTTTTTAAGAATATTGATTCAGTGTCGATCAGAATCGTTTATTTTTAGAAGAATATTTTTTCAAGGTCTATCAGAATCGTGGATTTTTAGATGAATATTTTTTCAAGTCCTTTCCGAGTCATAGCTTTTTTACGAAATTTTTTTCAGGGTCCACAAGAGTCGTGGATTTTTTTAAAACAGTTTTTTACAAGTTCTACCAGAGTTGGGATTTTTTAATCGTTTTTTCCAGATCTACCATGGATTTTTTAAAGAATATTTTGTCTAGGTCCACCTAAGACATGGAATTTTAAATTTTTTTTTCAGGGTTCACCAGAGTCATAGATTTAGTAAAAAATAATATTGTTTCCAGCTCCACATCCCACCTTTTCCCATCCATCTATCATTATTTAATCTGGGATAAAATCCCAAATCCAGCATTCTTAAACTAAAAATTTGAAAAATTCGCATTCTAATCCAGTTAAATAAAATATTCCTTTTTCCTTGTTGTTGTTACAAAATGCAGATATCATCCTTTAGCCGCTTGAGATTTTCTCTTTTTTTTTGGCAAACTCCAAATCACATGCCGGTAAATAAGTATATGCGAACGCATAATCACTTAGCAAAATTAAAACTTTCATAAATGTTTATTGAACCTTATTGGTTATGCGCCGCTTCGCATCGCATCGTTAGCCAAGTGTGTGTTCCGTCGTTTCTGCCAGACTTTTTTCAATTTTTCGCAGCGTAACATATGAATTGAAGTGATGCGATACAATACAATGCGATATGTTGCTGTTACATTTTAAATGTGATTGCTTTGGCAATACCCCAAAGGATGATGGAATGGATGTTTTTTTGTTGTACGATGTACGCTATGTTAGGACAAGGTGTAGGGAGATTTTCGACAAAAAAAAAAAACGATACTGATAGACCTTGAAAATATATTCATTAAATAATCCACGATTCTGATAGGTCTTGAAACAAATATTTTTTGAAAAATCCACAATTCTGATAGACTTTGAAAAAATAATTCTTAAAAATCCACCATTCTGATAGACTTTGAACAAATAATTTTTAAAAATACCAAGATTCTAATAGACCTGGAAAAATTCTTTTTTAAAAAATCCACGATCCTGATAGACCTTGAAAAGATGTTATTTTTATATATCTAAGATTCTGATAGACCTTGAAAAAATGTTCTTTAAAAAATCCTCCATTCTAGTGGACCTTGAAAAAAATTATTTGAAAATTCCAGAACTCTGGTAGACCTTGAAAAAATATTCTTTAAAAAATCCATGATTCTGATAGACCCTGAAAAAGTATTCATTTAAAATACACTATTCTGAAAGACATTGAATAATATTTTTTAAAAAAACACGATTCTGTTAGACCTTGAAAAAATATTCTTTAAGAATCCACGATTCTGGTAGTCCTTGAAGAAATATACTTTAAAAAATCCACGATTCTTATAGACCTTGATAAAAAGTTCTATTAAAAAATCCATGGCTCTGGTAGACTTTGAAGAAGTAATTTGTTTTCAAATCCAGGACTCTTGTGTTCCACATTTTCATTAAAAATTCCTCGAATCTAGTAGACCTTGAAAAAGATTCTTAATGACCTTGAAAAAATATTCTTAAAAAACCCACGATTCTGATAGGCCTTGAAAAAATATTCTTTAAAAAATCTACGATTATAAAAACTTTGGAAAAATGTTTTTTTTTTTAAAATCCACGATTCTGATAGGCCTTGAAAAAATTCTTAAAAAAATATCCACGACTCCGATAGACCTAGGAAAAATATTCTTTAAAAAATCTACGATTCTAATAGACCTGGAAAAATTATTTTTTAAAAAATCCACGATTCTGATAGACCTTGAAAAATATTATTTAAATATCTACGATTCTGATAGACCTTGAATAAATGTTCTTTAAAAAATCCTCGATTCTGGTGGACCTTGAAAAAAAATATTTGAAAAACCCAGAATTATGATAGACCTTGAAAAAAAAAATATTCTTTAAAAGATCCACGATTCTGATAGACCTTGAAAAAATATTCTTTAAAAAATCCACGTTTCTGATAGACCTTGAAACAAGTTAAAAAGTATCAGTCGGTATTGCCGACAGATATATACCCTCAGCCTACGTTAGATTATTTAAATATATTTTGGCTAGTATTATGATTATTCAAACTTTTGACCCTCTATGCAGCAGGTTCCGAATATCAATATTGTCCATTTCGTATTTTATGCCAAATCATAAAAACAGATAAAATTATTGCAAATTGTGACTCTATGTGGGTGAGGTGCCAAAAGGGGGTTCGAAGACATATACAAATATTGTGTTAGCAAAAATTTTGTGTGTTTGAAATTTGCAGAGAGTTGAATGCTTATTTCCCTTTATTTGAGCGTTTTTTTTTTTTCAAAATCTTGAACCCTATGTATGGGGGAGGTACCAGAAGATATGGTTCGTTCTATATCATCTTTATAACAGATCTTGTGTTGATAGAAATATTCAGATGTGCCAAGTCTAAATGGAAACGGATGTTAATTTGGCGTTTTATGAGCCACATGGGTATTCAAAATGTCGACATTTTGTGGGGGAGGTACCAGAAGGAGTGGACCGATATATTCCATTTTCGCACCTGACCTAGCACTTACGCAAATATTAGGATTCGCAAAGCTCTAGCAAAATCAGATCATCCTTTCTCTTTCTGTGCAAAAAATATATATATTTTTTTTTTTGAAAATTTCGACCTTTTGTGGGGGAGGTACTTGATGGAGTGATCCGATATTATCCATCTTTGCACCTGACCTTGCGCTGTTACAAATATTAGGATTTGCAAAGATGGGGCAAATCGGATCATCCTTTCTCTTTCTGTGCAGAAAATATATTTTTTTTTTTTTTTGAAAATTTCGACCTTTTGTGGGGGAGGTACCAGAAGGAGTGGACCGATGTATTCCATCTTCACACCAGATATTACGCTAATAAAATTATTGGGATGTGTGAAATTTGAAGACAATCGGACTCTTACTTCACATTTTATAAGAGTTGTTATTATTTAAAATTTTGACCCTTTGTGGGGGAAGTACTTGATAGAGTGGACCAATATTGTCCATTTTCGCACTTGACCTAGCACTGACAAAAATATTAGGTTTTGCAAAGTTGGAGCAAAATCGGATCATCATTTCTCTTTCTGTGCAGAAAATATATTTTTTGAAAATTTCGACCTTTTGTGGGGGAGGTACCAGAAGGAGTGTACCGATATTGCCCATCTCCGAACTCGATCTAAGTTTGACAAAAATATTACGATGTACAAAGTTTGGACCAAATCGGGTACTCCCTTCGAGAGTTATCGTGCGCACCAGCCAGCCAGACAGACAGACAGACAGACGGACGGACGGACGGACATCGCTAGATCGACTCCAAATGTCCTGAAACGGATTTGGTCCAAAGAGACCTAGGGTCTAAAACCGTTATTTCGACTAGGCACGTTTTGACCGTATCAAATGATATATACCCTCTGTAGCCATATGGCTGAGGGTATAAAAATTATTCTTTAAAAAATCCATGATTTTGATAGACCTTGAAAAAATATTCTTTAAAATCCACGATTCTTAATGACATTAAAAAATACTCTTTAAAAAATCCACGATTTTTAATGACCTTGAAAAATATTATTTAAAAAATCTACGATCCTAATAAACCTTTAAAAAAATCCACGATTCTGATAGATCTTAAAAAAATATTCTTTAAAAAGTCCACGATTCTGATAGACCTTGAAAAAACATTTTTTAAAATATCCATGTTCCTGATAGACCTTGAAAAAAGATTCTTTAAAAAATCCACGATTCTGTTTGACCTTACAAAATGTTCTCTAAAAATGCACGTTTCTGATAAACCTTGAAAAATTATTCTTTAATAAATCCACGATTCTGATACACATTGAAAAAATGTTCTTTAAAAAATCCACGATTCTGTTTGACCTTACAAAATGTTCTCTAAAAATGCACGTTTCTGATAAACCTTGAAAATTATTCTTTAATAAATCCACGATTCTGATACACATTGAAAAAATGTTCTTTAAAAATCCACGATTCTGTTTGACCTTACAAAATGTTCTCTAAAAATGCACGTTTCTGATAAACCTTGAAAAATTATTCTTTAATAAATCCACGATTCTGATACACCTTGAAAAAATATTCTTTAAAAAATCCACGATTCTGATAGCCCCTAAAAAAAATATTCTTTAAAAAATCCACGATTCTGATAGACCTTGAAAAATATTCTTTAAAAAATCCACGATTCTGATAGACCTTGAAAAAATATTCTTTAAAAAATCCACGATTCTGATAGACCTTGAAAAAATATTCTTTAAAAAATCCACGATTCTGATAGACCTTGAAAAAATATTCTTTAAAAAATCCACGATTCTGATAGACCTTGAAAAAATATTCTTTAAAAAATCCACGATTCTGATAGACCTTGAAAAAATATTCTTTAAAAAATCCACGATTCTGATAGCCCCTAAAAAAAATATACTTTAAAAAATCCACGATTCTTATAGACCTTGATAAAAAGTTCTATTAAAAAATCCATGGCTCTGGTAGACTTTGAAGAAGTAATTTGTTTTCAAATCCAGGACTCTTGTGTTCCACATTTTCATTAAAAATTCCTCGAATCTAGTAGACCTTGAAAAAGATTCTTAATGACCTTGAAAAAATATTCTTAAAAAACCCACGATTCTGATAGGCCTTGAAAAAATATTCTTTAAAAAATCTACGATTATAAAAAACTTTGGAAAAATGTTTTTTTTTTTAAAATCCACGATTCTGATAGGCCTTGAAAAAATTCTTAAAAAAATATCCACGACTCCGATAGACCTAGGAAAAATATTCTTTAAAAAATCTACGATTCTAATAGACCTGGAAAAATTATTTTTTAAAAAATCCACGATTCTGATAGACCTTGAAAAATATTATTTAAATATCTACGATTCTGATAGACCTTGAATAAATGTTCTTTAAAAAATCCTCGATTCTGGTGGACCTTGAAAAAAAATATTTGAAAAACCCAGAATTATGATAGACCTTGAAAAAAAAAATATTCTTTAAAAGATCCACGATTCTGATAGACCTTGAAAAAATATTCTTTAAAAAATCCACGTTTCTGATAGACCTTGAAACAAGTTAAAAAGTATCAGTCGGTATTGCCGACAGATATATACCCTCAGCCTACGTTAGATTATTTAAATATATTTTGGCTAGTATTATGATTATTCAAACTTTTGACCCTCTATGCAGCAGGTTCCGAATATCAATATTGTCCATTTCGTATTTTATGCCAAATCATAAAAACAGATAAAATTATTGCAAATTGTGACTCTATGTGGGTGAGGTGCCAAAAGGGGGTTCGAAGACATATACAAATATTGTGTTAGCAAAAATTTTGTGTGTTTGAAATTTGCAGAGAGTTGAATGCTTATTTCCCTTTATTTGAGCGTTTTTTTTTTTTCAAAATCTTGAACCCTATGTATGGGGGAGGTACCAGAAGATATGGTTCGTTCTATATCATCTTTATAACAGATCTTGTGTTGATAGAAATATTCAGATGTGCCAAGTCTAAATGGAAACGGATGTTAATTTGGCGTTTTATGAGCCACATGGGTATTCAAAATGTCGACATTTTGTGGGGGAGGTACCAGAAGGAGTGGACCGATATATTCCATTTTCGCACCTGACCTAGCACTTACGCAAATATTAGGATTCGCAAAGCTCTAGCAAAATCAGATCATCCTTTCTCTTTCTGTGCAAAAAATATATATATTTTTTTTTTGAAAATTTCGACCTTTTGTGGGGGAGGTACTTGATGGAGTGATCCGATATTATCCATCTTTGCACCTGACCTTGCGCTGTTACAAATATTAGGATTTGCAAAGATGGGGCAAATCGGATCATCCTTTCTCTTTCTGTGCAGAAAATATATTTTTTTTTTTTTTTGAAAATTTCGACCTTTTGTGGGGGAGGTACCAGAAGGAGTGGACCGATGTATTCCATCTTCACACCAGATATTACGCTAATAAAATTATTGGGATGTGTGAAATTTGAAGACAATCGGACTCTTACTTCACATTTTATAAGAGTTGTTATTATTTAAAATTTTGACCCTTTGTGGGGGAAGTACTTGATAGAGTGGACCAATATTGTCCATTTTCGCACTTGACCTAGCACTGACAAAAATATTAGGTTTTGCAAAGTTGGAGCAAAATCGGATCATCATTTCTCTTTCTGTGCAGAAAATATATTTTTTGAAAATTTCGACCTTTTGTGGGGGAGGTACCAGAAGGAGTGTACCGATATTGCCCATCTCCGAACTCGATCTAAGTTTGACAAAAATATTACGATGTACAAAGTTTGGACCAAATCGGGTACTCCCTTCGAGAGTTATCGTGCGCACCAGCCAGCCAGACAGACAGACAGACAGACGGACGGACGGACGGACATCGCTAGATCGACTCCAAATGTCCTGAAACGGATTTGGTCCAAAGAGACCTAGGGTCTAAAACCGTTATTTCGACTAGGCACGTTTTGACCGTATCAAATGATATATACCCTCTGTAGCCATATGGCTGAGGGTATAAAAATTATTCTTTAAAAAATCCATGATTTTGATAGACCTTGAAAAAATATTCTTTAAAATCCACGATTCTTAATGACATTAAAAAAATACTCTTTAAAAAATCCACGATTTTTAATGACCTTGAAAAATATTATTTAAAAAATCTACGATCCTAATAAACCTTTAAAAAAATCCACGATTCTGATAGATCTTAAAAAAATATTCTTTAAAAAGTCCACGATTCTGATAGACCTTGAAAAAACATTTTTTAAAATATCCATGTTCCTGATAGACCTTGAAAAAAGATTCTTTAAAAAATCCACGATTCTGTTTGACCTTACAAAATGTTCTCTAAAAATGCACGTTTCTGATAAACCTTGAAAAATTATTCTTTAATAAATCCACGATTCTGATACACATTGAAAAAATGTTCTTTAAAAAATCCACGATTCTGTTTGACCTTACAAAATGTTCTCTAAAAATGCACGTTTCTGATAAACCTTGAAAAATTATTCTTTAATAAATCCACGATTCTGATACACATTGAAAAAATGTTCTTTAAAAAATCCACGATTCTGTTTGACCTTACAAAATGTTCTCTAAAAATGCACGTTTCTGATAAACCTTGAAAAATTATTCTTTAATAAATCCACGATTCTGATACACCTTGAAAAAATATTCTTTAAAAAATCCACGATTCTGATAGCCCCTAAAAAAAATATTCTTTAAAAAATCCACGATTCTGATAGACCTTGAAAAAATATTCTTTAAAAAATCCACGATTCTGATAGACCTTGAAAAAATATTCTTTAAAAAATCCACGATTCTGATAGACCTTGAAAAAATATTCTTTAAAAAATCCACGATTCTGATAGACCTTGAAAAAATATTCTTTAAAAAATCCACGATTCTGATAGACCTTGAAAAAATATTCTTTAAAAAATCCACGATTCTGATAGACCTTGAAAAAATATTCTTTAAAAAATCCACGATTCTGATAGCCCCTAAAAAAAATATTCTTTAAAAAATCCACGATTCTGATAGACCTTGAAAAATATTCTTTAAAAAATCCACGATTCTGATAGACCTTGAAAAAATATTCTTTAAAAAATCCACGATTCTGATAGACCTTGAAAAAATATTCTTTAAAAAATCCACGATTCTGATAGACCTTGAAAAAATATTCTTTAAAAAATCCACGATTCTGATAGACCTTGAAAAAATATTCTTTAAAAAATCCACGATTCTGATAGATATTCTTTAAACAAATCACGATTTCGTTTAATCTTAAAAATATTTTTTTAAAAAATCCACGAGTCTGGTAGACCTTGAAAAAATATTCTTTACAAAATCTACGATTCTGACAGACCTTGATAAAATATTTTTTAAAAATCTACGATTCTGATAGACCTTGAAAAAATATTCTTTAAAAAATCCGCGATTCTGAGAGACCCTGAAAAAATATTCTTTAAAAAATCCATGACTTTTAATATCAAGACGTCTTTCTCCCCTCCCCCCCCCCTCTCGCTCTCTCTCTCTCATTATGAGAATGTAGGGTATCTCAACTTCGTCTCCAACCGCTTTACATCTGTATTATACCACCGTTTCCATATGAAAACTATAACAATTGCAACAATTGCCGTATAATTCCTTTGTGTATTGTGTTGCCAGATTGGCGGAAAGTGTTTTCTTTTCAATCAAAATGTTGATATTTTCATTTCTTTTTTCTCCAGGAAAAACAACAGCACCATAACAACACATTCATGTCTATGCACATACTCACACAAGCGTAGCGGGTTCCAAAGAAACCTCTCCTTTTTTTGTATTCACCTTCCCAGCGGAGAAAAATTGCCAATTGGCAACAAAGTAATTTGTTTGAATGTTCATTATTACTGGCATCAGTTACGATTCCGTTTTTTTTTTTTAACAACCGCTGGATAACTGCGAAATCTACTCAAAATTGATTTAATGAATAAATAAGCAGTTGGCAGGCAATATGTTCGATTCAGAGTCGGATTGCGATGTGCGAAAGGTGGTAATGCCAAATTTATAACAAATGTTATTTGTTCACAGGAGATTTTAGGTTTTTTTTCAGGGTAATTTTTTATTTAATTCAATTGAAAACAGAGCAATAAACGCATGACGTAAAAATGTGTGTTACCCTGCTATTGCCACATAATTAAAATAAGTGTTAACTGACAAGGTGGGTGGGGGATTTTCTCATGAAAAGTAATTATCTGATTGATAAATATGAAATGAGAAAAAAGGATATGCAGGTTAAGGGATTTTAAGTTTCGAGAATATTTAGCAAGGACCTCTACCCTAATAAACTTGGATATTTAAAGAATATTTTCTCAAGGATCTCTACTTCAACAAAAATATTTTCTCAAAGACCTCTACACTAATAGACGTGGATTTTTAAAAACTATTTTCTCAAGGACCTCTACCCCAATAAACGTGGATTTATAAAGAATATTTTTTCAAGGACCAATAGACCAATAAACGTGGATTTTTAAAAACTATTTCCTCAAGGACCTCTACCCAAATAAACGTGGATTTTTAAAGAATATTTTTTCAAGGACCAATAGACCAATAAATGTGGATTTTTAAAGAATATTTTTCCAAGGACCAATAGACCAATAAACGTGGATTTTTAAAGAATATTTTTTCAAGGACCAATAGACCAATAAACGTGGATATTTAAAGAAGATTTTTTCAAGGACCAATAGACCAATAAACGTGGATATTTAAAGAAGATTTTTTCAAGGACCAATAGACCAATAAACGTGGATATTTAAAGAAGATTTTTTCAAGGACCAATAGACCAATAAACGTGGATATTTAAAGAAGATTTTTTCAAGGACCAATAGACCAATAAACGTGGATATTTAAAGAAGATTTTTTCAAGGACCAATAGACCAATAAACGTGGATATTTAAAGAAGATTTTTTCAAGGACCAATAGACCAATAAACGTGGATATTTAAAGAAGATTTTTTCAAGGACCAATAGACCAATAAACGTGGATATTTAAAGAAGATTTTTTCAAGGACCTCAACTCAAATAAACGTGGATTTTTAAAGAAGATATTTTAAAGGATATTTAAAGAATATTTTTTCAAGGACCTCAACTCAAATAAACGTGGATTTTTAAAGAAGATTTTTAAAGGATATTTAAAAAATACTTAAAGAATATTTTTTCAAGGACCTCAACTCAAATAAACGTTGATTTTTGAAGAAGATTTTTTAAAGGATATGTAAAGAATATTTTTTCAAGGACCTCAACTCAAATAAACGTGGATTTTTAAAGAAGATTTTTTAAAGGATATTTAAAGAATATTTTTTCAAGGACCTCAACTCAAATAAACTTGGATTTTTAAAGAAGATTTTTTTAAGGACCCTCACTCCAATACACGTGGATTTTTAAAGAAGATTTTTTAAAGGATATTTAAAGAATATTTTTTCAAGGACCTCAACTCAAATAAACTTGGATTTTTAAAGAAGATTTTTTTAAGGACCCTCACTCCAATACACGTGGATTTTTAAAGAATATTTTTTCAAGGACCATCTCCCCAATAAACGTGGATTTTTAAAGGAGATTTTTTAAAGGATATTTAAAGAATATTTTTTCAAGGACTCAACTCAAGTAAACGTGGATTTTTAAAGGAGATTTTTTAAAGGATATTTAAAGAATATTTTTTCAAGGACTCAACTCAAGTAAACGTGGATTTTTAAAGAATATTTTTTCAAGGACCATCTCCAAAGTAAACGTGGATTTTTAAAAAAATATCAATTTCCGTTTCATGTTCATTCACATCCGTGTAATGTGTTCAAATCTTTTATAAAATTGTTGGAAAATCAAACCACCAAACCCCAATTTATTTACTTGACCAAAATCTTTAATATTGAACACCTGAAAAACCACACATACATATATCCAAAAACAAAAGACTTTCTCCTTACAAAGGAGCCTCTTTACAAAACAAAACCCCTTCAGCAACAAAAAAATAAATGGCTAAAAAAGACAATGAACAAGAAAACACCAGTAAATTTTCCTATCTACCAATAGGGCATACACACTTACCTTCCTGATACTATCTCCAACGACCGTTACTAACGTCGCCAGCACCTGCGATGTGAACATTTATTCACTTAAAAACATTAAAGGACTGCCGGGCCATAAACTTCTTAACCATGTAAAGGAACAAACTGACACACACTCACACATATTTACAGACATCTAACGGCAAGCCTTTGGGGGGCAATAGAATGAATGTAAGTCTCCTCATTGGAACAAATTAAAGAAGATAAGTTCTGGTTTTTTTGCACTTTACATGATAGCCCCGGAACAAAAATAACAATCTTCTATTGCCTCTTTCAGACGATGGGAAAAAAACAACAACGGAAACATCAGAAGTTTTTGCAGATATTTTTCGGATATTGCTGAAGTGCTCAGCTCCAAAAATATAAAAATCCAAGCTTATTGGAGTTGAGGTCCTTAAAAAATATACTTTAAAAATCCACGTTCATTTTAGTTGAGGTCCTTAAAAAATATACTTTAAAAATCCACGTTCATTTTAGTTGAGGTCCTTAAAAAAATATACTTTAAAAATCCACGTTCATTTTAGTTGAGGTCCTTAAAAAAATATACTTTAAAAATCCACGTTCATTTTAGTTGAGGTCCTTAAAAAAATATACTTTAAAAATCCACGTTCATTTTAGTTGAGGTCCTTGAAAAAATATTCTTTAAAAATCCACGTTTATTGGAGATGAGGTCTTTGAAAAAATCTTTTTTAAAAATCCACGTTGATTGGAGATGAGGTCCTTGAAAAAATCTTTTTTAAAAATCCACGTTTATTGGAGATGAGGTCCTTGAAAAAATCTTTTTTAAAAATCCACGTTTATTGGAGATGAGGTCCTTGAAAAATCTTTTTTAAAAATCCACGTTTATTGGAGTTGATGTACTTGAAAAAATATTCTTAAAAAATCCACGTTTATTGGAGTTGATGTCCTTGAAAAAATATTCTTTAAAAATCCACGTTCATTGGAGTTGAGGTCCTTGAAAAAATAATCATTTAAAATCCAAGTTTATTGGAGTTGAGGTCCTTGAAAAAATCTGCAATAAAAATCCAAGTTTATTGGAGTTGAGGTCCTTGAAAAAAATATTATTTAAAAATCCACTTTTATTGGAGTTGAGGTCCTTGAAAAAATATTCTTTAAAAATCCATGTTTATTTGAGTTGAGGTCCTGGAAAAAATATTATTTAAAAATCCACGTTTATTGTTCTATTGGTCCTTGAAAAATATTCTTTAAAAATCCACGTTTATTGTTCTATTGGTCCTTGAAAAATATTCTTTAAAAATCCACGTTTATTGTTCTATTGGTCCTTGAAAAATATTCTTTAAAAATCCACGTTTATTGTTCTATTGGTCCTTGAAAAATATTCTTTAAAAATCCACGTTTATTGTTCTATTGGTCCTTGAAAAATATTCTTTAAAAATCCACGTTTATTGTTCTATTGGTCCTTGAAAAGTATTCTTTAAAAATCCACGTTTATTGTTCTATTGGTCCTTGAAAAATATTCTTTAAAAATCCACGTTTATTGTTCTATTGGTCCTTGAAAAATATTCTTTAAAAATCCACGTTTATTGTTCTATTGGTCCTTGAAAAAATATTCTTTAAAAATCCACGTTTATTGTTCTATTGGTCCTTGAAAAATATTCTTTAAAAATCCACGTTTATTGTTCTATTTTTCCTCGAAAAAATATTCATTAAAAATCCACGTTTATTGTTCTATTGGTCCTTGAAAATTATTCTTTAAAAATCCACGTTTATTGGACTTGAGGTCCTTGAAAAAATATTCTTTAAAATCCACGTTTATTGTTCTATTGGTCCTTGAAAAAATACTCTTTAAAAATCCACGTTTATTGGAGTTGAGGTCCTTAAAAAAATATTCTTTAAAAATCCACGATTGTTGATCTATTGTTCCTCGAAAAACTATTATTTAAAAATTCCACGTTTAATGATCCTGGCCCTCTCAGAAATTCCTCCCAACCAAATTCATATGTGTTTGTATGTTAGCCAAAGATCTATTGCATATCTCCCATACACAACTAATGTTGCAACTGACAAACAAACCAACCAACCTATCGATGTTCAATATCGATAAACTGAAAATGTCGGCATACTTTGCATCAAAACAAGCATTTGTTCAGAACACCCAACAGACGACCGCCACACTCCATTGGAGTGTAGTTTTGTAAAAATAACCGAGTTTATTGTGTTTTGTGTTTGAAGTTAAGTAAAAGATATTGCGTACCTCAAGGCAACCTCAAGGTATAACAGACATGTAGTACCAGCACTTATGTCCTGCACACATTTTTACTCACAAATATTGTGGAGAGAAGTATTGAATGTGAACGACATGTTCGTGTGAGCGAGTGAGTGTGTGTGTGTTTATGTGCAAAGGTAAACAAAGATGTATGGGAAGATATTTGTTTTAAAGCAAACCTCAATGAACTGTGGTCTGGGCCGAGGATGTGGTAAATGTTAGTCAGAATAAGTTTCAAGAGAGGAAGCAGGGAATGTCCTATCTGAGAGAAAATATTCTTTATTTCAAAATTGGTGTTCCAAGGTAGTCCCAACTTCGGGCCTAGGAGTTGTGCACAATAATGAAGGACTTAAACACTCAGTAAACATGAAAAGAGAGAAAGAGAGATTTTCAGATAGGATTTTATTTTTAGGATCCACTTTTAGTTCAGCCTTGCTCACAATACGAAGCGCTGGTATTTTTTAGTGCCAACCTTGCTTTCCAAAATATTCCAGACACAGAAGTCCAACGGATTGATATCCGGAGAGTAGTGTGCTTATGGGGATGTTGGGAATTCACCACGATTTATCACGGCAAATTCTATTGGGGATGTTGATTTGGGTAAATTCACCACGGTGAATTTTAATGGGGATGTTGTCTTGGGAATTGTACCACGGTAAATTCTCCACGGTGAAATATATTGGGGATGTTGTCTTTTGAAATGTACCACGGTGAAATATATTGGGGATGTTGTCGTTTGAATTGTACCACGGCAAATTATATTGGGGATGTTGTCTTTTGAATTGTACCACGTCAAATTTTATTGGGGCTGTTGGCGTTGGTGTTGCTAGTTTTAATATGAACTACTAGATGGCGCTAAGTTTAGCGCAGACACAATCCAAAACTGTGTATGGGATGGTGAAATTTCAAGTTTTAATATTCACCACTAGCAGAGACACCCTCCGAAAAAAAAAAATGTATTATGATCATATCGAGTGGGGCTAAAGAGATTCACCATGTGAGAAGTGAATATAGCAGAAACACATCTGAAAGAGGTAAGTATCGAAGAAAATCATTTTATCTAGATGGCTCTCAGAATGCTTTTATATAGTCAACATGCTGATTACTGCAGTCAAATGTGCTTATTAATTTATTTGAAAACATATATTTCAAGAAATCGACTTCAATAAATGTGATATATTATAGAAGAGTTTCAATTGACAAATATGCTGCAATTATTGATATTTCAGGGGTTTTAAGAAAAACGATAACGAAGTCGAGTGGGTTGAACACGAAAATCAGCATGTTGGCTATGCAAAACATGATGAGATAAAAAGACAAAACTAACTTTTCGTTGTACTTGTTTTAATTTGTCTATAATTTTAGCGACTCAAAAATGTTCAGTCATTTCCCTCGAAACGATATAGGCGACATCTAACGGTGAGTTCCATCCATACTATCCATAAATTATGTTGTAGCATAGACACACTCCAAAACTATTGAAATATGATCATATCGAATGGGGCTAGAGAGATCCACCATATGAGAAGTGAATATAGCAGAGACAAATTTGGTTAGTATCATAGTCAACAAGAAGATGTGTGTTCTATTATTTTGTCCAGATGGCTCTCCAGTCATTTCCCTCGAAACGATATAGGCGACATCTAACCACCAATTAATGTTGTAGCATATACACACTAAAAAAATGCTGCTGTAGCCAATCAAAGCAAATTCTTCTTGTGTGGACAGGCATTTTGATACATTATATCGATCGCTTTTTGATAGTTTTGTCGATGAAGAATTTGTTTACATTATGTAGCAATTTGAGAGAATTGAAACTGAAAGAGTTTCATGACAAACCCTGCATCAATTCGGTATTGAAGATTGAAGGGATTTGAAGAAGGAAACACCATTGTTTACATTAACTAACAATTGGATTTCTGTGAAATGGATATGAGAATTTGGGGGGAAGCGTTGTTGCAGAGTTTCATGACAAATTCTGCTTCAACGATAGATTGGAGCATGAATGAGAACATGCTTAACTATGCTCAAAATTAAAAACTCTAGTAACTCTGTAATATTGTGAAATTCGCGTTAAATATTCGTATATATAGAAGACAATTTCAAGTAAGGCTCACAGTATAAAATTAAACATTGAAAGTGATATTATGGCGAACGCAGATTTAATAAACTTATTCAATTCTTTCAGTTATAAAAAAATAATAACTTTGAAAGAAATGGAGGATAACAAAGAATACAACATCCATGGCGCCTTTAGAACAAATACAAAATATGGGGAAAGAATTGTGCTGAAAATTAATGATGCTATCCTCTATTTGCCGTCAAGATTCCTCTCGCTGGCGGATGAATACATAAAAGAAATAGCTGGTGGGGGTTATTCTGTGACGAAAACTGTGTTGAAAGATGGAAGCGGAAAGAGTCTTTACAAACTAGAATTAAAACATTTGGATCAACCAGATTATTTTTATCAACCATATTTAACATAAACTGAAAAGTAAATAAATATTTTGTTTGAAACTAAAAATTGCAAGCTGTTTTCATTTTAATGTGTACAGAGAAATATTTCAGTTTATTAGTGAAGCTTTAGAAAGGAAGATGTCTCTTCTTAATAAGGAAGACGAACGCTTAAAAACCTTTGCTCGCTGGCCTTTAAATTATCCAGATCCCAAGACAATGGCTGCAGTAGGACTTTATTATACTGGAGTAGGAGATATTACCAGATGTTATTTTTGTAAAGTAAACATTCATAGTTGGGATCAAACTGATTGTCCTGTTACTGAGCATTCAAGGTTGACATATCGTTGCCCATTGCTGGAAGGTCGTGAAACAACTAATGTCCCAACTATTTCAAAAAATTGGAATTGTACGCCTTCTGAAATTGGTGTAGATGTTTGTGGTCGTGGAGCGAGTAAATGTTCAACCATTTTCTTATTATTGTTCACTTTCATTACCTTTAATGCTTTAAATAAAGTTTTATGCAAATAATACAGTTGCTTGTTTTTATTTATTAACTTTATTAATTTCATCGTCTAGTATGTAGCCAAGTTCTTTCCAGTTTTGTTCAATGAATACAAATATCTTAAATATATTATTTACGGCACACTTAAATCTAGTGTCCAAATGTATAGGACAGTTTGTAAAATAATTTTGGCAAGCTCGAAGTTTCATATTATTTTCTAAATTTATAATGGTAGAATGAATATATTTCTGTAAAAAGATTTTCTTTTCTTGTCCAACGACAAAAATATATTGATAGTTGTTCAATGGTGTAAGAGCTTTCTCGATATCATTATAATTTTTTTCTCCATCCGTCCAATCTAAGCCATTCACATGTGTCTTGGTGTAGGCATTTGTTCTGCATGCTTCCCCAGAAAGTTCTTTTATATTAAAAGGTGGACGAAACAAAAAATAATCTGGAACAACAGAAGCACCACACATAAATGATAGTTCCTTCACGAAAATACTCTTGTGGTTTCCATGGCAATATTGAAAATCAACCAGTGCAATATCCGATCTATTGATTTCAATCATCTTCTTAGGAAAGTTGAATTTGAATGGAGGGGATATCATCGATGTTGGAGTATTTATAAAATTTTGTTCATGTCCAATAAAAACTTCAAACAAAGATGTCCACAATTGTATGTATGAAATCGTTGATCTCTTTTATAATTGTATGTAATAGCTGGTCCCAAATAATGTAAAACTTCTACCGGGGGTTGAAGATTACCGAAACTGTCGTAATAGTCGATATTATTATTGATTTTATTATATGCCACCCAATGCGTGCCAGGTCCACTGCTAACATCCAAATTTATGATACCACATTCAATTCGATGTGGTTTCTTAGGTAGATTATCACGCATATAAACACCTCTAAAGTGAGGTATATATTTTTTCCCAAAAAAACTAATATTTACATCGGTTAGAGGACCTTTGGGTAGCTGCTTAATTAGTTTTTTGGAGTTTTATTTTCATCAACATAAATTCCATAGCCCTTTTTATATGGTTTGAGATAGAGACCTTTACCCATAGCTATAGCTTCTATTGTTTTGTTATGTCTGGTTTGTTCATCCAACTCTTGTTTGGCTTTTTTTGCATTTAAAACGGCATTGGTAATTGCTGAACTACCCGATGCTAAGGCTCCCAATGCTCCTAATCCAGTTAGAATGGGAATGAGAGGAAGAAATCCACCTCTTTTGGGGACGCTTATTACTCGCGGTATAGCGACCTTTGATTTTTTTCCTCGAAACGTCTTTTGTATTTCATGTCTGGCTATTTTTATGGCTTCATCAATATCAGTTGGTTTTTTGCTTTTAAGGGAAATCGTAGCTTTTTTTAAAGCGTTTTTAAAAAGTTGTTGACCCAATATTTGTTTGGGGTTTTATTACCCATGCCTAGCTTTGTCTTAGCCTTCATTATGTTAGTTACAAGATATGCGCTAATTTTTTCTCCAATGTTACTATTTTTCGATTTTACTCGCTCCCAAGCCCGTTCAGTTAGTTCACGATCAGCAATGTGACGTTGTTCAATATCTTTATTTTGTGAATAGGCAATATCGTGTGCTCTACACGCTGCATCTAATGGATTAATACCTTGATCTCCTCTTTGAATACGTTTTTCTAGCTTTGTTCCAGGTCCACAAAATTGATATCCTGGTAAATGAAGTTCAACGGGTAAAGAGTTAATCAACTTATTTACCAGTCCTCCTCCTTGAACGTGTTTCTTTCTAATAAATCGCTTCGTTTTGTAAACAATCATTTTATACTTTTTAGCGGGACGCTGAACGAAAGAAATATCGATATTTGATTATATTATAAATATGAATGTTTTCTTAAAACTACTCATTAGTTTAAATCATGAGATTACTGGAACAACAAGCTAAAATAATTGTTCAAAATGTGGATTTTATGAAAAGAAAGACCCCTCGTCATAGTACTTTGCTGCCTGATTCTATACGAGCCTTAATAGTAGGACCATCAAATTGTGGAAAGACTAATGTGATGCTTAGTTTGATAGAAAGCCCCAATGGATTAAAATTTGAAAATGTTTACATTTACTCAAAATCGCTGTATCAGACAAAATATGAGTACCTAAAGAAACTGATATCCACTATAAAGGGGATGAGATTGTATACATTTAATAACAATGACGATGTTATACAAACGGACGAAATAAAGCCAAACTCAATCATGATTTTTGATGATGTTGCATGCGATAAACAAAACAACATTAAAAATTACTTCAGTATGGGGCGACATAAGAATGTTGATTCGTTTTATTTGTGTCAAACATACACACGTATACCAAAACATTTATTGCGTGATAATGCGAATTTTATAATCGTGTTTAAACAAGATGATCTGAATTTAAGACATATATTTAATGATCACGTCGGATGTGACATTAGTTTTGAAGATTTCAAAAAAATTTGTCATGAATGCTGGAAGGAAAAGTATGGATTTCTAACGATTTCCAAGGATGACGAAATTCACTCTGGAAGATACAGAAAAGGCTTTCATATATTTATTCAACCTTAATATTATTTAATGTATTTGCAAATGTTAATTTATATTAGTGCACCTACAGCCATGGAGGAGGAAATGCTGAAACGGCTTGTTAAGTCCAGAAATGTCTTGAAAAAGAAATTTCAAAGCATTAAAATGGGTGAAGAAGCTAAAACTACAGAATTGAAAAATACTTTCAAACCAATAACGGAGCCAATAAACAAACTACTAAAGCTTTCAACTGAAAATACTTCCAAAATGATTATGCCTAAGAAAGAGAAAATGGAAATGTACAGAGATTCTATTATTACAAGTACACCCCTTAAGAATTATAAACCAGATGTTAAGTTAGATTCCAATGCATTGGAGGGGTTAAAGCATAAAGTAGATTACACACAAAATTTCGATTCCTTTAATACATCACAAGACGACGACAAATTTTATTCCAACAATGAGGAACCTATGAATCTATCATTCTTGAAGAAAATTAAAAAACTAGATGTAGTCTATGGTCCACACAAAGATAACAATGGAGAATGGAGATTTGGGGACCAACCACTCAAAATAAGCAATGAAAAGATTATGATTGGAAATAAAAATTGGGCATTAACACCCGGTTTGTTTGAACTGTTGTTTTATCAAGACCCCAAGAACTATGATCATACAGAACTCGATATTTACAAAACAATATTATTAGACACAAATGCGCATAAAATAAACTATGAATCTAATGGACGAACAAAGTCCAACAGGGGACAAAAATATAAGAAAATAATAAAAAATATAATAGAGGATACTCACAGCGGCAAAGGCTTACTGACAATAAATCCTGGTAAACCCAACTATATATACTGGGACGATCCCAACGAATTGATAGAACGATTAAAGCTGTTGTTGGCATCACAACAAGCCGGAAACAATAACCATACTAATGAAATTGTTTCTATTATCGAGGAACTGCGAGAAGGAAATATAATATATTAAATAATACTCTCAAGGAGCATACAACATATGACTGTTGACAAGTTTGGACATCATTACAATCAAAAAAATCAATCAATAGCAGTGAGAGAAAATGTTTCGAGATTATTGGGAGTCAATATTGATGAAGATAACAACCTTAACGTGCAAAATAAAAAGATTAGGAATGTTGCATCTCCAGCAGAAGGAGCGGATGCGGTCAACCAAGCATACGTACATACGCAAATCAAGCACATTCAAGAAATTTTAAAGAAAAATTTCATTCAAGAGTGCACCTTCCTAAGAGAAGAAATATCACAACTCAAACGTTCACAAAACGAAATATTTAAAGCCTTATCGCAAGCTCCATTCAACTCACCAGCTTTAATATATCATACCGAATAAAACAATGGAAAAGCGGGGTTTGGTAAATGAACTTCATCATCAAGCACGAAAAAACTTTCCAAGACGAAGGGTTATTACAAAGGGTATTGATGATCTCTGGCAAGCAGATTTAGTTGAAATGGGCAGTTACTCAAAAGCAAACAAGGGGTTCCGATTTTTGTTAACTGTCATCGATACATTTTCGAAATTCGCATGGTGTGAAGCCCTTAAAACAAAAACGGCAACGGATGTTTCTATGGCTTTTGAAAAAATCTTACAAAGAGGAAGAATTCCAAAAAATTTGCAAACCGATGATGGAAAAGAATTTTTCAACACAGATTTTAAAAAACTAATGCAGAAATATTCCATAAACCACTACTCCACATATAGTGTATTGAAGGCCTCAATTGTTGAGCGTTTTAATAGAACTTTGAAGTCGCTAATGTGGAAGGAGTTCAGTTATAATGGGAATTATCTATGGATTGATGTTTATAGAGAATTGGTTAAACAATACAATAAAACACCTCATCGAACAATAAAAATGGCCCCTATTCAAGTAAATTCATCGAATGAGAAGGCATTGTTGCAATCTGCTTATAACCACTTAAAAATTTTTAGGAGACAAAACTTTCGTGTGGGTGATCATGTACGCATTAGCAAATATAAACATCAATTTGAAAAGGGATACACGCCAAATTGGACTACGGAAATATTCAAGATAAGAACAATAAGAATAACAAACCCCGCTACTTATTTATTAGAAGACTATGAAGGAAATCCCATCCAAGGATGTTTCTACAAAGAAGAACTTTTACCCACAAAATATCCCAACACGTATTTAGTTGAGAAAATTTTAAAAACAAAAGGTAATAAAGTCTTGGTTAAGTGGCTGGGATTCTCAGACAAACATAATTCATGGATAGATAAGAATCATATCATATAATCTTAATATGTAGATATACATATATATACAAGCATATATTTAAATAAATAAAAACCCATATATACGTATGCATATTTTGTGTTTCAATTATTACGACAAAGAATTTTGCAATGTCAAGAACGTTTACTGTGTCCGGTAAATCTCCAATTCTACATTCAACATATTTACCCCCAATTGAATTGGGAAATAGTAGTTATGAGTGTTGCCTAATAGATTTCCAATCATACAATTCAATACCCAATGTGGATAATGATAACAATCTCTTTCATATTGGAGACAATATTATAAAAATACCTATAGGATCCTATGAATTGCAAGATATTGCGAATTACTTGGAAACGGAATATAAAACTATCCACGAGAATAGATCCATTGAAATTAAGGCGAATAATAATACGCTAAAAGTAGAAATCATGTCTTCTCATGATCCTATTTACTTTGATAAAGAAAAATCTATAGGCAAGCTTTTTGGTTTTACCGAAAAAATCTTAGAATCTGGGAAAAAACATACTTCAAACCTTCAAGTCGACATTTTAAAGGTTAATGCCATACAAATACACTGCAATATTGTAACTGGATCATTCATGAATGGGTCGCCAACGCATATTCTACATGAATTTGCTCTTAATGTTCCTCCGGGATATAAATTGGTAGAGAGACCAATGAATCTCATTTATTTACCAGTGAACGTCAAAGAAATCGGTCGTCTGGAGATAAAGATAGTAGATCAAGAAGGTCGCTTTATAAATTTTAGAGAAGAAGAAATCACGCTACGTATTCATATAAGACCAATGCAATCATGATTATCTACAATAAATACAATCATAAACAAATACCAAGACACATTCAACACAAAGTTGTCAAACCGACAAGACCTACAATTTCAAAGGAAAATAAAGAGTTTTTAAAACTTATTAAGCTTAAAGTCAAACCAAATGTCTGAAATACTTAACATTAATGAGCGTCCATTCTCAGATGAGAATATTGTAAAGAGAGACTACCACAGCTATGTTCCATATATTCAATCATTTAAAAATAATGATGAAATTCGGATAAGTATACAAAATCAGGATCTTTACATACTTCCATCGGAGAGTTATCTATTCATTGAAGGAAATTTGAAAAATAGCAAGGGAGAAGTATCGCAAAATGCAAGACTGAGAAATAATTGTGTGGGATACATGTTTGATGAAATTCGCTATGAACTAAATGGAGTTGAAATTGATCGTACTCGTTATCTAGGAATAACTACAGAAATTAAAAATTGGATTTCTCTAAGCGAATCCGAAAGTAAGGTTATGAGCAAAGCGGGATGGAAAGCTGATAATGATTTATCAGTAGGATACTTTAATTTTTGTGTACCCTTAAACCGTCTACTAGGGTTCGCAGAGGACTTTGATAAAGTAATTTGCAACAGCAAGCACGACTTGATTCTTTTGCGTAGTGCCAACGATAAAAATGTGTGTTATTCAACCATGGATACGGAGGAAATTAAACTCACCATAACAAATGTTGTATGGAAAGTACAACACATTCAATTATCAGACTATAGAAAAATCAGCTTCTTGAAAACTATTAAGGATGGAAAAGCGTTGCCTTTAGCATTCCGCAGCTGGGACTGCTACTTTAATCCAACTTTTGCTGGTGGAAGACAACACAGTTGGAGTGTTAAATTGTCTGTCAATCATGAAAGACCACGATATGTTGCTTTGATATTTGAAAAAGACAACAAGCTGGAACATTGCGAACTTAAAAACATCAAAGTTCACTTGAACTCTGAAACCTATCCTTACGATGATTTGAATGTAAAGTTCGAAGAAAATGGCTATGCAGTACTATATGACATGTATACAAAGTTTCAACAATCATATTACATGAGGGAGCCACAACCAATTCTTACATATGCAAGTTTTAAAGACAAGCCCATTGCCGTTATTGACATTAGCAATCAAAACGAAGCTGTTAAGAATGGACCAATCGATTTAAAAATCCAATTTGAAACCAATAAACCAATTCCACAAAACACTTCTGCGTACTGTTTAATTATACATGATCGTCTGGTCGAGTACGTTCCATTAACAGGAATTGTACGAAAAGTAGTATAATCTATTTTATACTCACCTTTGCAAGAATATTTCAATAAAACGCAATTTACATAAATTTATAAACAAAAATATTTTGTTTTATTTTATAATAAGAATAGTTAAAGACTAGTTAAAATATAATACACTTATATTTACTTAAAAATTAAACATTTTGTGTTGCGAGAAAATATTAATATGATGACATTTATAGTGAGTAAAGACAATTAAATTAATATTATTACTATGCTCTTTTATCTATATATTGAAACTTAAATCATAATTAAATTTATATTTTAATCCAAGTCCATTGAGACAGATTCATTTGAGTTATTTACATTTGTTTCATGAAGGTTATTTAATCTATAGTGACCCCAAGCATAGGTGTGAATACCATCCTCTAGAATAAATCGTTTATCATCATGATGGCTTAGCGATATTTTAGTAATTTTGTCTGTATATATTGTATGCTGTCTTGACCTAAACGAAAACATGGTACCGTAAAAAACCTTTTTGTTATAAAGACATTCTCGATATTTATCTATAGTATACTTTTTTAGGACCGACTTTTTAACTCCCTTAGATTTTTTTACTTCTTCGCTATCAACTACATTGATGGCATACATTTTAGGACGAAGGCCTACAAATTCAACCATTGTTTTTCCGTCATTCTCATCTTTCATCATGCCAAGTTTTTTCTTATTAATTAGAGGAAGTTTATATTTATTTTCTTTTGAAAACCCTGAGGTGTCAAATCTAGCCAATATTTCATCTAAAGATAATTCGGAATACAAATTCCGTCCGTAAAATGTTAATATGAACGAATCTGTATCCATATAATTTAGAATAAAATCCTCACCAAATTTCACTTTTAGAAAATCATACAGAAAATCATACATCACCCACTTTGATAAATCTAATATGCAGAACCCTAAGTACAATGGTCTATCATATTTTACTCTGACATTCCTAATTTGAATAGCAACCATATTTTCGGAGAATATCGAAAGGCTGTGAAAATTTGGCTTCGAGATTAATTTACTAGCAACATTCCTTCTTCTTTGGTTTGCCTCATCTACCCACATTGTCACAATTTTCACAGTTTTTCTTTTGTCGATATTCTCCATTGTCTTACCGAATGAAGAGTTATTCAATAATTTAAAAAAATCTTTTTCAAAGGCATTTTCAGCCTTTTCCCTATGTTCATTATTCTTCAGTATGTAAGGAGCTAACCAAGCGCTTTGTGTGAAAGCCAAAACTCTATGGACTTTCTTAAGAATTAGTCCATGTTTCAGAGATTGCTTAAGTAATTTGTAGTGTATGGTGTATGATGTTTTGTCAGTAAAATCTGCAATCAGTTTTTCAGTTTTTGAGCCCTCAACACACTTTTTCTCCGCCAAAAAAGGTAAATCGTTATGTTTGTCGTGAAGGTGCGGTGGATATTCAATATCAACCTCTAAAATAAAACCAGTAGGAGCGTTGTCAGGAATAGATAATATTACAGCTGGATCATTGAATTTCTCCATTTCATAACCCTCCACCCATCTAAAATCTTTTTCAGGGAGACACTCAGTCATAACTGTACCATATAAATTATTTACATCCAAGTAATAGATATTTACCTCTGGTTTGGCACTATTATAATTGGGAGCATCTTCATTATTTGCTACCGAGTGTCTGTTTGAGCACTGGGTAAGCCCTCCCCGAATACCATTTTTGCAGAAATTGTACATGTCTATATCTCTGAGTAGCTCAAGTTCGACTTTAGTACATAGTAGCATTGCATCCCAAGATAGAGATGGTGCTGTGAGATATTGACAAGGGTCCAGTTCGTGAATTCGCATACATAAGCTCCTGAAATTTTCAAATACGTCTGCTAAAAGCAAGACATCAGCTTTTAAATACAAATCCATGTAGTCTTGCATAGTTTGACATCGAAAATGTGACCAAACATTTGTTGCATGCCTATAATCGTCTGACGAGCATTCAGTATCTGTCAACTTATTATAAAATTGGTCTATAGGGGGAAGTTGTTTCTCCTTCAATTTTTCAAATGATGAAATATATTCGTAGGGAAATACTCCTTTCCTAGTCATAAGTTCGAATGCTTCATCATCAGGAAAATGAGATCTGACAGCAACAAAAGAATCTCGAGATAAATTCCTTGCTAATTTATCCAAACTAGTAGGCATAAATCGAAAACTATCTAAGAAACGATGCTCTAATCTATTCATTTTCTTTTTCTTCTCTTTTTTGCCCTCACTTTCCTCTTCTTGCTGGAATTCCTCATCATCTTCCTCACTCGAATCTTCTTCTTCTCCTACAACAACTGTACTTTTTAAAGAACTAGAGTCGGTTGACTCGTTATCCATATTAATGAAATAAGACATTGAAATATATTTTTCTTTGTTTTGAGGTATGACTCTTATTTCACCTCCAAATTCAACTAATTCTTTAAAGAAGAGGTGACAGTCGTACGAAGAAAAATTGTGGAAATATATTGGAATAAATTTAGGTAGATGATATTGCAGATTGCAATGGTTATGTACCGCACCTCGATATTGCCCCGTTAAGTGACAATGATCTTTCACCCTATCGTTACCTAAAATATCGCCACATATACGACAATTTATATCCCTAAGAAAGGCTGTCTCTTCTTCGGGTGTTAGAGTATTCATAGGTTTCGTTTTGGTTAGGTAACTATCATACAAAAATTTACAATCCTGAATTAGTTCTTTCAGAAAAACATTTGCTGCGTCGGGTCCACTATATATAAATAACTTATTTAAATTTTCATTAAAACTACATTTAATAAAATAACTAAAAGCACATGGAATATGCTTCTTTACCTTTTCCGTTTTTTTACTCGCCCCATTGTTCTCATCTTCCTGCACGTCTTCCAGTACACTTTCGGAGTCAGCATAAATAACGAAAGGCACCTTATCCTTTTTCTTGTGATTGACGAACTTCAGTACGGCTTCTTTTTTGTTCGGCAGGGCACAGACTACTTTTCCACACTGCTTTTTGTGAGTCATACATTTATTTTCATCGTGGAAACATTGCAGGCATCCAAAACAAAAATAACCTTTCTCCTTATGACTTGTGAATTGAGACCGCATAAGACTGAAAAAAAGAACAAATACATGATTATTATGATATGGTTTTGATTGATAAGTTTTGTTTTTAATTACCAAGACATATCCATAACCAAAATGTAATGAAAATTTTCTTCATTGTGCAGCAATATTAAATTAATGTGATTGCTTTTCGTCTCCTTTGTTAAGTAATATGGACCAACGACCGACTTGTTTTCATAACCGAAAACATTTACGCTGATCTCTGGGTTGTTCATTTCAAATTTTTTTATATATTTAAGACCCAATGGGAAATTTAATTGTTCGAAATTTAGCGATATTCCAGACTGCAGAATAATGACATCTTGGTGTATGTCTACGTTATATGAAGAGGTTATACTCGGATCTCCATATGCAGTTTCTCCCAATGCAACAACCATACACCACTTAAAACAAAAGTCATCATAGTTTTTGATGTTAAGGCACGCACCCTTCTTGTTGCTTAATGATTTCGGAGTTGGAATATAATGTGAGCCACGTGTTAAGTTGGCCCTCAACACATTTATGTCAAGTTTTAAAAGTTTCTCCAGGGCCCAATTAGAGCCTCTTTCTTGGAACTCTTCTGATTTAGCCATAATTTCCACACAGTGGTTGAAAACGACCTCTTCCAAATCATCTCCCAGGGTTAATAGCGTTGTTTTTGAAATATGATTAAATATATTTTCAATAGTTAACTCTTTGGAAGTTGAAGGTCCATCTTTTTCATTGTTTGGTTTCACATATAGTCCTTGGAGTTCCATATTAAATTTTATGAGCGTTTTACCGTTTAACTCATTTTTCAAGGTTTTAATTATTAATTCTTTTGAAGCATTAAGAAAATCGATCGGGTACAAAATGTCTTTATTGTTTTGTATCTCATAGCTGAGTATATTTTTGTTAAATGCACTTTTAACAATTTTTATGTCAGAATCCAGATTTTTTCTCACGGTGGATCGATGTTCTTCGCTACGAACGTGTGATCGTATATTATTCACAATTTTATCACAATCACCACAAAACTTTTCCACCTTCACAGCTGATTTATTTTCATGCTGCTGCTTTAGTTTTTCTTGTTGTTGATCACGATTTTGTTTCATTACATGCTCATCTCCATGATGGTTCTCTAAGTGCAATTCTAAATCGTTTACACTTTCACATAAAACATCACAAAACATACAATGCTTTTTCATATGTTTCACAAATTCACTTTTTTCCTTGTAATAAAGGCTGCATGACCAACAAATTTTTTGAGACATTATAAAAACTTTTTTAAAAATATTAAGAAACGATGCTTATTAATCTGTGACTTGTTGAGTACTGAAATTTCTTCCAATCCAATCAATACATTATTGACTACATTTTGTAAACAAATAGAAATTCTGTGATTGAAGCAGAATTTGTCATGAAACTCTGCAACAACGCTTCCCCCCAAATTCTCATATCCATTTCACAGAAATCCAATTGTTAGTTAATGTAAACAATGGTGTTTCCTTCTTCAAATCCCTTCAATCTTCAATACCGAATTGATGCAGGGTTTGTCATGAAACTCTTTCAGTTTCAATTCTCTCAAATTGCTACATAATGTAAACAAATTCTTCATCGACAAAACTATCAAAAAGCGATCGATATAATGTATCAAAATGCCTGTCCACACAAGAAGAATTTGCTTTGATTGGCTACAGCAGCATTTTTTTAGTGTGTATATGCTACAACATTAATTGGTGGTTAGATGTCGCCTATATCGTTTCGAGGGAAATGACTGGAGAGCCATCTGGACAAAATAATAGAACACACATCTTCTTGTTGACTATGATACTAACCAAATTTGTCTCTGCTATATTCACTTCTCATATGGTGGATCTCTCTAGCCCCATTCGATATGATCATATTTCAATAGTTTTGGAGTGTGTCTATGCTACAACATAATTTATGGATAGTATGGATGGAACTCACCGTTAGATGTCGCCTATATCGTTTCGAGGGAAATGACTGAACATTTTTGAGTCGCTAAAATTATAGACAAATTAAAACAAGTACAACGAAAAGTTAGTTTTGTCTTTTTATCTCATCATGTTTTGCATAGCCAACATGCTGATTTTCGTGTTCAACCCACTCGACTTCGTTATCGTTTTTCTTAAAACCCCTGAAATATCAATAATTGCAGCATATTTGTCAATTGAAACTCTTCTATAATATATCACATTTATTGAAGTCGATTTCTTGAAATATATGTTTTCAAATAAATTAATAAGCACATTTGACTGCAGTAATCAGCATGTTGACTATATAAAAGCATTCTGAGAGCCATCTAGATAAAATGATTTTCTTCGATACTTACCTCTTTCAGATGTGTTTCTGCTATATTCACTTCTCACATGGTGAATCTCTTTAGCCCCACTCGATATGATCATAATACATTTTTTTTTTTCGGAGGGTGTCTCTGCTAGTGGTGAATATTAAAACTTGAAATTTCACCATCCCATACACAGTTTTGGATTGTGTCTGCGCTAAACTTAGCGCCATCTAGTAGTTCATATTAAAACTAGCAACACCAACGCCAACAGCCCCAATAAAATTTGACGTGGTACAATTCAAAAGACAACATCCCCAATATAATTTGCCGTGGTACAATTCAAACGACAACATCCCCAATATATTTCACCGTGGTACATTTCAAAAGACAACATCCCCAATATATTTCACCGTGGAGAATTTACCCTAATCAACATCCCCAATAGAATTTGCCGTGGTACAATTCCCAAGACAACATCCCCATTAAAATTCACCGTGGTGAATTTACCCAAATCAACATCCCCAATAGAATTTGCCGTGATAAATCGTGGTGAATTCCCAACATCCCCATAAGCACACTACTCCGGAGATTTTGATGGCTATTGTGGCTATGGTGGCGCGTGCTGAGTCCTGTTGGAATGTCCAAGGTCTGCTGCCACCCTCCAGAATATTTTCCTGTTGGCATGTCTGAGGCTTTAATACACCTTCCAGAATACTTTCGCGATAATATTCGGCATTTATTCTGATGTCACGGTCGATTAATACGAGTCTGTGCGGTGAGCGACCATCGGCTGTTATAACGGACCACACCATCACCATGGCCGGCGCTCGGCCCTTGAGTTCTGGTGGCCAATCGAAGGTGCACATTTACAGCTGACCTCCTTGGCAAGTAAACACGATAATTTTAGTTGTTTACAAACTGCTGGACAACGAATGTTTTTGTCTCATCGGAGAAAACCAAATTCGGCAGTTCACCACTTTCGGCCAAGCGAAGCAACTCTTTAGCTCTTTTGAGTCTATTTTCTTTCTGTTGCGGTGTAAGTCCTTGCACTTTTTAGAATTTCAATAGCTTTACCTCGAGCTCATTTTTCAATAATTGCCGAATGGAGTATTGGGATATGTTCAGCTCACGAGCCATTGAGCCATTTTTTGGCCACTGCGTCGCGGGTTTCGATCAAGTCACTTCTTCACTTTTCGAACCATTTCTGCTGATGTTGCTGTTTTCATCCGACCACTTCCTTGACGTCGGGCTACGCTACCAGTATCACGGTAACGAGCGATGGTACGAGACACAAAAGATTTATTCACATTCAAATGCTGGAGTGCTCTAACGATAGCCACTTGTGGAATAATTTTAACAGCTGTCGGACGAGTGGCTTAGAAAATGACAGCAGTCTGAAGTTGGTTGTAGTTTTTTCATCTCACCCTGTAATATAAGACTTGAGCACTCAGTAGGAACGGAAAGAAAGAGAGAGAGAGAGAGATTTTAAGAAACGATATCATTTTTAGGATCAACTTTTATATCAGCCTTGCTCACAATACATACATTAGTAGTGGTAAAAGACTCTCTCGACCTACCAAATCAATGTCAAATGAAAATCGAGAGAGGACACGTGTGCTTTGTTTGTACTTTTTCGTTCCAGGCTGTTTTATTGTTTCTAGACTCCCGATTTCACTCGCAATGTAATTTTAAAAAAGTCATCTCATCCTTGAGGACCCTATCAAAAATTAAATCCATTTCCTCACACCACTGTGTAGCGCCCAAATTTATCTCTGTTATTTTGATATCTGGTTATCCATATGGTTGTCACACACACATCGACTCTCTCTCTCACTCTCTCTCTCTCCCATATTCACCACACACTCACTTACCTCCTTCTCGTGTGTTTGGTTTGCTATGGAATATTTATGATGTTGTTTTTAGCCAAAAGGTATGAACAACAACATGGTAACCCAAAAGCAAGCATTTACAAGCTTTGCCAAGGGAAAGCGGTAGTGGCAGAGGCAGAGATGTAAAGAGCCAAAAGCTAGATAACAACAACAACTACACTACTTATGAGAAACATAAGTACCTGCTTTTCTTTGGCAAAACAAAAGGAAATCATGGTGGAGTGGTTGGGAATGGGAGCAACAACAACGACAGGACAAACATACACATATACATCGACGACCGAACGACAAATGAAACATTGTACCCTTTTCATAGCTTGTAAAAATTTGTTCAACATCATTGACTTGTGTTACTTGGTATTGCTTTTTTTGTTGTTTCTTGGTTTCCCTTTTTCGCAAAGATTTTTCCACTTTGATATCGGCTTAAATAACTCTTTATTACTTCCGTCAATTGATTGTTTATTTGAATGTCGAGACGAAGTTGAGCAAATTGGTTTTTGGGAAAGAAATTTAAGATCTGAAGGAACAAAGATTAATTTATAGATCCATAAATTGGATTTCTAACGGATTGTTTTGGAACAAAATGACAGATCTATAGTCGAATATTTTTAAGGATATATTTAAAGGAGTTTTAAAAATTGTTTATATAGAAATTTATTTCGAAACACCTTTACTTCTAAAGTCATCAATCTTTTGAGAATATTTTTCTAAAGAACCATGGATTTTTCTAAGAATATTTTCGAGATCCTAGCATAGCTACAAACGTCTACCAAAGATATAAACGTGGAATTTTCAAAATCTAATTCCAATTTTTTTTAATTCTGCCCTATTACCGTTGTCGTCGTCGCATAATGAAGTCGAAGCGACAATATTAGGGTTGTCGTTTTTTGTCGATAGCGATGAATTATTCCAATTATCATTGTCGATAAAACAGTCGACGGGAAGTCGGCTTTAGAGAACATCTGTGGCCGTAAAAAATTGATATTGTATTTTTTATTTGATGGTAATATCTTAACCATTTTGTATTTGATATTTGACCATGAAAATACCAGCAGCAAAACAATTTGGAGATATTGAAGTTATTTCCGACACTGGTCTAAGAAGATCCTAGCGCTAAAAGCCACAATGCTGTGGGCAATTGGAACAACGCTAATTTAGTAAAAACTTTTCGATTCTTTCGATTTTTTCCAAAGGTAGTTATTTTTACCCTAATTCCGGGAAACTATTTTTTATGGGGGACTTACCCGGTCCCGGGGCTCGAAAGGCCGGGTTCAAAACCCGTATCCACTTACCCAATATAGGCAATATAGGTTTGAAAATACCTATCCACAAGTGGTCACCACCGAAGGCCGGCTACTTACAAGTTCGAAGATGGGCTAAATCGGTCCATGATATCGTATAGCCCCCATATAACGTTACCTTAATATGCGGTATTTTCAAATTTTTCAATGGAATTGTCTGAAAATCCACTCAAGAAGTTCCTTCTGAGTACTTTACCCCCTGAATATTGCCCCCATATAACGATACTTCCCGATATTCGGTATTTTGATGATTTTAGCCACATTTTTCAATGGAATTGTCTGAAAATCCACACCAGCAATTTCTTCCGAGTACTTTACCCCCTGGAGAAAATTGTCTATATAGGTTCACGATATCGTGTAACCCCCATATAAGGGTATCCCCAATATTCGGTATTTTCATGATTTTAGCCACATTTGTCAATGGAATTGTCTAAAAATTAACACAACTTGTTCCTTCCGAGTACTTCACCTCCTGAAAGAGAATTGTCTATATATGTCCACGTTGTCGTATAACCCCCGATATTAGGTATTTTGATGATGTTAGCGACATTTTTTACCGGAATCGTTTCAAATTTGGTATATGTAGTTCTTAATGGATACTACAGTCTATCACAAAAAATTGCAGGTCCACGCCTTCGTATAGCCCCCATAAAACGGCACCTCCAGATATTCGGTATTTTGATGATTTTATCGACATTTACCACTGGAAATGTTTCAAATTTGGTATTTGTAGTTCTTAATAGATACTACAGCCTACAACAGAAAATTGTCTGTCCAGGTCCAAGTCTTCCTATACACCCCATTCAACGGCACCTCCCCATATTTGGAATTTTGATGATTTTAGCTACATTATTCACCGATTTTTTTTTTCAAGTTTCGCAATTGAATATTGTAATGGCTCATGACAAAAGTTGCCTATGCAGGCAATTCGGTACTTTTAAGAATTTAACAGAATTTTTACCGGATTTAATTTATTTATTTATTTATTTTTTTTTTTTTTTTTTGAAAATTGCCAAAAATGGTGGAAGGTATTCAAAGTTCGGCCCAGCCAATCTTACAGCTTTTTTAATTGTTTTTTTTTTTTTTCAAGACTATCTTATATGAATTGGATTGAATAGTTCTCGATTTTTAAAAAACATAACATCAGATTTTTAAATTTTTTCTTAATTTTGCACCGAATTTCTGATTGGATTTTTCAATTTTTTTAACCTTCTGTCGTAAATTTAAGAAATTTTTCAAACTATTCTTAGTTTATATCAAGATTTGGATATTTTTTGGAATTTTGTTAGGATTTTTATAAATGCCCTCTACAGGAAAAGAAAATGTGATATTTGCTTCAGTATTGTATTACTTAACCAAATCATCCTAAACTACTTATTCTATAACTATTAATAAATCAAAAAAAAATCATCAAAAATGTCATCCATCAATTGAAGACCTCTTTTCGATATACTACCAACATAATAACTCTATAAACTCTACTAATCCTCTAAATTTTTTCTCACCATTTCATTTTCATTTCTCTCATAATTTCAATTATTTTACTTAAATCCATTCTATGACAGTTTATTAAGTTGACATGTAATTATTTGGTGGATGTTTTCATCAGATTCCCCATCGATTATTATTTTTCTTATTTTTCTACAATGTTTTTTCTTCCTCTGAAGATGGACATAATGCTTTCTTATCTGGCCAAATGTAAGATTAATTTCCAAACACCTGCACTTAATTGGAATCCCACAAACACACACCCACATACAAACCCACACCGAGAGATGGCAATCACAAAAACTAATTGCAATTGCAATCACGCCTTATGAGTTTTTGGTTTTTAAAAGAGAAAAACCAACAATATTGTTGTCTTGGAAAAGGGGGTACATCGTATGGAGGGATGGGTTTTTATAATAAATTTAAGAATCTCCCGTATGGTTATTTATCCACTGTATTATGTACCAGACCTATAAATCTAAGTCCTAATGAAAAAATACCTCATTCCCTTCTGCACACCCTTTCAATTTCACACATTATTACAATGACAACTCCATCCCTTTTGGGGCAGAAACCAAATTGAGACTCAATTAAGTTTTAGATAAGACAAGTGCTTCCTTATGACTGCTGCTGATGTTGCTTGACCTCTGCCCTTTCATCGGGGGGAGGGGAAATAACAAATCACGGATGTGGTGCCCTGAAGTAAATAGTGTTGAGGTTTTGTAATAAAGGATGTTTTTATACCAATGTATGTTCAAATAGATTTTTCTATCTTCGTAGAATATTGTGTTGTTGTAAGCAATAGACCACAGAATTCAAGCAACAATTAATAATCAATTTTTGTCGAAATTATTGTTTAGTTCCAGAACTTTATTGATGATAAAACAATTTAAAAGAGAGACTTGTTAAATTCATTAGCAAAATGGCATTCAAAACTAACATACAAGCATGGTACAATGAATTCAAGGTAGGGCAGAACTACCATATGATTTAATTTTTTTATTTTCTTGGCTTAATATGTCATCTTTATTTGTTTATGTATGTGTTTTCTTTTCAATGACAAAAAATTGTTCAGAAAATATTCAAATTCGGGTGTTTTCAAAATGTTTATTTGAACGTATGCATCTACAAAATCTAGAGTTTTTGTAGCGAAATAATCCTCTAGAGATATATAGTACATGATTTTGAAAAGAAGTTTTGACCTTTCATTCAGTTATCGCGTTTTTCAATCATTTATTCAAAATAATGCATATGCATACAAGCATGGTACAATGAAGAGAAGGTAGGTCAACTTTGAAAAAATTGCAAGTATAGAGGTCTACCTGTTTGGCTTGTAATGTCAGAATTAGTATCAAAACAATAAAAAATCAAACAACTTGTTGCGATTATTTTGAATAAATGATTGAAAAACGCGATAACTGAATGAAAGGTCAAAACTTCTTTTCAAAATCATGTACTATATCTCTAGAGGATTATTTCGCTACAAAAACTCTAGATTTTGTAGATGCATACGTTCAAATAAACATTTTGAAAACACCCGAATTTGGATATTTTCTGAACAATTTTTTGTCATTGAAAAGAAAACACATACATAAACAAATAAAGATGACATATTAAGCCAAGAAAATAAAAAAAATTAAATCATATGGTAGTTCTGCCCTACCTTGAATTCATTGTACCATGCATACAAGCACATTTACAAAATTGAAGGTTATCCCGCTGTTTTTAATAAATATATAAAGAGTTAACCTCAGATACATCCATAGGAGGCTATAAATTCCGCTGGTGTTTGTTTACCTATAAGCAGAATACTCCATCGTGACGAAATTTTATTGTATAAACTGCAAAAATTTTATTTTTGTATTTAAATTTTAAACAGTAACACCCATTTCAACAATATCAGAGGCGCCCTGTCTTTTTATACGAATCACCCTGTAACATAAAACCACTGCTGTTTAACGTTGCAGCTAGTCTGTTATCCCAGTTGTTAAAATTCTTTTATTTATCGATTTGCCGTCTTTTTTGTTGTAGTCTGTTTATGTGGGTGCTTTGTACGAATAGAAAAATCAAATTCTTCAATTAAAGATAACAAATTCTAAACGTGTAAAGTTCAATTAGAGCCAATTTCATACAAACCAGCATAAAAAAAATCTCATATCTCTGGTGGTCAATTGACAGATAAGAAACAGCTGATTTGTTCATTGTTGCTGTTGGTGGTGGTGGTTGCTGTTTGTGAGTGCGTTGCTTGGTGAGCCAGAAGACGTGTCAATCAAAAGCCGGCGTGAAGAAAAAAGTACACGACATTTTTTCCCTCAAATAAAATTGGAACAATTATCTAAGCCAAAGGCGAACCCTCTAATATGGAAGTACTAAAGAAAGGTGCCTTGTTCCTCATGTCTGAGGAATGCTTCGATAACTATTTTGAGGAGCATAACTATTTTGATGGTAAGCAAATAGGTTAGCAATTAAATGAAACAAAACTAATTTATTTTACCCTTATTCCACCTACAGTTGCATGTTTCAAAGCATTGCTGAGCAAAGGCCTTGGTTTGGCCATCATTGCCGGCTCTCTGCTCGTCAAGGTACCTCAAGTCTTGAAGATTTTCAACAACAAATCTGGCGAAGGCATTAATTTGTTCTCCGTCCTTCTGGATTTGACCGCCATTACGGTACATATGTCCTATAGTTATGTAAGCGGATTCCCCTTCAGTGCCTGGGGTGACAATACCTTCTTGGCATTCCAAACGGCTGCCATTGCTGCTATGGTTCTGTTCTATGGCGGAGCAAAGGCCAAGTCATTGATATTCTGCGTCATCTATGGTTTGCTGGTATATGTGCTATGCTCTGGACTACTGCCCTTCAAAATTTTGGTCACCATTCAAAGCTTGAATATTCCGATTTTATTGACCGGCAAATTGTCACAGGCTGTGACAAATTACAAAAATGGTTCCACCGGCCAATTGTCCGCCGCCACTGCATTCCTATTGTTTGCCGGCTCATTGGCACGCATCTTTACCTCAATCCAGGAGACTGGTGATAACATGATGATCATGACATTCTGTGCTTCATCATTCGCCAACGGTGTTATTGTGGCTCAAATGTTATACTACTGGAATAAGAGCGGTACAAAGAGTGCTGGAGGAGCCAAGAAGGCTGCCGGTAAAGCTGCCGCTAAAAAGACAAAGAGCAAGAAAGTTGATTAAACTCGATGGGAGATAAGAAATAGTAATGTATATTTATTTTTAATACAATTACGATAATCGTAATGTGGGTAAATGAAAATGACATATTTTTTGTATAAAAAATAAAAATTAATAAAATTTATTTCAGTTGGATTTTAAAGTAACATGAAAAATTCTGTTAATAAGTAACTTTTTATCTTGGAACAAATTTAAAGTTAATGTAGTAAAAAAGGCTCCATTTTGAGCCGTTTTAGAAGATTTGTCATACGTTGTGACATGTTATTGAATCTAAAAAAATTAATCTTACGCTGCACCTCCTACCAATATTATTTGTTTCATTACCATTGGTCTATTTTAAACTCAATACATTTAATTTGGGGTTTATGTCCATGTATATAGAAAAAATCACCAAATTTATGACCTAACAAACTTTATCAAGAAATTAATAGATAATGTTGCTATTAATTATATGTTGATAAAGTATTTTGTATTTTGACTTCTTTACTCATATTAGTTACCACCTTACTAGTCAGTGGTGTCATATTAAATCAATATGTCATATGTCTGGCCAATGTCTCGAACTTTTGAATTTTTTTAGGTTACAGAAAACATTTTATTTTTCATTTGGTTTATTTAATTTTACACTTCCCAGTAAAAAAACGAATAAGAACAAAAGTCTCATACCTTCAATCTAAAATGATCGCAAAATTTTCTGTTAAGGAAGTCATCGTGATCTTTATGGAAGAAGGTCTCACGGTCTTGGTCTTTTATAAGGAAAAAATGGGGGGAGATAATGGGCAAATGTCATTAAACTGTATAAAGATTAGTTTATACAAGATCTCAAGCCGGTCAATCGCCTACATTTTTTTCTTTTCTTTTGATGACTGGGCTCTTAAAATGCATGGAAATGCCTCCCCTGACTTTTGTGCAGTTCAAGAGAACGTCTCTATTAGGGCTTTTCCTTACTGACCTAGATGATATCACTTTCGTCATTTTTTATTTTACGTTGCTGTTGTGAAAGACGGAATGTAGGTTCATAAGATTTGATCCTCATCTCGAATTCTTAAGACAAATATCCAGTCGAACTCAACATTGGACAGTTGAAAAAATCCCCTAAATTGAGATTAACTGAGAATATTTTTCGGCAATCGAAAAATATCACTAGTTTAAAACTCTCCAGTCGCAAATAAACGTTAACAACCTCATTCAAGTTCGAAAGATCGCATTATTTCCATCCTTTATTGTAGCAGCTCGTTCTGCTTGGTGTACCCTTTATTGTAGCAGCTCGTTCTGCTTGGTGTATCTCCGACAGATTTTCTGCACTTGTTCGGTCCATGAAAGAGATATATACATTTCAATCAAAGATTGTACCAAAGTTTCGGGAGAGTGCCATAGTTCAGTAGATTCAGCTTATTTATATGGAATCTGTGACTATCTTCAAGTTATCTTCGCCTTGTGTGTACCGTAGTTTTTGAGGGGCTGTAACTTTTTATATTTTTCCTTCATGTCCCCATAGTTCGGGTTTCCATTAAGGACATCTCGACACCCGATCCAATATTGAGAATGATACCACAATCGTAAAGTAGCCTCAGATTGGCAGGTCTCCTTCTCGATATAGACCTATAAAAGGGTAATAGTATAGGAATAGAGAGATCCTTACTAGAAGCTGTGGCTGTTTCTTATTAATCATCAGATAAACTCATTTTGATTAGGATTTTCTACCTTTCCGTGCATGGTGAATATATTCAAGCCTCCTGCGGTTCATCAGGTTCGGAGAACGAGACTGAATTTGAGTCAGATTTCTTCGTCTTACGTTTAAGGATTTTTTGAAGGATTATGACCTCATTTAGGTTGTTATTAAAACATGATAAATCAATTATAAAAAAAATGCATTAAAAAATAATTATATATTTTTTTAAATTATTAAAAAAATCGAGATTTTTCTAAAAAAAAAATAATAAATTTACAGATTTTTTTTTAAAAAAATTAATTTTTTTTAATAATTTAAAACTTTTTTAGAAAAATTGAAATTTTGAATTATTTTTATTTAATAAAATGTTTTAAAGTTCTAGCATGCTCATCTCGATGCCAAATGACAGAAAGGAAAGTGTGCCAAAATCAAATGATCTCTTTCATAATCAAATGTTCTTGATTACTATCAAATCTGCATACTACCCCGTCAAAGGACTTTGACCCCATTTTTTGCATTAATTGCTTTCTTTTCGTTTGGGTCAATCCGTTTTCCCGTTTTAAGTAATACCATTGAGGTGTCAAAATCGCATGTCTAGATTTTATTGGCTCATACGAAGAACAATCGCTCATTTGAATTCTTCGAAGTTGGGCAGGTCTTCTCGAGGAAGACCTACGGTAGGGGAGAGTAATGAGATCTCGGAGATCTCTTTTGTTATCCGAATCTAACATGCAGAGATTCGTCATATTCATCTTGATTAGGAACTTATTTCTCATCGTCTTAGAACAGACAAACCGATCGTTAGACTTCCTTCCAAATTTAACCGACTGTTAACATTTATTTTTGGCGTGGTCTCCTACGTGTCGACGATTTTGGAAGAAAAGTACTAAAAAGGAACGTGTCCCCAACTATCACCAGTCCTGTGGCGTACCAGTCTCGTCATTTTCATAAAAACTTTGGCATTTTAAATCAATTTTCGGATACTACACTCCTTCAAAATGTTTATAAACAAAAAAAGCCCGACGTCAAGGAAGTGGACGGCAAAAAACCGCAACAGCAGCAGAAATGGTCACGTCACAGTGGCCGAAAATGGCTCGTGAGCTGAACATATCGCAATATTCCATTCGGTAAATATTGAAAAATGAGCTCGGGGTAAAGCCATTGAAATTCCAAAAGCCATTGGTCCAAAATACCGCAGAACAACATTCGGGCAGCGTGTGACGGGTTCAATGGCCGTTTGAAGGCCATAATTCGTTCCAAAGGTGACCAATTCGAACAATTCTAAACTTATTCTAAAATTTGATGCTATTTCCGACATTTTTTTGGTTTCATTCAATAAAATTTAAAAAAAAAAAATTAAAAATCATGGCGTATGACTTTGTTGCAGTTTTTTCATCTCACCCTGTATGTACATATAACAGCGGCATGCCATAGAGTAAAAGTAGCTTTTGGCAATAGTCTTTTTGATTGTTCCAACTTAACACCTATAAATTAACACTTGACCAAAAATGCCATTAACACATGAGTGCAAAACAGCTATGCTCTTTGTGTGGACCATCAAACACAGATGACTTAACAGCGGCACAATTAATGCTTGAGTAAAAGTTGATGACAAATTCAAATTTCTATGCCAAGAATTGAGTCAGTAACAGGTACTTCAAATAGAAGTTGAACAGTATTCTGGTTTACATACTAATAAACGTTTTGATTTATGGCAATGGTTTAACATTTACAAGTTATGTGACTTTACAGTTCCCTTATAAAAAAATAAGTTGTTTTCTTTATTTTATATTTAAAATATATATTTAAAGTTTTAATATATTCAACTCGCTTTTTTTAAAATATACTTTTCTGCTTCTTAGGTTCCATGATGAAATTAAAAAAAAAAATATATGAAAAAAAATATTTTATAATTATAACATTGGTTCTCATGGACTTGACCCACATAACTAATTCAGTTCCGAGTTATGTACATATGTGTATATAATCTATAGATGTATATGTAAAACACTAATATGCTTAAATACTAATAGGTTATGATACATAAAAACTATTGCAAATCTCACTTAAATGCTAATTTACAAAAATAAAAAGTAGATTTTTTCAACATTTTTTACCTTTTCATTTTTTTTTTTTGTGGTAAAATGTACTTTCTAGGAAGTTATTGGTTAATAGTTTTCAGATCATTGGAGGGTATAATTTGTGTGTGTGTATATATATAATAAAATTTCAGTTTCTTTTCAGATTGAGCACATGGACTTGTGTAAACGTTTTTCTGGCTTACCAATCGATTGCTTTATAGCTTTCGACGGAGATGCCATAAAACGGAAGACGTTTTTTTTTGTTTTTGGTAAAAGAAAACTTTTAGTTTCCCTTTTTTTGAGAGTGGGAGAGAGCTGAAGTCTTATGTAAAATGTAGTCCATATTAGGATATTTAGGACTTGGTTTTTAAAGTTTTTTTTTTTTTAAGTTTGTGATATGAGAATGAAGGATTATCTCAAATATCTCATTCTATGAAAATGAGTATTGGAATATTTTCATTTGAGAGATCGAGAATTGGGTTGTTGTTCACCCTACCTCTTTTTTGTTCTTTTTTTTTTTTTTGGAAAATACCTAGGACGTTTACATGGCAATACAGCTTTTAATGAACGATTTTTTGAAATTGAAGAGTCTGAGAAGAAAATAGAATTTCTAGGACTCAAAAATTTTTATATTTTTTTTTGAGTTAATGAAGAAATGAAGGGAGAATAATAATGAGATTATTTCAAAACACTCTTCACCTTTAACTCCATGAAGGAAATTTTCCTTTTAAGACATTTTTTGTACCAGAATTGCGAATAAAAATTTTATTGGGAAAATTTTGCCAAAATTATTTTCGTATTTGGGCATTTTTTATTGGCCGTATAACAAAATTTGTTTATAACAAATTTGGTTATAAGCTATTGTTGGCAACTATAATTCGATTTCGTTTTTAGCTAAAGAAATGCCTTATCGTGGGAAAGTCATACATTGAAAGAAATCTTGGATATACAGTTCTCAAAATATAAAAATCGGTTATTGGATCTTCCATCTAAAACCCACAACATTTCTTTCATAAAAAGTTTCTACTCTGTATTGCTTGGGGGATACTTCATGCCGACGAAACATCCAAAAAGAAATTCAATGTCACCAGACTAATACAGCCCAGGGACCAGAGCAGAACAAACACCAACCAATATGGACTACGGAATGGACTATGGAAATCATTTACCACACCACTGCCCAACAATTCACGGCATGTATTGCGGGCATAGTATACCAAAGCAATTGGTATTATATATTGGATGGCAGCACCAGCATAACTTCCAGTAAATGCCACCAAACTGGTAAGACTCTCCGTAAAATATGTTATGGCAAAGGGTGGTATCACCGTCAGCATGGGAAACAAAATGCGTCGCACAAAATAATTATACGATTCAATGCGGCTTGTATCCAAACATAGAGTTAATAAATTATTCCTTAACGTTATGGCAATGATGGGGAAACTGGCCGATAATGTAAAGACCGGAAACAAGGCCAAAAAGTAATCAATTCCCACCAACAGCTCCGCAGCAAAGCTATGGTCATCCGTTTGATCGGGTATAAAATTCAATGTGTATAAATCTTCCAAACGATCAAATGCAAATATTCCCGTCATAGCCAAAAGCAAGTAGAATAAGCATATAACCAAATAGTCGGCACACAGAATACGACCCACGGCCATCTTATCACGTATGGGTGCCAAAAGACTGGGCAACGAATGATGACACATAAACGAGTAGACACAAGCACCAAACAGAGCAGGTATGCCATAGATATTCATGGACACGGGATGACCTTTAGCACCGTCCGTAATGAGCAGTTTCAATGCAAGCGAGATCATGAGAAGGAAAGCTAAAACGAATTAAAAAATGGAAACAATCAATATTTTTCTATGCTTTCTGTATGACTCTACGACCAGTCTACTCACCGCACCATCGAAAAATTACAGTAATGATTTGCAAATATTTTGTCTTTTGTACACTAAACGCCGCGAATGGTCCAAAGAGGCAAATGAAACCCACCAGAAACAAACGATAAACCGTTAAGCGTGACAATGTGTTATTTTGCCAGCATAGCTTAATGGCATCTTCGTCGGTTTCATTATTGGCTGCTGATAAATTCCATGATGATTCAAGCTCAAAATCGAGACTGGTGTAGTTGGAGGGAGTGGTGGCATTGGGATGATCACTACAAAAATAGAAAAAAAAAACAAAAGATTAAATTTTAATGTGGAATTTAAAAATGTACGTTTTCAAGGAAGAGAAAAACTCATTTGGAATAAATATATTTTCTTTGTAATAGACAAAACACCGGTTTGGAATTGTGACTAAAACACCCAAAAACCCGTAAATCTATCGGTACAGTTATATAGGGGTTATACCAAAACGTGGACCTATATAGCCAATTTTCAATACCAAAAGTCCTGTAGACCTAAAACACATCTGAGTTAAATTTTATTAACCTTCTTCACTTTGTTCTGAAGCTACAGTGATTTCCAAAAACAGACGGACGGACATCGGTAAATCAACATAGAATTTAAGCTTTACAAGTAAAATAGTATCAGTCGGTTTTGTCGACAGATGTATACCCCTAGCCTTGAGTTATGACTATTCAAGTTGTTGACCCTCCATGGAGTAGGTTCCGAAGCAGTTGACGAATATTGGCCAATTCGTATCGGACCTAGGACTGAAATAAATATTGCAACGTTTCAGATTTGAACTATATCGCCTACTTTCCTATATTTTATATGAGATATGTGCAATTTTTTGAAAAATATGGAAATATACATGAGGTAACAGATATAGCAGACCGAAGCATTCACTTTTCATGCTTCATCTAATACAGATAATAAATATTGGTATGGGTAAATTTGAAGAAAATCCAACTTTTATATCCAATTTAATTCGAAATCATAAATTTCGATTAATTATATATTTATATCAGATTTCTGGTAAAGAGAAATATTTAGATATAGCAAGGTGCAAAAAGTCGTCGCTTGTTTCGCAAGTTATGACAGATATAAGTATTCAAAATTGTGACCATTTGTATGTGAGGTACCCGAAGGGGTTGGCAGATATATATCATCTTCACAACAGATCTTACGTTAGCAAAAATATTTGGATGCGTGAAATTTGAAGGGAGTTGGATGCTTATTTCGATTTCTTTGATCGTTTTTTTTTTTTTTTTCAAAAATCTTGAACCCTATGTGGGGAGGTACAAGAAGGAATCGTCCGATTATAACAGTTCTCGTGTTGATGGAAATATTGAGATGTGTCAAGTCTGAATGGAATCGGGTGTTAATTTTGCCTTTAATGAGCTTCATGGTTACTTAAAGTGTTGACCATTTCTGGGGGAGGTACCAGAAGGAGTGGACCGATGTATCCCAATTTCACACCAGACGTTGGGTTAATAAAAATATAGTGTTCGATTATGAGCTTCATGAATATTCAACATGTTGACCCTTTGTGGGGGAGGTACCTGAAGGAGTAGACCGATATATGCCATCTTCGCACCTGACCTCGGATTAATAAAAACATTGTGATGTTTGTAATTTGAAGACAAACGGACTCTAACATCCCATTTTATAAGAGTTATAATTATTTAAAATGTTGACCCTTGAGGGGGGAGGTACTTGATGGGGTGGACCAATATTGCTGATTTGTTTGTTTTTTAACAAACTGCTAGACAACGAATGTTTTCTCATCGGAGAAAACCAAATTCGGCAGTTCGCCACTTTCGGCCAAGAGAAGCAACTATTTAGCTCTTTTGAATCAATTTTCTTTCTATAGCGGTGTAAGTTCTTGCACTTTTTGGAATTTTAATGGCTTTACCCCGAGCTCATTTTTCAATATTTGGCGAATGGAATATTGAGATATGTTCAGCTCACTAGACATTTTTCGGGCACTGCGCCGCGGGTTTCGATCAATTCGCTTCTTTACTGTTTGAACCATTTCTGTTGATGTTGCTGTTTTCTTCCGTCCACTTCCTTGACGTCGGGCTACGCTACCAGTAGATTATGTAAATGCTGGAGTGCTCTAACGATAGCAACTTGTGGTTTTCCAGTCAAATATGAAGAAATCACACTATCACGCTTGAATTCCATCACGAATAACTTTTTTCCTGGACAATTCTCACCAAAATGCTTTTGTACGCTTGTAAACAATATTATGAGCTGTCACTGAAACAATTTTAACAGCTGTCGGACGAGTGGCTTAGAAATGACAGCAGTCTGAAGTTGGTTGTAGTTTTTTCATCTCACCCTGTATACTGAATTTTCAATAACCCCTACAAAATGTCCTTTCCAGTTTCATTATTATGGATCTTTTCAGATTTTAAAAAGTTTGTTCCGGTAGATGTTCCTTTAAGAAATTAATGATGACAGGTATCTTTGTTCTTCAAAAATATTGTTTAAAAACCAAGGCATTCAAAATCCCTATTTAATCTCGTACAGTTTTTAGATTCATGCAGTTGGTTTAAAATGAATATAAATCTCAGCTAGTTTGAGACTTATCGCTCTACGACTTAATTTGCATGAAATTAACTAAAATTGTTTAAAATTGCTACCTGTTGCCTGTTAAAAGACAGATGTTAACAAAATTACTACGGGGATTTACGCAGATTATCCGTATAGAATTGTTTTCAAGTTCATAACACAGCTGGTTTAACGAATCGAGCGATCAAAGTAGGTAATTTTGCCACTGTCTAAAAATAAGATACAGTTTTCTTCACTCTGAAACCTTTGAGGTAGGGCAAGCGTTTTTCATAATTTTCCTCCTTTCTCTTAGCAGAGTTATGAAGAGGTTTTGCAAATACCCATCAGTTGATGTGATTGATTACCTTGCATGTGTGAAAAATGAGTAGTGGTCGTCCCACTTTTATTTGTTGTAAAATGAGTCCGATAAAATTTCAAACAATCTTTGTTTACTTACCAAAACAAATCACGCAAACTTTTGGCCACTGCCGCTGAATAAATGCTCAAATCGCCATACAAATAAATTGAAATGCACAAATAGAATAGAACACGGCCAACATCGTTGAAGAACAACGTTGCCATTTCACCCAATTCGAATTTCTCATCCAGTGTGTAATATTGCAATGTGGAATGTTGTGCATATATGGGCATACGTTCCAGACGTGCCGATGCATCCACCTGTTGTTGATGGGACAATAGGGCAGCGGTTGGATCATCTGTTTCAACATCGGTTTCACTTTCGACTGCCAGCGAATTTCCGCGTACATCTTCACGGGAATCAAACTGTGGGGTTTATGAAAAAATAAAAACAAATGCAATACATTTTACTTAAATAATCTGTATACCCTATGAACTAAGGGTCAGGGTTATAAGTGTATATATATATATAAATCTATAAAAAGTGGGGGATGCCTACATCATAACTACGTTTAAGAACCTGTAAGTTTTGCCACGTTTTTACAGCATTTGCTGAGGCCATTGCCTCAATGATAAATGTCACGGTTATGTACGAGATAACAGCCAGCAGCAGAATCACAATCAATGATAGCAGCCATCCTGCTTTGGCGAACACTCCCGGCAGGGTAAGGGCACCAGTGCCCACAATTAAATTGAAAACAAATATGAAACCAATCTGGAAAACAAAATTGTATTATTTGCATATATTATTTGGGTATAAAAGCTACAAACTTACCCATGTTGGATATGATGCTGCCTGGCTATTGACACCAGCATTGCTGCCAGAGCTTCCTCTTTCAGGCATTTTATTTTAAATAGATTGATGCAAATTCTTCTCGCTGCTGGCTGGCTACACTCCAGGCCACTGAACGAATGCAACTACTGTTGCTCTTCTAGTGGTTTGAAAGGCCAATGCTATTCGCTGGATACTGAATTGCTCAGTTCTGGGAAAAGTTGAAAGTCGATAATGATAAAAGAAATGAATATTTTATTGTGGATTTTGTTTATATTGGTCTGGCTCTGGCTCCTATCGTATCCGACGTTGTTTTCATGTCATGACCAATGCCTCGTTCTTTTGATACTAATTCTGCGGGTTTTGCATTTTCCCAAGCTGGGACTTCTCTTATCTTCTTTGTTGCTGTAACGCTGTAATCTCTTTTATTCTGTTCAATAGTTTGTTTGTTGCTATTGTTTTTGCAGTATTGAAGCGTTGTTGTATTGCTGCTGATGATTTCTGTTTTGGCCTTTCTTTGTGTATTTATTTTATTATTTTCGCGTAGATGATTGTACACACAAATACGCTTTACATGTTGTTTTGCGTTGGTCTTCTTGTTTTCGAATGACGTTCTTTTTGTGTACGTTTTTAAATTTCTTTTTCTTGCTTTCTTCTCCATTAGGGTACTCTCATTCAGGTAGGTATTTAAAAAGCATCTCAACTGACAATTGAGAGTGAGTGATAAAATTTGAGAGAAAATCAGGCTGAGAGAAAATGATAATTTCACTCAACACACGTTATTAAACAAAAATGTAGACGCATAATGGAAACGTTACGCGTTTTTGATAATTGGTAAATTGAGGGGCTAAACGAATCCCATATATCAACAAATTACATATGTTTTAATTGTACTTTCACAGTATAGGGGATTTAATAAGCCCGTTGGAATTCCATTGTCATATTCCCATAAATTGCTTGTTCGAATAAATTGGGGTATCTTCGGCATAAATTGTCATTTTGAAAAATCTTGAGAAAATATCATATTTTTTACAAAATTTAATAATTTTTAAAAACAAGGGAAGAAAACATTAAGATCAGCAGGGCCGAATTTTTAATGCCACCACCATTAGGAAGAAACTTGAACATTTTCAAAACTAATCCGTCGGAAAATCGCGCTCTAATGAAAACCGTTATATGAGGGCTATGCGAAGACATGGTCCTGCATAAGTAATTTGTGTCATAGGCTGTAGTAAATAATGTCGCAAAAATCATGAAAATACCGAATATCGTGCGGTACCGTTATATGGGCGCTATACTAAAACGTTGACCTATTTCGATAATCCTCTTCTAGGGGGAAAAGTACCCAGAAGGAACTCCTTGAGTGGATTTTAAGATAATTACATTAAAATATTTGGCTGAAATCATCACCGAATATTCGAGGGGTAGCGTTATATGGGGAAATAGGATATCATAGACCTATGGGTCTCACAAGTAATTATTGTGTGAATTTTGAGACAATTCCGTTGGAAAATATGGCTGAAATCATCAAAATACCAACTATCGCGAAGTAACGTCAAAAGACTGATTTGTGCAAAATTTTAGCTTTCTATCTTCATACGTTTTGACTGTAGCTTGATTACAACAGATGGACGAGCGGGCAGGGCAAAATCGTCTCGGAATTTTACGCTGATCAAGAATATATATACTTTGTTGGGTCTGAAATTCGTACGTCTTGCTAGAACGACACATCCAGTTTGTTAGTAACATTTCCAATGCAGAGTCCTCAATATTAAATGTGAGATTTCTAGCCATTTACCATATTTTTTAAAGACTTATTTTATTTATTTTTCGTTGTGTACTCCACTGTTGTTCCTATTTCAGTAATTCATTCACTCAAAGGAACATCGTTAATCGTTGAACTAGTTTCTTTGCTTTTTTAGTGAATAGTTCAATTGAACTATTGCTACCGCATTCTATTTCTTTGCACATTACATTCGTAAACACACAACAAGAGAGCACGTTGACATCAGCCACCCACTTGTCAACATGTCCCGACCAATTACGTTTGTTACCGGCAATGCTAAGAAACTGGAGGAATTGGTGGCCATACTGGGTCCCAACTTCCCCAGGCAAGTGATATCCAAGAAAATCGATTTACCCGAACTGCAGGGAGAAATCGATGAGATTGCCATTAAAAAGTGCAAAGAAGCCGCCCGTCAAGTTGATGGACCCGTACTGGTTGAAGACACCTGTTTGTGCTTCAATGCTCTGAAGAATTTACCAGGTAATTTGTCAAATAAATATCCATATTAAATATCCGTTGATTTTTTCAATTGATCCCCTCAGGTCCATACATAAAATGGTTTTTGGAAAAACTGGAACCAGAAGGTTTACACAAACTCTTGACCGGTTGGGAAGATAAGTTGGCAAAGGCCGTTTGTACATTGGCATTTTCTGAAGGTCAGGATAGTGAACCCATACTATTTCAAGGTGTAACGGAAGGCACAATTGTTGAACCACGTGGTCCCAGAGATTTCGGCTGGGATCCAATTTTCCAACCCAATGGCTATAATTTAACCTATGCAGAGATGCCAAAGGCGGAGAAGAATAAAATCTCACATCGTTTCCGTGCCTTAGATGCTCTACAAAGACATTTTGTAGAGGGCAGCTCTAAATGAAAGCCAAGTATGAAAACGTATTGACCAAAGTTTGACCTAAGATGCTGTAAATTGTGGAACTTTAAGAAATAAAATGTTTTTAAGATGTTTATAAAACAGAAAGTAAACGGGATTTTCAATAAAAAGTAAAGAGCTTTAGGTGGATATTTTTTCAAGGACTAATAGACCAATAGTCATGGATTTTTAAAGAACACTTTTTCAACGACCTCAACTCCAATAAACGTGGATTTTTAAAGAATATTTTTTAAGGACCAATAAACGTGGATTTTTGAAGAATATTTTTTCAAGGACCAATAAACGTGGATTTTTAAAGAATATTTTTTCAAGGACCAATAAACGTGAATTTTTAAAGAATATTTTTTCAAGGACCAATAAACGTGGATTTTTTAAGAATATTTTTTAAGGACCAATAAACGTGGATTTTTTAAGAATATTTTTTAAGGACCAATAAACGTGGATTTTTTTAAAATATATTTTTTCAAGGACCAATAAACGTGGATTTTTAAAGGATATTTTTCAAGGACCAATAAAAGTGGATTTTTAAAGGACCAATAAACATGGATTTTTAAAGAATATTTTTTCAAGGACCAATAAACGTGGATTTTTAAAGAATATTTTTTCAAGGACCAATAAACGTGGATTTTAAAGAATATTTTTTCAAGGACCAATAAACGTGGATTTTTAAAGAATATTTTTTCAAGGACCAATAAACGTGGATTTTTAAAGAATATTTTTTCAAGGACCAATAAACGTGGATTTTTAAAGAATATTTTTTTCAAGTACCAATAAACGTGGATTTTTAAAGAATATTTTTTTCAAGGACCAATAAACGTGGATTTTTAAATATATTTTTTCAAGGATGGATTGGATTTTTAATGAATATTTTTTCAAGGATGGATTGGATTTTTAATGAATATTTTTTCATGGATGGATTGGATTTTTAATGAATATTTTTTCAAGGATGGATTGGATTTTTAATGAATATTTTTTCAAGGATGGATTGGATTTTTAATGAATATTTTTTCAAGGATGGATTGGATTTTTAATGAATATTTTTTCATGGATGGATTGGATTTTTAATGAATATTTTTTCAAGGATGGATTGGATTTTTAATGAATATTTTTTCAAGGATGGATTGGATTTTTAATGAATATTTTTTCAAGGATGGATTGGATTTTTAATGAATATTTTTTCAAGGATGGATTGGATTTTTAAAGAAAATTTATTCAGGGAAAAATATCTTTCAGGGGTCTTCTACACGTAGAACCAACACCAACATTCAATTAAAACGCATTGATTAACATCTATTATTAAAATATATATATTTTGTAGAATGCGGTCGCGTCGGTGTTTCTTTATATATACAATATCGTTTCATTACTTTGTAAAATTATGCTTAATTTTTGCTTATTTTGCTTATTGTAAAAAAAGATCGGTCGGTCAAGTGTATTTTCACCTACATGGCCATCGTAAGTTTGTAGTTGTTTTGGTGAAAACAACTCTATCGTGATAGTTGTAGGTTGTAAATACTGCAACGAGTCATAAGTTCCGAGTCCAAAATGTAGAAAAACATTTACATATTGCATCACTCTCCTCCAGCCGGCTGACTGCAGTATTTAAGGCAATAGCTTCTCTTCATCGGGACGCAGGGGTCCACCACTGCTTGTCACCACTTTGATGGGACCCACTGAATTTGTTGCCTTCTTATTGGGGTCATAACCATATAAAAATATCGAAACTATTACCAAAGCAGCACCAAAGGCAAATTTAAATGTTAAATTGAAATCGAAAATATAAATAGAGGCAACACACGAAATGATGATGGCCAGAGAAGTGGCAAATCCTTTGAGTATGTTATCGGCATATTTTACAACAACGGCCACAATGAGACCACCACCGGCCTGCAGCATTACCAAATACCAAATAAACAGATCATAACCGAAGAAGAAACCATGTTCGAATATTTTCGAGGCATCACTGACGAAACAGGTTATGGCACCGAAGGGCAAACTCAACAGCGACAACTGGACATTACGCATCCACACGGAGATGTCAGCCCCCTTAAGAATCTTCTCAAAATAGATGCCAGCAAACCCGGAAAGAAAACAGGCACCCAAGGCGGCCATTAAACCCAAGAAACGATTTTGTTCAATGCCATTTGTAGTTTGTGATGCAGCTGCGGCCGCCGAGGCATCTGTTACGGTTTGGGCCAACTGTACCATTACTACGCCAACCAGCAGCAATACCAAAGCTCCCCATTGGGTGCTCAAGAGTTTTTTACGCAATATAACTACGGCAAACATAGCTGTGGTGAGGATTTTCAATTGATATGTCACCTGGTAGGTGGCGGCATCCAAATGCGAGGCGGAAACATAGAGTAAATTGTTTTGTACAATATATACAAGCGAGGGAACGCATACTTTCAGCGTATCTGTTGGATTGGCAATGATGGTTTTGTGCAAGGTCTTGACGAATTTCTGGAAATCTTTACCCTCCTCGTTAAAGACCAAAATCAAACATGTTATCAGCTTTACAAATTCGGACATTAGCACAGCTGTGGGAGAGAACATAATATAAAAAATTAGTAAGAGTTGTGATAAAAATAAAATTAGTAGATTTTGCAAAAGCAGAGGAAGTAGTAGATTTTTTTTAAATTACATTTCCTTTGGGACACCCTATAGTTTTTAAACATTTTTATTAATTGATTTGTGTGTGCGGTGAGGGGAACTAACATCATCATTCTTATCTATTTGTTTAGAAACTCCCATTATTCAAGTGGTACAAGAGACATTCTACCGAGTGAAGGTTAAAAGAAAAAAATTCATATCGCATTTTACCGGGAACCCGAATATCGTTGTTAATTTATTGATAAGAAATGTTTTTTGTGTGTCTGGGTATATTGCACATTTATCGATATACACAAAACATTGTATGACCATATAGAAAGAGGTGGTAAGAAAGTCGCAAAGAAATAACTCAAGTATGGTGGGGTCGACTAAATGATTAGTTAGAAGACTATTAAAGAGAGATACTTCCAAAATGAATGCGATATATGACACAATCGATTTTTAGCAGGGACGTACTGGCACTACACAGACAACGACCTTATCTTAAAAATGTAGAAAAACTCGAAAGTAGGCCAAGAATACGAGCCCCGTCTCGTCGTTCTACGTTTATTCGCCCCAGTTAGCAGCACCTCAATTTACTACCTTCTTTTCCAGCCACTGGCTGAGCGGTGGAATTAGTCGCCTTCAAAGAATACGGCAATTCAGCAGACGTCTGGCAACTCATCAGATAAAACGCACTTGTGCCCTCTTTGTCCAATTTGGATTCTCCCATTTCGCCGTTGTAACAGTTTGAGTTGATGAAGCTGCTGAAGAGCTCGGCTGAGTCAGTTTTGAGGGTATAGGGAAAGATTTCAATTTATCTTCTTATTATTGGGAATCTGCGGTTGCGTAGATCTAACCGTAGTCATATCTTCCCTAGATTTGGAGGGAGGCACCTTCGTTCTGGCGGCTTAGAGGTTGTTGTTGTTGTAGCAGCTAATACTGCTGTGTTCGTTCTGACTCCTCTCAATCGGGTTCTGCCACTAAGTCCAGTCTCAAAAAGGATGCAACCTGTAGGGGTTGGGTCCTCAATGAGACTGGAGTTAGGTGAGAAGGTTTGGCTGGACAGCAGAACGGGCAGCTCTCGCTCTTCAGCTGCGATGAGAGGGGGATGGTCTCCTAGTACAGTATTCACTCTATACCCTTCTATGACTTCTGAGACCGCGTAAGAGTGAATACTATTCAGTCCCGCTTGATAGGCCTGTTGATCTAGAGGCTCTCCCTTATACCTCTGTACCTCTCTCTCTACGTCATGAAGGTCTTTCCTTACGTGTCGGTCCTATAACTTTTTAAAGTTCAACAAGGTTTCCTTATCAACTCCCCTAGTGCTGCCAGCCTGAGACTTGAGAACCTGTTCCAACTTCTAAACTTATCGAATGGGACTCAAAAGACCTTGGCGTAGTTGGTGGTCGGAATTACAACACCATCGACCTGCAATTTCAAAGATAGCCTCATCTCCGCAGACCATGTGGAGAAAAGTGTGGTTGTCGATTTAGTGGCGTATATCTTTATATTCCTCGCAGTGAAAAAGGTGGTTAGAGCGTTGTGAGCGTTTAACCGATCGCATATGTCATCTATGATGAGTCCGGACGCCACGAGCGTACAATCATCTGCGTACGTTATTATCTCTATGCCGTCTGGAGGGTGTGGAATGTGAACGCTCGATTTCTTGTTTCTGAATTCCACGTACGACTGGCGTCCACACATGTAGTTTACGTTTCAAACTTGGGCGGAGGCCGGTGCGTTCTGCATGCGTTTATCTTTTGCTTCCGTGGATTAAGGGGGGTTTCCCAGAAGACTTCAGGAATAGTATCCTGACTCGCCCTAGCGATCCCATATCGTACAACAATTTAATGGATTGCTTTTGTCTCCAATCCAGCAGATAGACTGATTCACTGTCCGAACTAAATGATAATTTTATCGAGGTTGAGGTAATTTTCTCACTTGTAACTAGATTGACTGAAAGTGCCAAGGTGTCCACGCCAGCATCAGTTGAATTTATTTTTGTGTTTTTGTGGTCGGGTTTTTTCGTAACATTTTTATGAAGTGACTGAGTTCGACTATGGCTTAGCCTCCATACAAAGGACTTGGTGGCTTAAAATAATATTCTTCCAGGCGTTCTGGTTTCTTAGTCAAGCTGGTTGTTTTGTATGTCCCTGTAAAGTGAGACAGGTGGATATGAAGAGTCTCACTGAGTGTCACAAAAGACCATTTGGAAATGGATCCCTGATGTCAAAGCCATTAAAAAACGACTCTAATAAAACATGAAATTATTAACACAACATTTGCTTTTATACCTTGGGTTTAACGACAGATCCCCATCTCAGCCTAATATCATACATTTAATTGTGGCACGTTTTGAGTTAACCACTTGACTTCTATGTATGTATGTACCTTCTTCGACACCTCAAACTCAAAATAACTTCATTTGCGACGTAAAAAACACTTTAATATCACATCACACACAATGCTATCCCCATCTATAACCTGTTCACCTGCGGGCAATAAAATAAACATATCTTTGTCTACGGCACACATTATAACTACTTTTTCCACACATAATTTTTTCCTCCAGCTAACTTACCCGTTGAACTAAGGAATATATCGCCCGGTCTCGTTCTGGCATAGCGCATCGATAGACCCAGGATTGCATTCTGTAGGGTTAATGTTATCAAACTGATGTACTTCAGGTGATTGGCGTTTACTAGAAATGAAGAATGAAATGGTATGCAATTGTTAAAGATTCCCATTTGTGGACAATTAAAGCCGGCCCTAACAATGACAACACCGCACAAACAACAAGAGATGTATGGTTGAATGATGATTAATTTCACATCAAATAGAACTCCACACGACAATTAGTTTTTGAAAAGTTTGCGGTAATGGCATTGAATTGTTTGTCTGGCTGCCTGGTTTGTTAGTTATTTCCAAAGTGGTGGTTGTGTCTATTCTCATTCATGACTTACTGTGTATATTCATTTTGTTGTATTGTTGCACTTGGATGGTAGCCTCCGTCGCCGCCGTCGTGTAATAATTCTTATTGACAAGGGAAAAACAGCTGTATAAACTTCACTGGTCCCTTTGGGCTACAATTTTCTTTTTGGATGCTGCCCGTTGCCACTGCCTTTTTCTTTCGGGCAAATATTTAATTTATAAATAATAGGTAATGTATCACATTCGCCTCCTTTGCTGCGATGATTGATTTCCGGGCGGCGCAATCAATGGGTCTCGTTCCGATTGGAGCTTGATCAAACAATCTCAAAGAAATGAACGATAGAAATGTCAAAATTCCACGTAAACAAAAAATATGGTGAAGAGAGCGGCAAGTTTTCATTCAGAGATTCGCGCTCTCTCTCTCTCTCTCAGTTGTTTGTGTTTGTTTACTTTTGTTATTGCGTGACTGCGTCTTTTCAGAGTTGGCATCTCTATACCGATGTAATAGTTTGAAAAGTAATTAATTGATACATTTATAATAATTTTAATTATAGTAATATTAATATTATAATAACTTTATATTATTTCAGTTGTATTTGATGTAATAGTTTGAAAAGTAATTAATTGATACATTTATAATAATTTTAATTATAGTAATATTAATATTATAATAACTTTATATTATTTCAGTTGTATTTGATGTAATAGTTTGAAAAGTAATTAATTGATACATTTATAATAATTTTAATTATAGTAATATTAATATTATAATAACTTTATATTATTTCAGTTGTATTTGATGGATAGCTGCGATTATGCGTAACAAAATTTAAAGTATGACAAATTAAAGAATTATTTCTCATTAGGCAGGAAAAATTCCCTTTATAAGAAATGGCAATTTGTACAGATTACTGGAGATTCTCATCACTGGCAATTTTTCCGGTTCTTGAAAAATTGAAAATAGGTGTGTCTGGTTACCCTAAAATTTGTAACAATTGTTACAAAATTTTACTGGAAGTCGTCTGTTAACCCGAAAGTTCTGCAAAAGAGAGCGGTTGGAGAGAGAAATTTTGACAGTTCTTTCAGTGAGAGTTTGCAAATTCTTGCTGGACAAATTTCTTCTTGCAATCTCTTGCAACTCTTCTTCTTCTCATTCATCGACATTCAATCAGATGTTTTCTATTGTTTATTTACTTCTTTTTGTGATTTTAATTTGAAAATATTGTTTTGGAATTAGTAAGACTAATTGTTTTTGGAGCAGAGCACGAAGCCGATCGGCTCGCAGTCGGCGTGCAGCCGCCGCCGACTTTTTTTAAGTGATCTGAGCCGCCGCTGATGTATGCGGCTCTCATCGGCTCAAATTTTTAGCCGACTGAGTCGGCTAAGCAGTTGAAAAATATAAATTTATACAGCAAATTTGTATAAATATGTCTTTTAATCTTATCGATAAATTAACATATTATAATGCTCATTATTGGACGATAATTTACATTGCGCACTCGTCTTCGAGAGGCAAAAACGTGTAGGCTATTTATATTAATTATACCCTACACCACATAGTGGTAAGGGTATTATGTCTTTGTAGATTTGTTTTTTTTATCACAAAACCTTTGGCAACCTTTTGTAACTTACGAATTTTAATGGAGTGGCAACCATATTGTTTGCCAAAGATTCGTTGTGTTTTTGCTTGTTCAAAGAATATAATGCAAAATGTGCCAAAGGAATATTAAAAATTATTTTTCCGCTAACCGAAAGGGTCAAACAGTTTTGACTAAATCAGAATCCGATTCAGACGAATCTGTTGATACTGAAATCAATATTTCTCCATATGCAGATGTATCTCAATATGAAGATCTTTTTAAAAAGAAAAATGAATTTAAAAATTTGGCAAAGGTTGTTGTAAATGAAGGTGGTATATCAATATGTTGGAAATATTATGGTGATCTCTATTTTAAAAAGAGGCATATACTTCAAAAATATAAATTTTGCAAATTGTGTTTGGATAAAAAGACCAATTTAAAAAGGTAAAAATTTCTTTTTTCCATTCGCATGTGTGTAATTGTTTATGATTTTAGTTTTGGAAAATCAACATCAACCACAAATTATATGAACCATCTACGACCTGTACATAACTTGGACGTGAAATCTTTAAATAACCTGAAAAGTTCAACAATGACACAAAAATGCATTGAAATCCTCAACAAGTTGTAACAACAAACAACAAAATGCTCGCCGGGTCGCCGAAACGTGCTGTTGGGATTTGCAACCGTTTAAAATTGTTGAAAGGCCAGGATTTAAGAAATTGGTATCTTTCTTAAACCCAAAGGCTATATTCCCCACAGATAGGACAATAGCTACGACGGCTTTAAACGATGTTTATAACATATATTTGGACCACGTAAAAACAAGCCTTAAAGAGTCGCCCAAAAATGTTACACTTGTATTGGATATGTGGTCAGATAAACATAAGCACTTGTCTTACATAAACATAAAAGTGCATTTCTGCCAAAATTTTCAAATGCAAATTGTAACGCTCAAGACAGAGATCTTTCCACGACCTCACACTGGACTAGCAGTTGTAGAAAAAATTGAAGAAGCTTTATGTGAATTTAATCTGTTGGAAAAAACATATGTGCAGTTACTGATGGTGGAAGCAACATCGTTTCAGCTTTAAAAATTAAAAATATACCAAGATATGGTTGTATGGCTCATGTTTTACACAGATTTTTGATGGAAGATATACTAAACAACAAGTCATTTGAAAATATTAATAACATAATATCAAAATTAAAAAAAAAATGTATGGCAGCTTAATGTATAGCTATGAAGAAATATCAAATATTCAAAATATGGAGGAACAAAACGATATAGTAAAAATATTTACAGAGGTTGAAATAATTTTGGAGAGTTTGGATAGTTGCGAACAATTTCCACATGGAGATGACTATTTTACTGAACAATATGAAGCAACTTTAAACGTCAAGCACCACACCTCTTTGAAAAATTCCGTTGCAACACGTTGGAACTCTCTGCTTGCAATGATTCAAAGCTATACTAATAATATATCCACTATAAATGTAGCATTAGTTAAAGCTAAAAAGGAACTGTTAGTGATTGGGACAATGGAAAAGCAAATTATAACGGAATTTGGCACGTTTTTATAAATTTTTGAGGACGCCACAAAACACCTTCAAGGCCAAGATTATCCGACGATATCTTCGTGTATTTATTTTCAGGAATCCATTATGTCCTCATTGAAGAAAGAAGAAGAAAAAGCGTCTTTTGAACTAACAATCAATTTATGCAATTTCGCTGTGCAAAACTTTACGAAGCGATTCAAAGTATATAGAATGTATGTTGTAGCTGCGCTTATGGACCCATGCCAAAAAAACTGGCCTGTTTTAGATAAATATATACTACAGATTCCCAAACAATCGCCAAACTCCTTGGAACTTGTGCATGATGTTCTGTCTCCAATTTCCAAGGAGAACTTGATTATGGAAGAAATTGAAAAATTAAAGGAAATCGATGACGCATTATTTAATGAGCCATCAACGAGCACTGAACCAAATGCAAAAAAACAGGTATTATGTTTCAATAAATGTAAAGGTAAACTTAACTGACGTATATTTTACTTGCAGAAAATATCAGCTAGTCGTCAAAGAATGTTGGAATTTATAGGACCATCGCCTTCTAATGTACAAAATAACGTAGAGTTAGAAATAAGAAAATATTTGGAAATGAAAGTCGAGGCGGTTGAGCCTCTAGATTGGTGGCGACAGAACAAACAAGTACGTTAAAGATTCACATCTTAAACTTGTTTTAAGCAGGTTACGTTTTGACCATTTACTTTTTATAGATCTTTCCAAATGTTGCTACTGTAGCAAATATGTGCTTTGGAATTCCAGCCACATCAGCATCTTCAGAGCAAGCATTTTCATATACCGGGAATTGTATAAATGCAAAGAGAAGCAGCCTGCATCCGGCAACAGTAAAGAAACAATTGTTTGTTCACGATAACAAGGCAGTCGTCGAACCATTTTTATCAAATTAAAGTATTTTTATTATAATTTTTAATATGCTATAAGCAACAAATGTGCATATAAACTTATATTTTCATTTTTATTTTAAATTAAATGAATTGACAGTTATTAAAACAACCGAAATTATTTGTTCACGTTAAAGTCGTCGGCTGTAGCCGACTTTTAGCCGCCGCCGGCCGTATATTGCTTTAGCCGCCGCCGCCGATTTTCTTTCGGCTGCAGTCGACTTTTAGCCGCCGCCGACTTTTTTATGCTTAGCCGCCGCCGCCGAGAATTTCACATCGGCTTCGCCCTCTGTTTTGGAGAACAACTTTACAAAATGTGAAAAAAATAAATTTTAATATGTAATAAGAAAATAAAAGACTATTTCCAACATTTTTAGACAAATGTCATTAGCAACAGGTTTAAATGATTCCGCGGAACACATTAAATCTATCTTCCTTATATTGGTCATATTTCTATTTTATTGTCAATTTCCTTTTTATTTATAAAACTTGTGAAATTGGTGGTGGTCCCTTTCGTTTAATTCTTTTAATGGGGACAAATTGGTTTGTTTTGACAAATCAGCTGATTAGTTGGAAGCTTCTGCAGGAATACCGTCTGTTTACTTTTCGTAATTTCCTTGCAAAAGAGAGTAAAACTACCTTGCTCTCTCAGAAAGATGTTGCTGGACAATTCCTGCAGGAAAAGTAACCAGACACACCTAATAACTGCTTGCGGCTCCCTTCGTTGAAAGCAGTTTGTTCAGTTTGTTTAATTTGAATTATGATATGAAAACTATTTGATACCCTACAATATGGCAATATAAAATCAGAGGAGCTGGCATCTTATGTTTCTGAAAATAACTCCCAAAAGATGCAGAACATTGGTAAGATAATCAAAATCTTAAAAGAAATGTTTTTAAAATATAAAAACTACGACTTTTCTTTATTTCAGTTGCATTTTGCAAGTAGCTGGGATACCATTTTTCCAAATTCGAAGAATGGCCAAATATATCACCTCAGAGGACGATAAAAAATGTGTAATCTTCAAAATAACAACGAAAAGGTATAAAGACCCAAGCCTTCGAACTCCTAAAATGGCCAAATTAGGGTTAAATCCAAAAAAAAAATAGGCAATGACAAGAGTCTCAACCTTTTAATGGAGCAAATATTTTCAAAGACATACCAAGGACTTTTAAAAGATCCTTTCACATTGTTATTGTTAAATATCAAGGCCCACATGCAATTTTTTTTTATTAATTTTTAAGTGAATACCTAATTTGTACTTCATTTACATAGCCACCAATGCCCCTTTGTAGCGTACCAACATAACAATGTATTAGAAATGAAACCCATCATTACTTATCATTCGAGCACATAAAAATTGTTTTCAGTAGAGCGATAAAAAATGTTTTTTTTCCGAATGTAGTGTTGATATCTTTAAAACACCAACAAACGTCATTTCCTAGTACACGCAGTGTGTGATGTTGAGTTTTATGTTTGCATTGACGAAAAAGATCTCCTCGTTTTCATAATGCTTGCTCTGGATGGAAAGTATTTTAAATAGTGGGTTACAAAATTGGCCAATTACATATGAGCATCACATAAGCAGATGTTGAAAGGAAATTGGACGAAGAAATCAATTTTTGTAATAGAAACTTAAAATGCGATAATTTTTTGTTATTAGATGTTTATACCCTTGGTCATTAGATGTTTATACCCTAGACCACATAGTTTTAAGGGTATTATGTCTTTGTGATGAGATGAAATTTTCCAAACAATATTTCTTTTGCCTAAGGACGAACCCTATTGAAATTGGTGAGAATCGGTTCACATTTAGATATAGCTTCCATATATATCTTCATCCGATTTCGGGTTAATTGTGCACCAAATGGCCAATATCAGTCCAAATAAACTGAATTTGGGCACATCCGACCGAATTCAGTTGAGAAGCAATATCTTATATTTTGGTTTTTAAGTCCAAATATGCACTCCACATAATATATATTTGGTACCAGATATCTTACAGAGCTCGGAAATACATTTGCCAAATTTTATCGAGATCGGCCTAGATATAGCTCCCATGTATATCCTTAAACCGATTTCAGGTTTATTGTGCAAATAATGGCTAATATCAGCCCAAATGAAGTGAATTTCGGGACGTACGTTTCCATTTCCATGGAACTCGGCTTCAATATATACAGGGTAAGATAAAAAAATGCAACAAAGACAAATGCCATAATTTGCACACTTTTTTTTAAATTTTATTGAATGAAAGCAAAAAATATCGGAAATAGCATCAAATTTTAGAATAACTTTTGATTTGTTGGAATTGGTCACCTTTGGCACGAATAATGGTCTTCAAACGGCCAATGAAACCGTCACACGCTGTCCGAATGTTGGTCTGCGGCATTTTGGCCCATTCCCGGCGGAGCGCTTGCTTGAGGTGATCGACACTTTGGTATTTTTTAGTGTCAACCTTGCTTTCCAAAATACTCCAGACACAATACTCCAACGAATTGGTATCCAGAGATTTTGGTGGCCATTGTGCGCTGGAAATGAAGCGAAGAACCTCATTTTGTGACCATTCTTGGGTGGCGCTTGCTGAGTCCTTCTCGAATGTCCAAGGTCTGCGGCCAAAATGTTTGCGTGCCCAAGGCTTTAATAGGCCCTCCAGAATATTTTCCCTATAATATTCGGCATTCTGATGCCACGGTCGATTAATGCGAGCGGAGAGTGACCATCGGCTGTAATGGCGGCCCACACCATCACCACGACCGGCGCTTGAGTTCTGGTGGCCAACGGAAGGTGCACTTTTTCAGCTGACCTCTTAGGCAAAGTAAACACGATCGTTTTGTTTGTTTACAAACTGCTGGACAACGAATGTTTTCTCATCGGAGAAACCAATTCGGCAGTTCACCACTTTCGGTCAAGCGAAGCAACTCCTTAGCTCTTTTGAGTCTATTTTCTTTCCCTTGAAGTAAGTTCTTTCACTTTTTTCAATATTTGCCGAATGGAATATTGGGATATGTTCAGCTCACGAGCCATTTTTCGGCCACTGCGACGCGGGTTTCGATCAAGTCGCTTCTTTACTTTTCGAAGCATTTCTGCTGATGTTGCTGTTTTCTTTCGTCCACTTTCTTGAAGTTGGGCTTCGCTACCAGTGGCACGGTAATGAGCGATGCTACGAGAGACAAAAGATTTATTCACATTTAAAGGCTGGAGTGCTCTAACAATGGCCACTGTTTTTTTATTCAACCAAATATAAAGAAATCACACTATCACTCTTGAATTCCATAACGAATAACTTTTTTTCTGGAAAATTCTCATCGAAATGCTTTTGTACGCTTGTAAACAATAGGTGTGTCTGGTTACTTTCCCTGCAGGAATTGTCCAGCAACATCTTTCTGAGAGAGTAAGGTAGTTTTATTCTCTTTTGCAAGGAAATTGCGAAAAGTAAACAGACGGTATTCCTGCACAAGCTTGCAACTAATCAGCTGATTTGTCAAAACAAACCAATTTGTCCCCCTTTAAAAGAATTAAACGAAAGGAACCACCACCAATTTCACAAGTTTTATAAATAAAAAGGAAATTGGCAATAAAATAAAAGTATGAGCAATAAAAGGAAGATAGATTTGATGTGTTCCGCGGAATCCTTTAAACCAGTTGCTAATGGCATTTGTCTAAAAATGTTGGAAATAGTCTTTTATTTTCTTATTACATATTAAAATTTATTTTTTTCACATTTTGTAAAGTTGTTCTCCAAAACAGAGGGCGAAGCCGATGTGAAATTCTCGGCGGCGGCGGCTAAGCATAAAAAAGTCGGCGGCGGCTAAAAGTCGACTGCAGCCGAAAGAAAATCGGCGGCGGCGGCTAAAGCAATATACGGCCGGCGGCGGCTAAAAGTCGGCTACAGCCGACGACTTTAACGTGAACAAATAATTTCGGTTGTTTTAATAACTGTCAATTCATTTAATTTAAAATAAAAATGAAAATATAAGTTTATATGCACATTTGTTGCTTATAGCATATTAAAAATTATAATAAAAATACTTTAATTTGATAAAAATGGTTCGACGACTGCCTTGTTATCGTGAACAAACAATTGTTTCTTTACTGTTGCCGGATGCAGGCTGCTTCTCTTTGCATTTATACAATTCCCGGTATATGAAAATGCTTGCTCTGAAGATGCTGATGTGGCTGGAATTCCAAAGCACATATTTGCTACAGTAGCAACATTTGGAAAGATCTATAAAAAGTAAATGGTCAAAACGTAACCTGCTTAAAACAAGTTTAAGATGTGAATCTTTAACGTACTTGTTTGTTCTGTCGCCACCAATCTAGAGGCTCAACCGCCTCGACTTTCATTTCCAAATATTTTCTTATTTCTAACTCTACGTTATTTTGTACATTAGAAGGCGATGGTCCTATAAATTCCAACATTCTTTGACGACTAGCTGATATTTTCTGCAAGTAAAATATACGTCAGTTAAGTTTACCTTTACATTTATTGAAACATAATACCTGTTTTTTTGCATTTGGTTCAGTGCTCGTTGATGGCTCATTAAATAATGCGTCATCGATTTCCTTTAATTTTTCAATTTCTTCCATAATCAAGTTCTCCTTGGAAATTGGAGACAGAACATCATGCACAAGTTCCAAGGAGTTTGGCGATTGTTTGGGAATCTGTAGTATATATTTATCTAAAACAGGCCAGTTTTTTTGGCATGGGTCCATAAGCGCAGCTACAACATACATTCTATATACTTTGAATCGCTTCGTAAAGTTTTGCACAGCGAAATTGCATAAATTGATTGTTAGTTCAAAAGACGCTTTTTCTTCTTCTTTCTTCAATGAGGACATAATGGATTCCTGAAAATAAATACACGAAGATATCGTCGGATAATCTTGGCCTTGAAGGTGTTTTGTGGCGTCCTCAAAAATTTATAAAAACGTGCCAAATTCCGTTATAATTTGCTTTTCCATTGTCCCAATCACTAACAGTTCCTTTTTAGCTTTAACTAATGCTACATTTATAGTGGATATATTATTAGTATAGCTTTGAATCATTGCAAGCAGAGAGTTCCAACGTGTTGCAACGGAATTTTTCAAAGAGGTGTGGTGCTTGACGTTTAAAGTTGCTTCATATTGTTCAGTAAAATAGTCATCTCCATGTGGAAATTGTTCGCAACTATCCAAACTCTCCAAAATTATTTCAACCTCTGTAAATATTTTTACTATATCGTTTTGTTCCTCCATATTTTGAATATTTGATATTTCTTCATAGCTATACATTAAGCTGCCATACATTTTTTTTTTAATTTTGATATTATGTTATTAATATTTTCAAATGACTTGTTGTTTAGTATATCTTCCATCAAAAATCTGTGTAAAACATGAGCCATACAACCATATCTTGGTATATTTTTAATTTTTAAAGCTGAAACGATGTTGCTTCCACCATCAGTAACTGCACATATGTTTTTTTCCAACAGATTAAATTCACATAAAGCTTCTTCAATTTTTTCTACAACTGCTAGTCCAGTGTGAGGTCGTGGAAAGATCTCTGTCTTGAGCGTTACAATTTGCATTTGAAAATTTTGGCAGAAATGCACTTTTATGTTTATGTAAGACAAGTGCTTATGTTTATCTGACCACATATCCAATACAAGTGTAACATTTTTGGGCGACTCTTTAAGGCTTGTTTTTACGTGGTCCAAATATATGTTATAAACATCGTTTAAAGCCGTCGTAGCTATTGTCCTATCTGTGGGGAATATAGCCTTTGGGTTTAAGAAAGATACCAATTTCTTAAATCCTGGCCTTTCAACAATTTTAAACGGTTGCAAATCCCAACAGCACGTTTCGGCGACCCGGCGAGCATTTTGTTGTTTGTTGTTACAACTTGTTGAGGATTTCAATGCATTTTTGTGTCATTGTTGAACTTTTCAGGTTATTTAAAGATTTCACGTCCAAGTTATGTACAGGTCGTAGATGGTTCATATAATTTGTGGTTGATGTTGATTTTCCAAAACTAAAATCATAAACAATTACACACATGCGAATGGAAAAAAGAAATTTTTACCTTTTTAAATTGGTCTTTTTATCCAAACACAATTTGCAAAATTTATATTTTTGAAGTATATGCCTCTTTTTAAAATAGAGATCACCATAATATTTCCAACATATTGATATACCACCTTCATTTACAACAACCTTTGCCAAATTTTTAAATTCATTTTTCTTTTTAAAAAGATCTTCATATTGAGATACATCTGCATATGGAGAAATATTGATTTCAGTATCAACAGATTCGTCTGAATCGGATTCTGATTTAGTCAAAACTGTTTGACCCTTTCGGTTAGCGGAAAAATAATTTTTAATATTCCTTTGGCACATTTTGCATTATATTCTTTGAACAAGCAAAAACACAACGAATCTTTGGCAAACAATATGGTTGCCACTCCATTAAAATTCGTAAGTTACAAAAGGTTGCCAAAGGTTTTGTGATAAAAAAAACAAATCTACAAAGACATAATACCCTTACCACTATGTGGTGTAGGGTATAATTAATATAAATAGCCTACACGTTTTTGCCTCTCGAAGACGAGTGCGCAATGTAAATTATCGTCCAATAATGAGCATTATAATATGTTAATTTATCGATAAGATTAAAAGACATATTTATACAAATTTGCTGTATAAATTTATATTTTTCAACTGCTTAGCCGACTCAGTCGGCTAAAAATTTGAGCCGATGAGAGCCGCATACATCAGCGGCGGCTCAGATCACTTAAAAAAAGTCGGCGGCGGCTGCACGCCGACTGCGAGCCGATCGGCTTCGTGCTCTGCTCCAAAAACAATTAGTCTTACTAATTCCAAAACAATATTTTCAAATTAAAAGCACAAAAAGAAATAAGTAAACAATAGAAAACATCTGATTGAATGTCGATGAATGAGAAGAAGAAGAGTTGCAAGAGATTGCAGGAAGAAATTTTTCCAGCAAGAATTTGCAAACTCTCACTGAAAGAACTGTCAAAATTTCTCTCTCCAACCGCTCTCTTTTGCAGAACTTTTGGGTTAACAGACGACTTCCAGTAACAATTTGTAACAATTGTTACAAACTTTAAGGTAACCAGACATACCTAATATAATGAGCTGTCACTCGAATAATTTTAACAGCTGTCGGACGAGTGGCTTAGAAATTATAGCAGTCTGAAGTTGGTTGAAGTTTTTTCATCTCTACCTGTATATGTATATATATAAGAATAGGTCAATATTGGCCAACTGCTTCGGAACCTCCCCCTTAAAGGGTCAACAGTTTGAATAATGATAACTCAAGGCTGGGGGTATACATCTGTCGGAAAAACCGATTGATACTACTTTACTTGTTCTATTTATTTTTAAAATTTTATGGAAAATTACGTTTTTAAGAGTTTTCTAGATTTTATAGGTTGTGAACTAAATGGTTATTTATTGGTTTATAAGTCTTGCGATTAGAAGACATTACATTCAAATCTAATTTTTAGAGTTTATTGATTTAAAGCATTTTCACTAATTTTAGTCCTTGGGATTTTGAGAATTTTCGCCACTGATTCTGGACGGTGTCACACTGATACTATATCCAGAAGACAAGTAAATCTGTTATTTCCGATCTCCAACTTAACTACAAGAGAAATATCGAGCAACGAGCTAAGATGGTATATTACTCTTGAAAGAGCTCCATAGGTAAGATTTAGAGGCTAGTGAAGGAGTATTCTTCAGACGCAATGGACATTAGGGTATATCGAATGGATTTTCAATTAAATCGTAACAAACAACTCATTTTTTGAATTCCTTAACATTGGACTTATTATATTTTATTGGTAGGTTCTTAATTTCATTTATTTACGATGAAGACGCATTTAATGTAAAGAGTATATAAAAAATAGGTAGGTATGTGTGAACAAAAAAAAAGAAAATAGCTGAAGTCAGGTGGAACATGGGAGTCACAGACATGTAAATGACATTGGTGATGAATGAGTACAAAAAAAAATAAAATAAAATTGAGAAATTAAACTAAAAAATAAACACGAAATAATTTAAGAGACAAAGACGACATATAAACGAATGATAGCTGCAAGAAACATAGTAGTTGTAGTAGTAGTGTAACAAATCCATAGCTCTGTGCATTCTTAATCGTCTAAGGTTATGTGTAAATTGGCAGAGGGGTGTAGACCGATTTCCTTTAATGTACACGTATTATGTTCAGATTCTAAAGTTTTTCGAGGAAAAGCACATATCAGCTTGTAGCCGCTTTTTGGAATATGTGAATGACATTGTCGTATGTAGGAGCGTAGGACCTCCACTTTGGTGTCGGAAGGCCAACGCAATTGGACCACTTCATCGGCACCTTCGGCATTGATTATTCTCAGCTTAAGCATGGTCAGTTCCGTTTTATTGGCGCCCAATTGTTCTTCATAGGAGGTGCGTTCACAGGCAGCCTTGGTGTCGTCCTCATTGAATTCTTCTACACTGCCTATATCACTGGCCGCATCTTCATTGGCTGCTCCCTCACCATCCTCATCCTCCTCATCGTCGTCATCATCATCATCAATAATACCATTTTTCTTGCGATTTTTACCGCCTCCATTTTCCTTCATCGAGTTACGTATGGCTAGCGCAATTTGCTCATCTTCCGATAGTTCCATTATTTTATTGCGTTTCTTGGGATTTTTTCCAGACTTTTGCGATGAAACACTGCTGGCATTGGAATTGCCCTCATCAGCATCGGCATTATATTTACTTTCTCCGCCCTCATCATCGCTATCCAAACAAATGGCAGTGGCTGAACGTTTATTGGATGTGGATGGACCACAATCATCTTCCAGTTCTTTGCTAAAATCTTTGTGCTCCACCAGAAACTCTTGGAGTTCACTAAGCAATACGCTAGCTTTTTTGGGATTAGGACATTTCCACATTTCTTCACCGGTACGTGGATCGATGACGCACACATATGGAATCTTGGCACAATGATAGAAGGCCACAAAGCGCCTGCCCTCAGATGAATCACCATCGACCTGCAAATAGCCAAATTTCTCTCAGCTTTTTTTTACTTTTTTTAATCAGTCATTTCCACTAACCTGCCATAACAAAAATTGTCTTTTCATTAGCTTTCGCAATGCCTTGTCGGACCATACATCTCGATTCAATAGCTGTGAATCGAAATTATCACTTTGCACATTCACCAGCAACCATTGATGCAGGGCTTCGGCCCGGTTGCGTGCCGCCTGCATACTGCCAGCAAATGCAATATCTGTTGGTGGCCGAAATAAATCCTCCAAACGACTCTTTTTCGGCTCGGACATTTGGGCTGCCACCACCATATCTGCTGCCCGATTTCTTCTCGACGAACTGCGACTGTGTGTAGCAGCTTCATAGAGATTGTCCAGTGCCACAAAACTACCGGCTTCTTGCTGCTGCAATTGTTCCTCCATTAGAGCACCCTCGCGGGCAAAATCCCGCAAAGGACAAACTTTGACGCGGCGTGTACTACGCAATCGTGGCGGTGGTGCAGCAGCGTAAAAATTATCATCTTCTGGACCAATCAACTGTTCACGTATCGGAGCAATGGGTGCCCGCACCCCATCCTCATCATCGCCACCAATCATTGGTAAGCTGGCATCATCGCTGGCGGCCAACTGACTTGTACCACCACCTTCGAAAAACAACGCAACTGCAGCTTCCACTTCATTGTTGCAGGCCGAGAGTAAATGTTTGGCCTCGGCTTCAGTTGTCCCCGTCACTTCGCAGACGCTCTGTACCAATTCACTAGGTATTTGGGACATATTGGCCGTCCACACAAAGTCTTAAAATTGCAAAAATTTAGATAATTTCGCCGTTTTATCCGAATATAAATCAAATTTTCACGACACCAAATTACCAAAAGAAGAAATGTGACTCTGATATGGCAACACTGAAAAGAAAGACAGCACAGAGAGAAAATCGAAATAAAGATGGAATCAAAAGGGAAAGGCGGACAACACAAAAGGAATCAAAACAAAACGGCCGACAACACAGCAACAGATGTTTAAGATATGGGTTATCATTTTACGATGATTAGCAAACAATTTGCTATCGATTCTTTGTGATTAGCAGAGACCAAAATATGAAAGCGTTCCAAATGCCACGAATTAGGTAAATAGAGCAGAATGACCAATAAACAGAAATGGCAAAGCAAAATTGTTGTGTTTACGAATCAAGGAGGAAATAAAAACAACCAACTGTCGTTATTATCGTAATGTTTACGAATAGTGGAGGGAAGCAAATCAGCTGCGATATGTTGACAAAGCCGAGCGAATGGTAATAACGGCGGTGGCTGTTGAGAAATGCTGTGATTGAAGTTTTTTTTAGAAAGGAAATTAATTATCTATTAAAAGCGAAAATTGGCTAAAAGACATAGGTTCGTCAAAGAAAAAGACGCTGGAATACTGATTCAAACAAAAAATCTAGTTATTTTTGCCTCTGTCAATTCTGTCTGCCCGTGGATTGCTCACAATTAGGGATATATAGATCGATTATCGATAATAGCAAAATGACTATTGTAACAGTACGTTTATATATAAATGGGTTAACCGACTGGATTTGGATTAAAATTGTCATATCCATTATTTATACTTCAAATAAATCCTCTCAAAGTAGGTTAACCTTACAAAAAGTTCTAACGTAAACATAGCATAAGGTAGGGATATCCGACAAATAGCAAACGAGTATTAAAGTGTTTAAAATATATTATATTATTATCTAAAATGAGGTTATCTTGATTTAATTGTACCATAACTTATGGTTTAAAAAGGTGAGCATAGAGTGCAATGTGACCTTTTGTATGCTTCTCTAAGTTTCTGAGTAGGATTGTACCGAGATAATTGTCGCTCATAGAACGATTCGTTGTCAATCCATCCTGTACTGAAATACAGAATTTGTACACTTTTGGATTTTCTTGTGAATGGTGCATTGCCATGGGCCCAATTTGATAGCTGTACTAATGTATTTTGCATCAGATAAGATTGACTTTGGGCGGCATTTTTTATCTCATTATAACCCCAGCCATGTGGCTACAGAGGGTATATATCATTTGATGCGGCCAAAACGTGCCCCATCGAAGTAACGGTTTTAGACACTAGGTCTCTTTGGACCAAACCCGTTTCAGAACATTTAAAGTCGATTTAGCGATGTTCGTCCGTCTGTCTGGCTGATGATTACTCTTGATGAGAGTATCCGATTTGATCCAAACTTGGCACATCGTAATATTATTGGCAAACTTAGATCGAGTTCGAAGATGCACAATATCCTTCTGGTATCTCCCCCACAAAATGACAACATTTTCAAACAAAATAATTTACTGCACAGAAAGTGAAAGGATAATCCGATTTTGCTCCAACTTTGCAAAACCTAATATTTGCATCATTGCTATGTCAGGTAGCAAAATGGACAATATCGGTAAACTCCATCAAGTACCTCCCCTACAAAGGGTCAAAATTTTGAATAATTATAACTCTTATAAAATTTGATGTAAGTGTCCGATTGTCTTCAAATTACACAGATCACAACATTTTTATTAACCCAAGGTCGGGTGTGAATATGGAATATATAAAAATGGTCAAAGTTTTGAATAACCTGAACGATTATAAAATCCAAAATAAGCATCCGGTTCCCTTCATATTTCACACATACCATTATCTCTACTAACACAGGATTGGCTGAGAATATTCGATATATCGGTCCACTCCTTCTGGTACCTCCCCCACAACGGGTCAAAATTTTGAATAACCATGAAGCTCATAAAACGCGAAATTAAACTCTGATTCCAATCAGACTTGGCACATCTCAATATTTCCATCAACACAAGATCTGTTATAATCTGTACCTCCCCACACGGGATTCAAAATTTTGAAAAACAAAACGCTCAAAGAAAGCGAAATAAGCATTCCACTCTCTTCAGAGCATTCCTTCAGAACCTACACCATAGAGGGGCGACAAATTGAATAATCATAACAGAAGTCAAAATATATTGACATAATCGAACATCGGCAGAGGGTATACATCTGTCGGCAAAGTCGACTGAAAATTGTTCAATGTATTTTTTTTCAAATCCAATAAATGCTTTCTTATAAGAATTTTTTACGACATTCCAAACACTGTACCAGGTTACTGTCTTTCAATTATCTCTTGTTTCTTCGTTTTTTTTCTTATATATTCTTTTTTAACTCTCTCATTCGTTGATGGTGTCAAAATCAGCTGTTTTTGGGGGGCCAGCTGGCACATAACACACACACACACTTAGCTGGCCCCACAAATGGAGAGAATCATCAATTGTGTTCTGTAACTCGGCGAGAGCGGTTCAACTATCGGGTATAATCGGCATTAAACAAAATCTTTCATTGTGTGTGTATGTGTGTGTATTATTGTGTCTTTTTACATTCTGTTTGCAAAATTTTTTCTTTGTTGCCTTAGTGCACAACAATTTTGAAAAAGGAAAAGAAAAGTGAAAATAAAATTGTAACGTGTAAAAGAAAATTATTAATCTCGCAGAAGAATAACCGAATGCAATGATTTAATCAAAAGAAAAGTTTTTAGGAAAAAAATATGTTCTCCAATTAAAAAAAATCTACCATCTGATTAGTGGAAGAATGTAAGAAGGGCCAAAAAAAGTTCAGCAAGAAAGTGCAGAAGCAGCAGTTGGAATTGAAAAAGAATGCCTTCAATGCAAAAATATAATAGAAGTGTAAAGTAGAAAAAGAATCATTGCCGTGGAGAGTGATTATTCGTGTGTCTGTTTGTTTGCCTGCATACAAGTAGGTGGGAGAGAGAGAGTGTGTGAGAGTTTGTCTGTACTCTTGTCTTGCCTGTGCTGTGTATTGTTGCTATTGTTCTAACGTCGTCGTGATGTGTCAATGAGAATATTAATTGGGAGAGCCCTCCGTGGAGCCCACCAGTCATTGTGTTGTGTTGTTTCAAAAAATAAACAGAAAAAAATACCCCGAAAAAAATCAAAAAGTAATTGTTTGTGTTAGAAAATAATTAAAACAAAAACAGTTGTGTTATAAAAAAAGAAGAAAACAAAAACAAAATACATTTGACATTTGAGTGCTTCCCACATTACCTACTTAACAACCAAGCAGCTCCACTCCAACTATCCATGTTGGAGTTATTATTGCATTATACAACTTTAAAGCTGACTACTAAACGAAATTTCCAATCAAAATGGTTTCTCTTATCAAAAATCAACTGCTGAAACATCTGTCAATGTAAGTAGTTGTATTCCTCCAGCATTCTTCCTCAACGCCAGTTCATCATATATTTATTGTTTATATGAGTAAGCCCCATGATGTGTAGTGTTATTGTTTTCATTTCTTTTTCAAGTTTTTGCAATCTCATGAACTGTTGTTTTTCAATTGCCAACCGTATCACTTGAGTGATGGGTTGCCAGATGGATTAGATTTAGAACGTGGCAATTTGCCATTTATTTAACTATTTGGGTATTTTTTTTACTTTTTTGTTAAATGTTTTTAATTAATTTGTAATTAATTTATTTTTAACAAATCTAATGGATGAACATGAGTTTGGAAGAAAATTCCGATTTAAATATATTTTACCTAAAATTCAGGAGTGTAATCTCACTGATTATTATATTTATTTTATTGAGACTCTTGTGTTTTTAATTATAAATCATGAAAAAGAGTGTAAAAAGAACACCAAAAGCCGTATTATTTTATTTGCCTTAATTGTGGAGCACTTATGGACTTTTATTTATGTGCGAATAATTTGGGAAAAAAAAACTTAAAATTCCCTATAAAAGCCGGAAACAATACATATGTATATAAAACAAGTAAAATAGTATCAGTCGGATTTGCCGACAGATGTATACCACCAGCCTTGATAATTCAAACTTTTCAAAATGCTGCCCCCTTTATGGGACAGGTTACGAAGCAGTGAGACAATATTGACCAACTCGTATCTGACCTTAGACCAGGGCTAGGCAGAGAGCCTCAAAAATTTTTTGTGATTGTATGTGTTTTGAAATAACAAAATATTGCAAGTATTTTTTGCCTCTCTTTACAGAGTGAGAAATAATTTGTTATCTTTAAATTATCAATTTAAAATTTTCTGTTTTCAAAATAACTTCGTTAGTAAAAAATTAATATTTTGACAGACAATTCGGAGATATATTTGTAGAATTATTTCAATTATGATTCATTTTAAAATTAAAAAATATATAAGAAATTTTATATAATTTTTATGTTATTTTTGTTGAATAATTTCGTCTATGTTGCCCCTTTAAAAATCCGATTCCGATTTCCACAGGCTGGCATACGCAAATAGTCGTAGAATTTTATGCTGATCAGAAACTCATATCCTGCGTTGGGTTCTAAAAGATTATTTCTATGAATTACAAATATAATGATAAACATCGCATCTTGCTATTTTTCCTAAAATTGACTAAGAACGTACATATAATTTCAGAGAAATCAAAGGATATGAAAATGTCCACTAATTTGGAAGGACAATAAATTTATCTAACAATGTGAAATGAATTTCCATTCCTAACATGTGAATTCGTATGCAAATTTTGTCAAATAGAATTCAATAAGAAAAGATAAATGTCAAAAGTTGTAATTTTTACAATTTCGGAAATATTTGTTTTAAATATGTAGTAAGATATGTTTATGTGCTCCAATATTTCTTACGGTGTATTCATAAAAATATCCGACAGCACCTTCCTTATCGACTGCTCGAACAAAACTAAATATTCTCCCCAAACCAATTTGACAGAAATTTCAAAACAATTTATTTTTTACAATTGTGTTGGTGAACACACAGATATCCCAAGGGATACTCTTTGCCTAGCCCTGCCTTAGACTGATATAATAATATTACCAGAGGGGTACCAGAGGGAATGGACCGATATTTCCCATCTTCACAGCAGATCTTGTGTTGATAGAAATATTGATGTGTCCCAAGCCTGAATGGAATCGGATGTTAATTTCGTGTTTATGAGCTTCAAAAAAAAAAAAAAAAAAAAAAAAAAAAAAAAAAATCAAAATTCTGACCCTTTGTGGGGGAGGTACCAGAAGCAGTAAACTGATATATCCCATCTTCATAACAGATCTTTTGTTAGTGGAAATAATGGGATGTGTGAAATATATTGAAAACCTGATGATTATATCGGATTTTTTGATCGTTTTGTTTATTCAAAACTTTGACTCTTTGTGGGCGAGGTATCAGAAAGTATGGTCCGATCTCTACCAACTTTATAACAGATCGTGCGTTGATGGAAATATTGAGATGTACCAAGACTGAATAGAATCGGATGTTAATTTCACGTTTTATGAACTTCATGGGTATTCAAATTTTTGATCCTTTGTGAGGGAGGTACCAGAAGGAATGGTCCGATCTCTACTATCTTTATAACAGATCTTGTGTTTATCGATATATTGAGATGTGCCAAGTCTGAATGGGATCGGATTTTAATTTCGTGTTTTATGACCTTCATGAATATTTAAAATGTTGACCCTTTGTGGGGGAGGTACCAGAAGCAGTGGACTGCTATATTCCATATTCACACCAGACCTAGGGTTAATAAAAATATTGTGATGTGTGTAATTTCGAGACAATCGGAGTCTTACATAACATTTTATATGAGTTATAATTATTCTAAATTTTGACCATTTGTAGGGGTGGTACTTGGTGGAGTGGACCGATATTGCCCATTTTTGCACCTGACCTAGCACTGATGCAAATATTAGGATTTCTCTTTCTGTGCAGTAAAATATTATCTTTGAAAATTTTGTCTCTAATGTCTCTAATTTCATAAAAATACCGAAAATTGGGATGTACCATACAGGCCATATAGGGGCTATACGAAGACGTAGACCTGCATAAGTAGTTTTTTGCCATATGTTGTATCCATTAATATCTTCCAATACTGAATTTAAAACTATTCCGGTTTATATTATGGCTAAAATCATCAAAATATCGAATATTAGGAGGTACCGTTATATGGAGGCTATACGAAGACGTGGGCCTGCATACGTAATTTTTTGTCATAGGCTGTAGTACGCATTACGAATTCTAAATACCAAATTTGAAACAACTCCGGTGAATAATGTTCCTAAAATCGTCAAAATATTGAATATCGGGGTGTACCGTTGTATGTGGGATATACGATATCGTGGAACTTTATAGGCATTTCTCTTTCAGGTGGTAAAGTGCATAGAAAGAACTTCTAGTATGGATTTTTAGACAATTCGATTGAAAAATGTGACTAAAATCATAAAACTTCCGAATATAGGGAGGTGTCGTTATATGGGGGATATACTTTATCGTGGACCTTTATAGACAAAACTCGTCCAGGGGGTAAAGTACTCAGAAGTAACTCACTTTGTGGATTTTCAAACAATTTTATTGAAAAATTTTGCTACAATCGCTAAAATATGGAATATCAGTGGGGTACCGTCATATGGGGGCAATATGATATCGTGAACTGATCTTCGAACTTGACCTACTTGCGGAGAAAAGACTGATCTGTGCAAAATTGTAGCTTCTTATCTTAATTCACTTTGACTGTAGCGTGATTTCAATATACGGACAGACGGACGCACGGACGGCCATGGTAAAATCGTCCTAGAAATTTACGCTGATCAAGAATATATATACTTTGTTATGTCTAAAATTATTATTTCGATGAGTTACAGACGGAATGATGAACTTAGTATATCCTTCATACTACATATGGTGGAGGGTATAAAAACTAAGAAGATAAAAAGTCCAATAAATAAAGACGCTTCATCATAGAACTTAAAATTATTGGGTTAAAAATAAATTTGTTATATTTCTCGAATACACATATTGAAGTGCAAAAATTGAAGACATTTATGATAATTTTTTATTCTGACTAGGCTACTACGACTTTTGTTGCCCATTTTCCTACATTTCACCGTTATTTCTAATTGACACAATTTCCCTACCATTTTGTTGCATACACAGCCCAATGTGGCAACTCGGCTCACTGGTTGCATGAAATTGGAAAATAATTGATTTTTTCTCTCACTCTCTGTTTCTCTGCCGCACTCTCTCCTCACATTGTCTTACTCAAAGAAAAACACACACGTACATGCCTTTACTTTCACGCACCATATGTATGTTTGCAAGTGTGTGTGAATGCGTCCAATGTAAATTAAAATTTATATCGGAAGAATAATTACGCACATTCGATAGCCCTCTCAATGGCAATATTGGCGGCGACAATGGGCCTAACAGCAAATTTCTGAGATTTCTACCGCAATCATAACATACACTGCACAAAACTGACCTTTTGTGTGCGATTGGGCGTGGATACGTATGTGTGTCGGTTGTTTGGACGGCATAAAGAAGAAAAATGGTTTAATTGAAATCAAATATCAATAAATATAAGTGTAGACAATATGATAAGATATGATGCGGCATAGGAAAAAAGTATCCAGATATTATTGTGGTTTAACCACAGCCACAGGTTACTATTAGTATCACCGATAATAGCAAGTGTTTTTGAGATATTCTCAGATTGGAATAAATAAGTCATTGCTAGTTATAATATCGTGGTATGTATATAAATAATATCGCAAACTATGTTTAGGTTCGGTTTTTTTAACCTCCACCATACATAGTATGGAGGGTGTATAAAGTTCGTCATTCCGTTTGTAACTCATCGAAATAATAATTTTAGACATAACAAAGTATATGTATCTTGATTAGCGTAAATTCTAAATCGATTTAGTTCTGTCCGTCCGTTTGTCTCTCTGTCCGTCCGCCCGTTAGTCCGTTCATCAGTTGTAATCACGATAGAGTCAAAACGAAAAAAATTGGATGCTAAAACTTTGCACAGATCAGTCTTTTGCCTGCAAACAGGTCAAGTTTGAAGATGGGCAATATCGGTCCACAAAATCGTATAGCCCTATAACACCCCCATATTCGGTATTTTGATGATTTTAGCCAGACTTTTCAATAGAATTGTCTGAAAATCCCCACAAGTAGTTCTTTATTACCCTCTGAGAGAGTATTGCCTATAGAGATCCACCATGTCTTATATCCTCCATATAACGGTACCTCTCTATATTCGGTATTTTGATGATTTTAGCTACATTTTTCAATGGAATTGTCTAAAAATCCATACTAGAAGTTCTTTCTAAGTACTTTACGCCCTGGAAGAAAAATGGCTATATAGGTTCACGATATCACATAGCCTCCATATAACGGTACCTCCCAATATTCGGTATTTTGACGATTTTAGCGACATTATTCACCGGAATTGTTTCAAATTTCGTATTTAGAATTCGTAATGGATACTACAGCCTAAGACAGAAAATTGTCTATGCAGGTCCAGGTCTTCGTATTACTTCCCTATATTCGGTACTTCGATGATTTTAGTTGCATTATTCACCGGATTCTTTTTTTAGTTTCGTATTTGAATATTGCAATGGCTTATGACAAAAGTTCCCCATGCACATCCACGTCTTCGTATAGAAGACGACTATATTCGGTTTTTTTAAGAAATTTTCAAATTCGCTCCAAATGGTGGAGGGTATTCAAAGTTCGGTCCGACAAAACTGAATCTCCTTCCTTCCTTCCTCTCTACTAGATTTACAAAATTCACCGTAGTCAAATACTAATTATACCCTCATCCATATGGCTAGAGAGGGTACATATCATTTGATACGGCCAAAACGTACCTCATCGAAATAACGCTTTCAGACCCTAGGTCTCTTTGGACCAAATCCGTTTCAGGATATTTGGAGTCGATCTAAAGATTTCCGTCCGTCCGTATGTCTGGCTGGCTGGCTGGTGCGCTCGATAACTCAGTACACTCCTTCTGGTACCTCCCCCTCAAAGGGTCAAAATGTTGAATATTCATGAAGCTAATGAAACACAAATTTATCATCAGATTCCATTCAGACTTGCACATCTCAATATTTCCATCAACACAAAATCTGTTATAAAGTTGGTAGAGATCGGGCCATTTCTTCTGGTACCTCCCACATAAAGGGTTAAAATTTTGAATAACCAAAACGATCATAAAATCCGAAATAAGCAAATCAGTACTCTTCTTATTTCAAACATTCCATTATTTCTACTAACACAAGGTCTGTTGAGAAGATGATCAATATCGGTCCACTCCTTCTGATACTTCCCTCTTAAAGGGTTAACATTTTGAATATCCATAAAGCTCATAAAACGCGAAATTAACATCCGATTCCATTCAGATTCGGTACACCTCAATATTTCTATCAGCAGAAAACCTTTTATAACGATGGTAGAGATCGGACCATTCCTTCTGGTACCTCTCCCACAAAGGGTCAAAATTTAGAAAAACCAAAACGATTATAAAATCCGAAATATGCATCCGGTTCTCTTCAAATTTCGCATATCCCATTATTATTACTAACACAAGATCTGCTGTGAAGATGGGATATATCGGTTCACACCTTCTGGTACCTCCTCCACCAAGGGTCAATATTTTGAATAGAATGAAGCTCATAAAGCGCGATTTTAATATCTGATTCCATATATATCTGCGAACCCCTTCTGGTACCTCACCAACAAAGGGTCACAATTTTCAATAATTTTATCTACCATAATTTATGAAACAAGTAAGCGATTCTTTACAACTAGCTATATCTAAATATTTCTCTTAACCAGATACCTGAGATGAATATAGACATTTATTGAAATAATCGAACATTGGATGAGGGTATGCATCTGTGGACAAAACCGATTGATACTTTTTAACTTGTTGTGATTTCATTTAATACAAGTGATTCAAAATCGTAAAAGTCTAAAGAAAATATAAAACACAAACTATGAATTTTCAGAGAAACAGCTGTTCTTCATATATCTCCTTACAGTTATGGGGCGAAACGAAGAAAATTCTTTCTCAACTGGCATTACTTTCCATTTAAATGTGAATGAGAATACTTATTTTGTTTTCCAAGTGTAAAGGAGGGCTACGGCTCCCACAACCCTGAGTTATTCTTCTTACCCAACTTAAATCCACACTTCATAACCTCAATGTTGCTAGTTATCTCTTAATCTATTCACCTGACTCAGTGGCAATGAATAGTAGTAGTTGGCTTTAGAATTTATTTTAATGGCAACATTTTTCTTTCTATCTAATTCCAAATGTTTTGTTCTCCATCTCAACCTTGATTTAAAATATTCCATTACAAATCTCCTTTAAACTCGTCTGCTTTTACTCTCCACGTCTCTCGACGATTTCAAATGACACCAACCTACCCTTGCTCACGAATACAAATTGTTGCTGTCAATGTTGTTGGTTGGTTAGTTGTTGTTGTTGCTGCTGTTGCTGTTGCCTTTGTAAACATTACCTTTGTGGTTTGTTTGATCTCTCTACAACAGATTACTGTCAATGGAGAAACGAAGATGCCAGATTGAGAATTCAGTGCAATGTAGATGAAATAGAAATGAGGTGGATGTACCACCAAGAAGAAAAGTGTTCCATAAACGAAATAGACAAACAAACTTAGTTTTTAATGAAAAAATACTTAAGAACCAACATACCATAAAACCAGGATTTTTAAAAAATATTTTTTCAACGACCAACAGACCACCAAACGTGGAAAGAATATGTTTTCAAGAACCAACAGAAAAACAAACGTTTATTTTATAAAGAATATTTTTTCATGGACCTTTAGTCAAATAAATGTGAATGTTTAAAAAATATTATTTCAAGCACTAAAAGACCAATAAACATGGATTTTTTAAATAATATTTTTTCAACCACCTTTAGACAAATAAACGAAATTTTTTTAAAGAATATTTTTTCAAGGACCAATACACCAATAAACGTGGATTTTTAAAGAATTTTTGTTTTGAAGGACCTTTAGACAAATAAATGTGGGTTTTTTAAGATTATTATTTTAAGGACCTTTAGATTAATAAACGTGGATTTTTAAAAAATTGTTCTTTTGAAGGATCTTTAGACAAATAAACGTGGATTTTTAAAGAATTTTTGTTTTGAAGGACCTTTAGACAAATAAACGTGGATTTTTTAAAGAATATTTTTTTTCAAGGACCTCCAACCAAAAAAACGTGGATTTTTTAAAGAATATTTTTTCAAGGACCTCTAACCGAATAAACGTGGATTTTTTAAAGAATATTTTTTCAAGGACCTCCAACCAAATAAACGTAGATTTTTAAAAAACATTATTTTAAGGACCTTTAGGCAAATAAATGTGGATTTTCAAAGAATATTTTTTGAAGGACCAATAGACAAATAAATGTGGATTTTTTAAAGAATATTTTTTTAAGGACCAATAGACAAATTAACGTGGATTTCTTAAAGAATATTTTTTTAAGGACCAATAGACAAATAAATGTGGATTTTTAAAGAATATTTTTTCAAGGACCAATGGAGAAATAAATGTGTATTTTTTAAAAAATATTTTTTCAAGGACCAATGGAGAAATAAATGTGTATTTTTTAAAGAATAGATTTTCAAGGACCTCCAACCAAATAAACGTGGATTTTTAAAGAATATTTTTTTCAAGGACCTCCAACCTAATAAACGTGGAGTTTTTAAAGAATATGTTTTTCAAGGACCTCCAACCAAATAAACGTGGATTTTTAAAGAATATGTTTTTCAAGGACCTCCAACCAAATAAACGTGGATTTTTAAAGAATATTTTTTCAAGGACTTTTAAAAAATAAACTTGGATTTTTAAGGAAAATAGAATAAGACTATGGTAGGGAAAAAATATTTTTTCAAAAATCCATGGCTCTGGTAGCCCTTAAAAAAATATTTTTTTTTTAAATTCATGGCTCTGGTAGCCCTTAATTTTTTTTTTTAATCCACGAATCTGGTAGTCCCTGAAAAAATATTGGATTCTGGTAATCTTTGAAAAATTCTTCTTTCAAAAACATTTTTAGAAAATTTACGTTGTCGATAGTTCTTGAAAAAAATATTTTTAAAAAATCCACGTTGTTGATAGTCCTTGAAAAAATATTGGATTCTGGTAATCTCTGAAAAATTATTTTTAAAAAAAACCATGGACCGGTAGTCCGTCAAAAACATTTTTTAAAAATCCACGTTGTCGATAGTCCTTGAAAAACTATTTTTAAAAAATCCACGTCTGTTGGTGGTTCCTGAAAAAATATTTTTAAAAAATCCACAACACTGGTAGTTTTTGAAAAAAATATTTAAAAAAAACTGATAGTCCTTAAAAAAATATTTTTAAAGAATCCACGTTGTCGATAGTTCTAGAAAAAAATATTTTTTATGTTGTCGATAGTCCTTGAAAAAATATTTTTAAAAAATCCACGTTGTCGATAGTTCTAGAAAAAAATATTTTTATGTTGTCGATAGTCCTTTAAAAAAATATTTTTAAAAATCCACGTTGTCGATAGTTCTTGAAAAAAATATTTTTAAAAAATCCACATTATCGAGATTCTTTGAAAAAATATTTTTATGTTGTCGATAGTCCTTGAAATAATATTTTAAAAAAGAACCACGTTAGCGATAGTCCTTGAAATAATATTTTAAAAAAGAACCACGTTGGCGATAGTCCTTGAAGTAATATTTTAAAAAAACCCACGCTGTCAATAGTCCTTAAAAAAAAAAATTATAAAAAATCTACGTTGTCGATAGACTTTAAAAATTATATATTTAAAAAATTCACGTTTTCGATATTTTTTGAAAAAAATATTTTTAAAAAATCCGGGACTTTGCAGTTTTTGCAAAAATATTTTTAAAAAATCCACATTGTCGATAGTCCTTGAAAATATTATTTTTGTAGTCCTTAAAAAAATATTTTTAAAAAATCCAAGACTATGGTAGTCTTTCAAATAATATTTTTAAAAAATCCCCGACTCTGGTAGTCTTTGAAAAAATATTTGTAAACAATCCGTGATGCTGGTAGTCCTTGAAAATACATTTTTAAAAAATCCATGACGTTGGTAGTCCTTTAAAAATTATTTTTAAAATTCAGGACTCCGTGATAAGCCGTTGAAAAATTAATTCTTAACAAAGGATAATCTGATAACGACTTTTAGAACATTATTTAAAGAAAAAATTCTCTCTTTGCCTCGAAAATATACATGTAAATCTCTATAGTCCTTTAGCCAAATCAACGTGGATTTTTGTTTAAATCTGGCAACTGTGCCCTTGACACGTTGTTGTTTGTAGGCTTTCCAATGCATACCCCATCCTTGTCTTTTTTTCTCTTCCTATCTCTGGGTCACACACAAATGGCTTTTGTATGCGTTTAACGGTATTTGTTTACCAATTTGAATGGGAGTTAGTTTTTTCCACCATCCATTACTGGTGGCTCTTTAGTATAGTTGTTGTTGTTTTTATTGTTGTTTCTGCTGAGAATAAACCAAAGAGAGCTTATTTGATGAATCATTTCATTTGCTATTGACATTTACTTTATCATTTATTTGCTGTTATTGTTGGGTGTGTGTGGGGTTTTTTTATTTATGTGTTTTTGCAGTTTGTTTATTTACTCACGTCACTTGTTGGCTCTCTTCTTGTCTCTGTTAGTGTGTGTGTGTGTGTGTGCGGGTCTGTGCAGTGGTTTTGGTATTAAAAGAAAGCTAACTTTACCACCATTTTATCTCTCTCGCATTTTTTTTCTTTTGCTCAGTGGCTTTTCACTGCATGTCATGTCATGTTTGTTCGTCATCACTTTATCGCTTCCTTCTTAATTCCTCTTTATATTTACCATGATAATGAAAACAAATGTTCCTACGTATTGTAGTTGTAGTTGTTGCTGTGTTTGATTTGATAAAATGATGAAGAAAATGCCAGAGAGATATGTGTGTGTTTGAGGGTGTGTAAGTGTGTTTGGGGTCCGTTTACATCTTGGCCTTTGGAGCGTATGTTTGATGTGGGAATTTTGCGTATTCATCATTCGCCACAATGTCTGGCCCGGTTTTGGTTTACCCACACAGATGTGTCTCCACTGTCAATACGGGATGACAAGATAACATCAAAAAGAGGGGATTTATTTGTGTAATCGCCTTATGATTACGAAAAGAATTTAGTAATGTGTGTGTAGTTGTATGTACTATTTCTTTTAAATGTGTAAACGTTTTATTAACTTCCGTTGTCCTTAAGAAGGTATTTTCTTACGAAGTTACATAGAATAACGTTTTTTTTCAATAGAAGGTATATAAATGGTCTCTTCACCATCGAATAAGGTCTTGTAGTAAATAAATAGGTGAGAGCTCTTCTATCCTTGCAAGACCTGAAAAAGGACCCGTATATGATCTTCTATCCCATGAAGGATTTCTGAAGAAGATCTGTAAAAAGCATCCAGAAACTGGTTTTTCTATCCATTTGAAATCTCTTCCGGTCATAGGAAAACTGTAGAAGGACCTCTAATCACAGTGAATTTTTAGGATCTGTAGAAGTCCTTAATTCTTAAAAAAATCCACGACCATGAGTTATACATCCATAGAAGACCTGTAGAAGGCCTTCCATCAATAGAACAAGGGCAGAACGTCTTCTATTTATAGAATGCCCGTAGACGGTATTCCATTCATAGAAGATCTACAGAAAGGATTCTTCTATTCATGGAAGGAATTCTATCCATAAAAATCTTCCAGAGGACCTGTTAAAGTCTCTAATTCTTAAAAATCAAAAAATAGGAATCATATAATATTTGAAAACCAATTTTTGAAATTCTTGGCTGAATATTGAACCAATTGTTAAAAAGTTCATGATTATGGAAAATGGTCCCTGAAATATTTTTTTTAAAGAATTTACGACTGTAACTACGATTTTAAGCCTTAGTTTTGCTACTTTAGCCCTGAGAAAAATATTTAAAAAACTACCGGCTTCAACCCTTCCCAATCCGTAAATTTTCCGATAGCCACATAGCCAAATTGGTAGGCTTCTGTCCTGTCTTTAACTCTTATCGCATGTAAGATTACCCCTCGATTGTTCTATATTGGTGACCTATAGACTGCCTGCAAAATTGGTCCATTTCACCCACTAAATATTTTGCGATAATCTTCCACAACAATAGGATTCTATTCTGACCCTAACACGTATCTATGACCCGTAGCATGATTAAAAATTAACGTGAAATAGATCGACTTAGCTCGGCGAGATAGGATGATGAAAATATAACATCATGGAGTCTAGATCCTTAAAAAACATTTTTAAAAATCCAGGGTTTTTTGTCCTTGTTTCTTTAAAAAAACACGTTTATTGGTCCTTCAAAAAAATATTTTATTAAAAATCCACGTTAATTGGAAATCTTGAAAAAATATTGTTAAAAACACCCACGTTTATTGAAAAATATTCTTTAAAAATACACGTTTATTGGTCTGCTAGTCCCTGAAAAAATATTCTATAAAAATCCACGTTTACAGGTCCTTGAAAAAATATTCTATAAAAATCCACGTTTACAGGTCCTTGAAAAAATATTCTATAAAAATCCACGTTTACAGGTCCTTGAAAAAATATTCTATAAAAATCCACGCTTACAGGTCCTTGAAAAAATATTCTATAAAAATCCACGTTTACAGGTCCTTGAAAAAATATTCTATAAAAATCCACGTTTACAGGTCCTTGAAAAAATATTCTATAAAAATCCACGTTTACAGGTCCTTGAAAAAATATTCTATAAAAATCCACGTTTACAGGTCCTTGAAAAAATATTCTATAAAAATCCACGTTTACAGGTCCTTGAAAAAATATTCTATAAAAATCCACGTTTACAGGTCCTTGAAAAAATATTCTATAAAAATCCACGTTTACAGGTCCTTGAAAAAATATTCTATAAAAATCCACGTTTACAGGTCCTTGAAAAAATATTCTATAAAAATCCACGTTTACAGGTCCTTGAAAAAATATTCTTTAAAAATCCACGTTTACAGGTCCTTGAAAAAATATTCTTTAAAAATCCACGTTTATTGGTCTGTTTGTCCTTCAAAAAATATTCTTTAAAAATCCACGTTTACAGGTCCTTGAAAAAATATTCTATAAAAATCCACGTTTACAGGTCCTTGAAAAAATATTCTTTAAAAATCCACGTTTACAGGTCCTTGAAAAAATATTCTTTAAAAATCCACGTTTATTGGTCTGTTTGTCCTTGAAAAAAATATTCTTTAAAAATCCACGTTTATTGGTCTATAGGTCCTTGAAAAAATATTCTTTAAAAATCCACGTTTATAGGTCCTTGAAAAAAATATTCTTTAAAAATCCACGTTTATTGGTCTATAGGTCCTTGAAAAAATATTCTTTAAAAATCCACGTTTATAGGTCCTTGAAAAAAATATTCTTTAAAAATCCACGTTTATTGGTCTATAGGTCCTTGAAAAAAATATTCTTTAAAAATCCACGTTTATAGGTCCTTGAAAAAAATATTCTTTAAAAATCCACGTTTATAGGTCCTTGAAAAAAATATTCTTTAAAAATCCACGTTTATAGGTCCTTGAAAAAAATATTCTTTAAAAATCCACGTTTATAGGTCCTTGAAAAAAATATTCTTTAAAAATCCACGTTTATAGGTCCTTGAAAAAAATATTCTTTAAAAATCCACGTTTATAGGTCCTTGAAAAAAATATTCTTTAAAAATCCACGTTTATAGGTCCTTGAAAAAAATATTCTTTAAAAATCCACGTTTATAGGTCCTTGAAAAAAATATTCTTTAAAAATCCACGTTTATAGGTCCTTGAAAAAATATTCTTTAAAAATCCACGTTTATAGGTCCTTGAAAAAAATATTCTTTAAAAATCCACGTTTATAGGTCCTTGAAAAAAATATTCTTTAAAAATCCACGTTTATAGGTCCTTGAAAAAAATATTCTTTAAAAATCCACGTTTATAGGTCCTTGAAAAAAATATTCTTTAAAAATCCACGTTTATAGGTCCTTGAAAAAATATTCTTTAAAAATCCACGTTTATAGGTCCTTGAAAAAAATATTCTTTAAAAATCCACGTTTATAGGTCCTTGAAAAAAATATTCTTTAAAAATCCACGTTTATAGGTCCTTGAAAAAAATATTCTTTAAAAATCCACGTTTATAGGTCCTTAAAAAAAATATATTCTTTAAAAATCCACGTTTATAGGTCCTTGAAAAAATATTCTTTAAAAATCCACGTTTATAGGTCCTTGAAAAAAATATTCTTTAAAAATCCACGTTTATAGGTCCTTAAAAAAAATATTCTTTAAAAATCCACGTTTATAGGTCCTTGAAAAAAATATTCTTTAAAAATCCACGTTTATAGGTCCTTGAAAAAAATATTCTTTAAAAATCCACGTTTATAGGTCCTTGAAAAAAATAGTCTTTAAAAATCCACGTTTATAGGTCCTTGAAAAAAATATTCTTTAAAAATCCACGTTTATAGGTCCTTGAAAAAAATATTCTTTAAAAATCCACGTTTATAGGTCCTTGAAAAAAATATTCTTTAAAAATCCACGTTTATAGGTCCTTGAAAAAATATTCTTTAAAAATCCACGTTTATAGGTCCTTGAAAAAAATATTCTTTAAAAATCCACGTTTATAGGTCCTTGAAAAAAATATTCTTTAAAAATCCACGTTTATAGGTCCTTGAAAAAAATATTCTTTAAAAATCCACGTTTATAGGTCCTTGAAAAAAATATTCTTTAAAAATCCACGTTTATAGGTCCTTGAAAAAAATATTCTTTAAAAATCCACGTTTATAGGTCCTTGAAAAAAATATTCTTTAAAAATCCACGTTTATAGGTCCTTGAAAAAAATATTCTTTAAAAATCCACGTTTATAGGTCCTTGAAAAAAATATTCTTTAAAAATCCACGTTTATAGGTCCTTGAAAAAATATTCTTTAAAAATCCACGTTTATAGGTCCTTGAAAAAAATATTCTTTAAAAATCCACGTTTATAGGTCCTTGAAAAAAATATTCTTTAAAATCCACGTTTATAGGTCCTTGAAAAAAATATTCTTTAAAAATCCACGTTTATAGGTCCTTGAAAAAAATATTCTTTAAAAATCCACGTTTATAGGTCCTTGAAAAAAATATTCTTTAAAAATCCACGTTTATAGGTCCTTGAAAAAATATTCTTTAAAAATCCACGTTTATAGGTCCTTGAAAAAATATTCTTTAAAAATCCACGTTTATATGTCCTTGAAAAAATATTCTTTAACAATCCACGTTTATTGGTGTTCTAGTCCTTGAAAAAATATTCCTTAAAAATCCAAAAAAAAATTCTTTAAAAATCCACGTTTATTGATATTCTAGTCCTTGAAAAAATATTCCTTAAAAATCCACGTTTATTAGTCCTTGAAAAAATATTCTTTAAAAATCCACGTTTACAGGTCCTTGAAAAAAATATTCTTTAAAAATCCACGTTTATAGGCCCTTGAAAAAAATATTCTTTAAAAATCCACGTTTATAGGTCCTTGAAAAAAATATTCTTTAAAAATCCACGTTTATAGGTCCTTGAAAAAAATATTTTTAAAAATCCACGTTTATAGGTCCTTGAAAAAAATATTTTTAAAAATCCACGTTTATAGGTCCTTGAAAAAAATATTCTTTAAAAATCCACGTTTATAGGTCCTTGAAAAAATATTCTTTAAAAATCCACGTTTATAGGTCCTTAAAAAAAATATTCTTTAAAAATCCACGTTTATAGGTCCTTGAAAAAAATATTCTTTAAAAATCCACGTTTATAGGTCCTTGAAAAAAATATTCTTTAAAAATCCACGTTTATAGGTCCTTGAAAAAAATATTCTTTAAAAATCCACGTTTATAAGTCCTTGAAAAAAATATTCTTTAAAAATCCACGTTTATAAGTCCTTGAAAAAAATATTCTTTAAAAATCCATGTTTATAGGTCCTTGAAAAAAATATTTTTTAAAAATCCACGTTTATTGGTCCTTGAAAAAATATTTTTTTTAAAAATCCACGTTTATAGGTCATTGAAAAAATATTCTTTAAAAATCCACGTTTATAGGTCCTTGAAAAAATATTCTTTAAAAATCCACGTTTATTGGTCCTTGAAAAAATATTATTTAAAAATTCACGTTTATTGGTCCTTGAAAAAATATTATTTAAAAATCCACGTTTATTGGTCCTTGAAAAAATATTTTTTAAAAATCCACATTTATTGATCTATTGGTCCTTGAAAAAATATTCTTTAAAAATCCACGTTTATTGGTCTATTGGTCCTTGAAAAAATATTCTTTAAAAATCCACGTTTATTGGTCTAATGATGCTTGAAAAAATATTCTTTAAAAATCCACGTTTATTAGTCTTTGGTCCTTGAAAAAAATATTCTTTAAAAATCCACGTTTATTGATGCGCTAGTCCTTGAAAAATATTCTTTAAAAATCCAGGTTTATTTATTTGCTAGTCCTTGAAAAAATATTCTTTAAAAACCCACTTTTATTGATGTTCTAGTCCTTGAAAAAATATTCTTTAAAAATCCACGTTTATTGATGTTCTAGTCCTTGAAAAAATATTCCTTAAAAATCCACGTTTATTGGTCCTTGAAAAAATATTCCTTAAAAATCCACGTTTATTGGTCCTTGAAAAAATATTCCTTAAAAATCCACGTTTATTGGTCCTTGAAAAAATATTCCTTAAAAATCCACGTTTATTGGTCCTTGAAAAAATATTCCTTAAAAATCCACGTTTATTGATGTTCTAGTCCTTGAAAAAATATTCCTTAAAAATCCACGTTTATTGGTCCTTGAAAAAAATATTCTTTAAAAATCCACGTTTATAGGTCCTTGAAAAAAATATTCTTTAAAAATCCACGTTTATAGGTCCTTGAAAAAGATATTCTTTAAAAATCCACGTTTATAGGTCCTTGAAAAAAATATTCTTTAAAAATCCACGTTTATAGGTCCTTGGAAAAATATTCGTTAAAAATCCACGTTTATTGGTCCTTGAAAAAATATTCTTTAAAAATCCACGTTTATTGGTCCTTGAAAAAATATTCTTTAAAAATTCACGTTTATAGGTCTGATTGTCCTTGACAAATTTTTCTTAAAAATTCACGATTAAAAATCCATGTATATTTATATCCTTTTTTCCATTTTTTAGGAAACCATAAGCGATTTCCTTTAGAATGTCCATGGATCTTCAGTTTAAAAAATTCAATTTGGCCTTCTTCCTGATGATTGTTTTTTTGTATATTTTTTTTCGAAATTGACTCTACGTAATAGTTTCTCGTACTTTTTTATAAATAGCAAATTATAATTATGCCTGTAGTCGTATTTAACCTTACTTTGTATGTTAATTGGGTCCTTGCAAATGTTGAAGTACTTCTATTGCTGTGACATTTTAAGTGGTTTAGTTATTTTTAACCAAAAAAAAAGAGAAACAAAACAGAACAGAAATGAGGTAAGAGTGTCACCAGGTATGGCATAGATTTCTGAAATCCGAGGAAGGCATAAAAATATGTTTTCGAAATGGTATTGAAATGAAAAGAAAAAGTAATTTGGTAATTAAAATGAAATTAAATGTTTCTCTTCACAAAATATGAATTTATTTGAAGGAGCCAGTGTGGGGGTACGTATACGTATTGCCACCACTCATACGCACTGGGGTACCCCAGACATTAATAAAAATATCATCATCAAAACTATTGCCCTGCCTTGTTTTGTTTCAATTATAAAACTGTGTGCGACAAATTAATTAATCTCATTTCATTTTTCTGTTTTTGTTTGGCAAATTGATTTAGAAGTTTGTCCATTAGCATAATATCGGCGAACTTTGCGGAGAAAAAGGATTCCAACTGCCATCTATCGCGCCGCAGTGGAAGGTGGAAAGAAAGTTGGCCACGAAACTTTTAAATGACACTTTCATTATCTGGCATAGTCATTTCCTGCCAAACGGAGCACCCAAGACGAAGTAGATGTATACAACAAGTTGGTGGAAGTAAAGTAATCCGAAGAAGGTTTAAGAGAGAGGTGAAGAAAAAAAAAAAACAAATATGGTTTGTGTACCCTCTTCTCCAGCTTTTCTATTCGAACTAAAAGAAAAGACTTTGTTGTTTTTCTGGGTTTTTATGGTTTCGACACTTTTCGTTTTCAGGTTTTTCCTTTTTTTTCTTATTTCTGCGATAGGGATGTGCAAACATAGGACCCGAGTTTAAAAAAAAAAATACATAAACAACAATAACAACAAGTCTAGAACCCATTGAAAAGTGTTAAAAATACAAAGAGTTGTTGTTGTTTTTTTTGTTAACAACTTTTCCATCTTCAATCTGCTGTGTGCTGCTGTGCGCCTCTGTTGGTCCAGTTCTGTTGCTCTGGGAATGCGGTTGTTGTTTGCTCGCTGTGGCTTTAAATGAAACTGTATTAAGTGGCACTCTTCAAATACCACGCATTGTGGTGTTACTAGTGTTTGTGGGGAAGCGGTGAGATTGGAGGTCGGTTTGGGTCAACACCAAATGACCACTTATTGGTCAATAAAGAGCAAAGAGTTCGTTTAAAGGATATTTAATTTATCTTAAAATTTGTTGCATATTGAGTGACAAAATATCTATGGATGGAAGATTTTGTTTCAGGTTAAATGACTTTCAAATTTTTGGATTTTATGAATTTTTAAAAAATTTTTGTTTTTCCAGGACTCATGGATTTTGAAAGTATTACAGGATTGGTTTAAGATTTAAGTATTGCTTAGTCATCATTTTTTTTAATATTTTCTCAAGGACTATCAGAGTAATGGTTTTTATTTTAAATATTTAAAAATTTTTTTTCGAATACCAGAGTCTCGGTTTCTAAAAAAATAAGTTTTCAAGTACTTCTAAGTAAAGTCTACGATTTTAATTTTTTGGTAAAGACTACCAGGGCCGACGGTTTTTGAAAACATTTATACACGTTCTAACAGTCTTGTTGATTTTTTTGTTAAGAATATTTCTTAAGGCTACCGGAGTTGATAATTTTTGTAAAATATTTTGGGACTACCATAGCCGTAATTTTTATACCCTACAACACTAATTATATAACACCTCGAAATATTGGTCTCCGACATAGAAACTTTATATGGATCTTCCTATCTAACCGAGCTGAGTCGATCTAGCTATGTATGCCCGTCTGTCTATTTAAAAATCGCTCTACAGGTCGTAATTATGGCCCGATTCTTGTAAAATTTAGCATAGAGGTGGGGCTAGGGTCAAAATAGAAGCCTTTTGGAGATGATTGCATTATATTTAGGGGTTGAAATGGACCAAAAACTGGAAAATTTTCCTGATTTTGCAGTTGCTCTACAGGTCGCAATTATATACCAATCGACACGGAAGTTAGCATGGGCCTAGAGCTTTAGGCTGGCAGAAGCTTTCCAATTGGGATGGTCATCGGTTAATATTTAATGGGTAAAATAGACCATAACTTTGTGATAAATAAAAGTCAAATTTTCAAAAAAAAAAAAAAAAAAAAAAATCATAAGGGTAGGGTTAGGCTCAGAAGGGTTAGGCCTATTGTTTCTAAGGATGTCCGCAGTATATTTAGGGGTTGAAATAGACCAACAACTAAAAGTGTTCCTGATTTTGCAGCCGTTATAAAGGTCACAAATATAAAGCAAAGGACACGAAAGCTCGCATGATGTTTGAGTTTAGGATAGCGGGTAAAATGGACCACTACTTAAATTGTACCGAAACGCCGAAAACTTACAGGCCAAATCCAAAGTACACTAAAGACGAACTTCTGGCTTTTTAATGCCGATCTCGTTGATGAATATAGCCAACTACCGTACCGTAGACAAGCAAATCATATAGATGACTCTAAATATGGAGATACTGAGGGCCCCTTGCTTTTCGAGATGATCACACAATTGAAACCAATCGACACGGAATTTTGCATGAGAAGAGAGTCAGAAGTCTAGCATTTCGGATGACCATTGAATTATATTTAGCTGTAAGATGGATCACTCGGCGGAGTGCGTAAATATTGGGTAAATGTGTCTGGTCAAAATGCTAAGGGTATTATCTGGGCAGTCCTCTATGACATAAGTTCAAAAGCGAAATTTTCCAAAATGGATTTGGACATAAGGAGGCTTCTAACATATTGTTGTGCTGTAGGGTATCACATGGTCGGCCCCGCACGACTATAGGCTTTGCTTACTTGTTTAAACATAATTTTAAAGAATAATCTGGTTCCAGAAATTTTTAAGGACTACCAGAATATTGAATTTATATAAAACAAGCTGTAAAGTATCAGTCGGTTTTGCCGACAGATGTATACCCTCAGCCAATGTTCGATTTTTTAAATATATTTTGACTTCTGTTGTAATTATTCAAATTGTTGACCCTCTATGGAGGGATAAAATATTGAAAATTGTGACCCTTTGTTAGTGTGGCATCAGAATAGGTCCGCAGATACAAATCACCTTCACCTTAAAAAATAATTGTATGTATCAAATTTAAGTGCCTCAGCCGTATGGCTAGAGAGGGTATATATCGTTTGGTACGACCAAAACGTGCCTAATCGAAATAACGGTTTTCGACCCTAAATCTCATTGGACCAAATCCGTTTCAGGACATTTGTAATCGATCTAGCGATGTCCGTCCGTCTGCCTGGCTGGTGCGCATGATAACTCTCGAAGGGAGGGTCAAAAATTTTAATATTCATGAAGCTCATAAAACACGAAAATAACATCCGATTCCATTCAATATTTCCATCAACACAAGATCTGTTATAACATTTGTAGAGATAGGACCATTCCTTTTGGTACCTCTCCCACAAAGAGGCCAACATTTTAAATATACATGAAGCCTATAAGACACGACATTAACATTTCCATTCAGACTTGGCACAACTCAATATTTCCATCAACACAAGATCTGTTATGGTAGAGAGATGATAAAGATCGGATCACTCCTTCTGGTACCTCACCCACAAAGGCTCAAAGTTTTAAATAACCAAAACGATTATAAAATCCGAAAAAAGCATCCGGTTTCCTTTATATTTCACACATCATATTATTTCTACTAACACAAGCTCTGCTGTAAAGATGGGATATATCGGTCCACTCCTTGTGGTACCTCCCCCACAAAGGGTCAGAGTAGATCCACAGATATTCTATTGGTAAAATGTCTTCCACGTGGTTGATTTCTTGATGTATTCTAAGAAATTAAATTAACGGATAACGGATAAATTAACTTCTATAGGTGTATAACTGCTTGCTTCCCTGTGTGTGTGTGTGTTTAAGAGATAGAATACGAGGGGTGTTAATGTTTAAACAATATCTACTTTGCTAAACCAAAAACTTTGATTGATTTGTTTTGAGTAGCCAAACAAATCTACACTTGTGGATATTCGTTTTTTATTTCACACAGACACATACACCCCCAAATTTATAAAACAATACATACTCACACATTGAAAGTTTACACAGATTACTATATATTTACAGAGAAATGATTTCATGCGTTTTATTGGCTTTTGGGAGGGTCTTTGCGATTTTTTGTAGACATTTGTCCTCCCCCGCTTGCAAAACAAAAAACAAAGAAAACTAACAACCGCGCTGGAGATTGTCGGAGCCGTGACAACAAAAAAAGGAAGAAAACTCCTTCTTTGTTGTGATTTAGTGTGACAATGAAAAATGTGTGATAATCACGACGAACAACCAAAAAACAAAAGCAAATCAGCGAATGTCTTGTGATTTCTTTATCTCCGCATGACGGTGGCGGTGGTGGACATTTGTAACGTCTTTGTTATTCCATGGCCATGCGGGTGGTAAGTCGCTCCTTGTAACGGAAAATAAATAATAGCGCAGGACATGCTGGGACTTGGCTTGAACAGCCTACTGAGAGAGGGGGGACCTAGGGTCCGAGGCTAATTGTTAACAAGACACATAAAATCGCCTTTTGATAAAGAAATTCCCCCGATGTGTGAGGGATATATGATGGCAATGATGTCCTTTGATGATTTCTCTCTGTGTGTGTGTGTGAGCATGATAAATCATGATCTATGATAAATCAACAGAAATCCATAAAATCACAATCACACACACCCGCATATGAGGGGGTTTTCTGTGTGTACGTGAGTGATTGAATTTGTGTTGTAATTCTTTTTATCGACACGAAATCTAAACCGTTGAATGATTTATTGCCACAGGCGGGAGGGGGGAAGGCCTCTTCGGTATTAAATGTCACTGGGCAGACATGAGAAAGAAGAGAAGCAACAAATATTTGTACGAAGGGACCAACAACGTGGAATTTTTAAAAGCATATTTTGTTACAAGGACTATCAAAAATGTGGATTTCGAAAAAAATATGTTTTCGAGACGTAGATTTTTTTAAAAATTGTGTTTCAAGGACTTTTAACAACGTGGATTTTTTTTAAATATTTTTTCAAGGACTACCAAAGTCTTGGATTTTTTAAAAATATCTTTTCAATGACTATCAACAAACGTGGATTTTTTAAGAATATTTTTTCAAGGACCACCAACAGACGTGGATTTTTTAAAACTATTTTTTTCAAGGATCACAAACAGACGTGGATTTTTTAAAACTATTTTTTTCAAGGACTATCAACAAACGTTGATTTTTAAAGAATATTTTTTCAAGGACCACCAACAGACGTGGATTTTTTAAAAATATTTTTTTCAAGGACCACCAACAGACGTGGATTTTTTAAAAATATTTTTTTCAAGGACCTCAAACAGACGTGGATTTTTTAAAAATATTTTTTTCAAGGACCACAAACAGACGTGGATTTTTTAAAAATATTTTTTTCAAGGCCTATCAACAAACGTTGATTTTTTAAGAATATTTTTTCAAGGACCACCAACAGACGTGGATTTTTTAAAAATATTTTTTTCAAGGCCTATCAACAAACGTTGATTTTTTAAGAATATTTTTTCAAGGACCACCAACAGACGTGGATTTTTTAAAAATATTTTTTTCAAGGCCTATCAACAAATGTTGATTTTTTAAGAATATTTTTTCAAGGACCACCAACAGACGTGTTTTTTTTTAAATTTTTTTTTCAAAGACCACCAACAGACGTGGATTTTTTAAAAATATTTTTTCAAGGACCACCAACAGACGTTGATTTTTTAAAAATATTTTTTTCAAGGACCACCAACAGACGTCGATTTTTTAAAAATATTTTTTTCAAGGACCACCAACAGACGGGCATTTTTTAAAAATATTTTTTCAAGGACTATCAACAACGTGGATATTTTAAAAATAATTCTTTAAGGACTTTCAACAAGGTAGATTTTTTAAAAATATTTTTCCAAGGACCACCAGCAGTCGTGGATTCTTTAAAAATATTTTTTCAAGGACCACCAACAGACGTGCATTTTTTAAAAATATTTTTCAAGGACAATCAACAAAGTGGATTTTTTTAAATATTTTTCAAGGACTATCAACAACGTGGATTTTTTAAAAATATTTTTTCAAGGTCCACCAACAGACGTGGATTTTTTAAAAATATTTTTTCAAAGACTACCAACAGACGTGAATTTAAAAAAAAAAAAAAAATTTCAAGGACCACCAATAAGGCGTGGATTTTTTAAAAATGTTCTTTCAAAGACCACCAACAGACGTGGATTTTTTAAAAAAAAATTTCAAGCACCACCAATAAGGCGTGGATTTTTTAAAAAATATTTTTTCAAAGACCGCCAACAGACGTGGATTTTTTAAAAATATTTTTTCAAGGACCACCAACAGTCGTGGATTTTTTAAAAATATTTTTTCAAGGACCACCAACAGACGTGGATTTTTTAAAAATATTTTTTCAAGGACCACCAACAGACGTGGATTTTTTAAAAATATTTTTTCAAGGACTATAAAAAACGAGGATTTTTAAAAAAAATTTTAAAAATAATTTTTGAGGACTATCAACAACGTGGATTTTTTAAAAATATTTTTTTCAGGACTATAACAACGTGCATTTCTTAAAAATATTTTTCAAGGATTATAACAACGTGGATTTTTTAAAAATGTTTTACCAAAGACTACCATAGGTTTGGATTTAAAAAAAAAATTCAAGGACTATCAACAACGTGATTTTTTTTAATTATTTTTTCAAGGACTATCAACAACTTGGATTTTTTAAATATATTTTTCCAAGGACTATCAACAACGCGGATTGGCTGGGGGGTATACATCCGTCGGAAAAACCGACTGATACTATTTTACTTGTTTTTTATTTTTTTTTAATTACATTTTAATATTGCATCTGTGCATAGGCTGCATTGCTTCCATTTCAGTCTATTATTAACAATTACTGTTGACGTCATTGTTAATGTAATCATCGGTGTTGTTAATTTAATTACAATTTTTTTTTACAATATTGTAAATGTTGTCAACGACATCGCCATTGTGAGCGTACAAAGCCGGCTGCTATTGTCTTTCTGCAAACAATTAATATTTTTCTATCAATTCAATTGAATAGAGTTTGCAAGCAATAGAGGAACTCAGTAGCAAATGACCCAGTCTGATTCAGCTTCTAATTATTTTGTGTAGCTGTGTGTGAGTGAGAGTTTTCTGTATTGTGGAAGATTTTTTTATCAGTGGTCACGATTTCCTAACAATTGTTTTGAATTTTTATTATTTCTGTTTTTTTTTTTTGTTTCATTTGCATTACAAACGATTAAATGATGTGATTTTATAAATGAGATGCATTGAGGAAAATCAGTGTTTTTCCTTCATTATAAGATCTTGTTATAATAATATCAGGATTTTGAAAACCCTTTCTTTATCCTTACTTTTTCATAAATACTAAATCGTCGATATTTTTATTTAAGATTAATTTCCGTTGGACCTCATTGCGTATGAGTGTTGTCCATACTCATACGCAACTGCTAACAAAATGCTTAATTTTATAAGGATATTTTAAATAGCATATTTTGGTCTAAGCATTTATATAAGACTAGCAAGTGTCTGCTACTTTGTCAGAGAAAAGCCCAACTTCAAATTTTAGATTCGTTGTTTTTTTGTTCGGTCGTTTTAGTACTCAAAATACACTATTTGTTCAGTTTTACAAAATTTTTATACCCTCAGCCATATGGCTAGAGAGGGTATATATCATTTGATATGGACAAAACGTGCCTTATTGGAATAACGGTTTTAGACCCTAGGTCTCTTTGGACCAAATCCGTTTCCGGACATTTGGAGTCGATGTCCGCCCGTTTGTCTGTCTGTCTGTTTGGCTGGTGCGCACGATAACTCTCGAAGGGAGTATCTGATTTGATCCAAACTTGGTACATCGTAATATTTTTGTCAAACTTAGATCGAGTTCGGAGATGGACAATATTGGTTCACTCCTTCTGGTACCTCCCCCACAAAATGTCCAAATTTTCAAAGAAAATAATTTATTGTACAGAAAGAGAAGAGATAATCCGATTTTGCTCCAACTTTGCGAATCCTAATATTTTCATCAGTGCTAGGTCAGGTGTGAAAATGGACAATATCGGTCCACTCCATCAAGTACCTCAACCACAAATATTCAACATTTTAAATAATTACAACTCTCATAAAATATGATGTAAGAATCCGATTGTCTTCAAATTTCACACATCCCGACATTTATATCAACCCAAGGGGTGGTGTTAAGATGGAGTATATCAGTTCACTCCTTCTGATACATCCGGCCCACACAGGGTCGAAATTAAAAAAAAAAATTACAATAACAATAAACCAAAAAAAATATATATTTTTTTCTGCACAGAAAGAGAAGCAATAACCAGGTTTTGCTCCAACTTTGCAAATCCTTATATTTTTGTCAGTTCTAGGTCAGGTGCAAAAATAGATAATATCGGTCCACTTCATAAGGTGCCTCCCCCACAAAGGGTAAAAAATTTGAATTTGAGTCTTATAAAATGTGATGTAAGAATCCGATTATCTTAAAATTTCACACATCCCAATATTTATTTATAAACCCAAGATCTGGGGTTAAGATGGAATATATTGGTCCACTCCTTCTGGTACCTCCTCCACAAAGGGTTAAATTTTTGTATATTTATGAAGCTCATAAAATTAACATCACATTCCATTCAGACTTCGTACATCTCAATATTTCTATCAACAGAACATCTGTTGTAAAAATTGTAGAGATCCGACCATTTCTTCTGGTACCTCCCACACAAAGACCAAAGTTTCGAATAACTAAAACGATTATTAAATCCGAAAAAAGTATCCGGTTCAAATTACACACATCAAAATATTTTTATTAACCAAAAGTCCACTTCTTCTTGCACTTCCCTCCAAAGGGCCAAATTTTTTTAAAACGCGAAATAATACCCCATTCCATTCAGACTTGGTACATCTCAAATTTCCATCAACACAAGATCTGTAATAAAGATCGTAGAGATCGGACTCTGGTACCTCCACCATATATGATTCAAGAATTTAAAAAACAAAACGCCCAAAGAAATTCAAATTACACACATCTAAAATATTGATTTGTTGTGAAAATTATATATATCTGCCAACCCCTTTTGGTACCTCACCCACAAAGGGTCACAATTTCCAGTTCCTATATCTGCCATAACTTGCGAAAAAAACTCGGAGATTTTTTACAACTTGCTATATCTAAATATGAATCTTAACCAGAAACCTGGGATGAATATGGAATTTATGATTTCACATAAAATTGGACATACAGGGTGAGATAAAGAAACTGCAACAAAGTCATAAGCCATATTTTTTACACTTTTTTTAAAATTTTGTTGAATGAAAGCAAAAAATTTCGGAAATAGCATCCAATTTTAGAATAAGTTTAGATTGGTTCGAATTGGTCACCTTTGGCACGAATTATGGCCTTCAAACGGCCAATGAAACCTTCACACGCTACCCGAATGTTGCTCTGCGGTATTTTGGCCCATTCCCGGCGAAGCGCTTGCTTGAGATGATCGACAATTTGGTATTTTTAGTGCCAACCTTGCTTTCGAAAATACTCCAGACACAATAGCCCAACGGATTGGTACCCGGAAATTTTGGTGGCATTGCGCGCTGGAAATGAAGCGATGAACCTCATTTTTTAACCATTCTTGGATGGCACGTGCTGATTGCGATGGTGCTGAGTCCTGTTGGAATGACCAAGGTCTGCGGCCAAAATGTTTGCGTGCCCAAGGCTTTAATACAACCTCCAGAATATTTTCGCGATAATATTCGGCATTTATTCTGATGCCACGGTCGATTAATACGAGCGGAGAGCGACCATCGGCTGTTATGGCGGTACACACCATTACCATGGCCGGCGTTTGAGTTCTGGAGGCCAACCGAAGGTGCACATTTTCAGCTGACCTCTATGTTAAGTAAACACGATCATTTTGTTTGTTTACAAACTGCTGCACAACGAATGTTTTCTCATCGGAGAAAACCAAATTCGGCAGTTCCCCACTTTCGGCCAAGCGAAGTAACTCTTTAGCTCTTTTGAGTCTATTTTTCGTTGCGGTGTAGATTCTTGCATTTTTGGAATTTCAATGGCTTTACCCCGAGCTCATTTTCTAATATTTGACGAATGGAATATTGCGATATGTTCAGCTCACGAGCCATTTTTCGGCCACTGCGACGCGGGTTTCGATCAAGTCGCTTCTTTACTTTTCGAACCATTTCTGCTGATGTTACTATTCTCTTCCGTCCATTTTCTTGATGTCGGGCTACACTACCAGTATCATCGATCAAGTAACGAGCGATGGTACGAGACACAAAAAATGTATTCACATTTAAATGCTGGAGAGCTCGAACGATAGCCACTTGTGGTTTTCCAGCCAAATATAAAGAAATCACACTATCCCGCTTGAATTCCATCACGAATAACATTTTTTCTGAAAAATGCTCACCAAAATGCTTTTGTAGGCTTGTAAACAATAGAATGAACTGTCACTGGAATAATTTTAACAGCTGTCGGACGAGTGGCTTAGAAATGACAGCAGTCTGAAGTTGGTTGCAATTTTTTTCATCTCACCCTGTATATCTGCCCCTTGGTACCTCCTTCTGGTACCTCAACCACAAAGAGTCACAATTTCCAATACTTATATCTGCCATAACTTGCGAAACAAGTCGGCGATTCTTTACAACTTGCTATATCTAAATATTTCTCTTGACCAGAAATCTGATATGAATATGTAATTTAGCGGAATTTATGATTTCGCATAAAATTGGATATAAATGTTTGATTTCCTTGAAATTTTCCAAATATCAATATTTTTATCTGTATCAGATGAAGTATGAAAATTGAATATTTCGGTCCGATATTTCTGTTAGCTTACGCATATTTCCATATTTTCAAAAATTATCTCATATAAAGTATAGGAAGTAGTCGATATAGTCCAAATCCGGCACATTGTAATATTTTCTATCAGTTTTAGGTCCGATACGAATTGGTCAATATTGGCCAACTGCTTCGGAACCTCCCCCCTAAAGGGCCAACAGTGTGAATAATCATAGCTCTAGGCTGGGGGTGTAGATCTGTCGGCAAAACCGACTGGTACAGTTTTACTTGTTTTTATACCCTACACCACAAAGTGGTCAGGGTATTATCACTTTGTGCATTTGTTTGTAACAGGCAAAAGGAAACGAGATTGACCCATAGTTCCTTTTGATGATCTGCATAGAATCACATTCTGATTCGATTTATGCATGTCCGTCCGTCCGTCTGTCCATGTATTTTTGTAAACAAAGTACAGTTCGCATTTATTGCCCTATCCAGATGAAATTTTGCACTAATCATTTGTTTGGCCCAAGGACGAACCCTATTGAAATTGGAGATAATCGGTAAAAATTTAGATATAGCTCCCATATATATCTTCGTCCGATTTGCCTTTTATTATGCACCAAACGTGTAATATCAGCCCGAATAGTATGGAATTTTGCACATACAACCAAATTAGGCCTGAAAATAAGTATGCCAAATTTGATCGAAATCGGTTCAGATATAGCTATAGCTCCCATATATATTGTTCATCCGATTTGTTATTTTTGGCCTCCGAAGCCGTAATATGCACTCTGTAACAACAATATTTGGGGAAATATATCAAATACAACTCAGAAATACATTTGCTAAATTTTATCGAGATCGGTTCAGATTTGGATATAGCTCCCATATATATAACTTCGTCCGATTTACCTTTTATTGTGCACCAAACGTCTAATATTTGTCCAAATTGGACGGAATTTGGCACATACGACCGAATTGAGTCTAGAAGCTAGTATGTCAAATTTGCTGAAGATCGGTTCAGATATAGCTATAGCTCCCATATATACTATTCATCTGATTTGTTATATTTGTTACCCACAGCCGTAATATGCCCTCCGTATCAACGATATTTAGGGAAATAAATTAAATACAGCTCAGAAATATCTTTGCCAAATTTTAACGAGATCGGTTCCGATTTGGATGTAGCTTTTATATATATCTTTATCCGATTTCAAATTAATTTTGCTCCAAATGGGCAATAGAAGACCGAATTTAAAAGATACAAATGCTTCGGCATATTTAGTCCTTTGAACTTTAAATTATAATTACAATCATAGCGTGTATGATTGAATTCTCCCATAAAAATTGTTATGCGGAGCTCTACTAAATTAGCAAAATGGTGTAGGGTATCATAAAGTTGGCCCCGCCCGAATTTAAGACTTTCTTTACTGGTTGTATATTACATTTTAGTGCTCTTTGTTCTCTTTGAGTACGAATTTCGAAAAACCCAGCCTTATCACACACCTACCCACCAAGTCTGCTCTAGGTGCAAAAATTCAAGATTCTACATTCAGCCGTTTCTCCCGGGCCTTGATTCTCAGTCAGTCATGTATTTCACTACCCTTTTATAAATAAAGATTTAGACTTCATTCAATATTTGAATATCATTTGAACCTAAAAATTGACTTTCCTACTTAATATTTGGCCTTTGACCTTTATTTAAAATCTACTCATAATTCAATCTGATGTTCAAGAGTTCAATCTTTGAATATCATTTGACCTTAACATTTAACATCACTATCTACCACTTGGGGGCTAGAAGCACTCAGATCTCACAAAGTTTTTACGCATTTCCCATAACCTATTGACCTTTATATATAACATTTACATTATTTTAATGTCAAAATCATTTTTTTTGGTTTCTTTCCAGGTAAGTGCCCACAATTGCCTAATAACACGTTCCTTTTAGGAGTAAGTATTCCAGTTAATTTCAATCTTTGAAATGTCAACACAAGCGTTTCATTTTTCTCTGTGGTTGCCATGGGAAATTCGGTTCCATTTTTCATGCCTTCCTTTGTTTTTCCCATTACACATCAAATAATTATAGACACCAATTAATTGAACCATCCGAAAAAAATGTGCAGGAAATTCTAATTTTTGGCAATTAGGATTTTCCACGAACCATGGCATCAAATGTGACAGGTCATGCGGGTTGTTGAATGTGAACGTGAAAGGTAATGGTTTTGTTGTGGCTGCAATTGTTTGTCAAGTAATGACAAGCAAGGGAGGCAATATATTTAAGGGAGGCGCCATTCTTTAAATAGAATAACTTCGAATTGTATTCTATAAATAAAAGAGTTCCTGCAAATGACTTCTAAACTTGTTAGTAGACTTACAGTAGCTCACATAAATAGAAAAGTAGAGAAGACCCTTCGGTCTTCTGTGAGCAGACACTTCGGTCATCTAAGAGAAGACCCTTCGGTTTTCTATGAGAAGTCTATTCGGTCTTCTATGAGAAGACTCTTCGGTCTTCTATGAGAAGTCTCTTCGGCCTTCTATGAGAAGACTCTTCGGTCTTCTATGAGAAGACCCTCCGGTCTTCTATGAGAAGACTATTCGGTCTTCTATGCAAAGAACCTCCGGTCTTCAAAGAGAAGACCCTTCGGTTTTTTTATGAGAAGAACCTCCGCTCTTCTATAAGAAGTTCCTTCGGTCTTCTACGAAAAGACCATCCGTCTTCTATAAGAAGTTCCTTCTGCATTCTATAAGAATACGAGATGACCCTTAGGTCTTCTATAAAAAGACCTCCTGGTCTTCTACGAGATGACCCTTAGGTCTTCTATAAAAAGACCTCCTGGTCTTCTACGAGAAGACCCTTCTGGCCTTCTATGAGAAGACCCTTCTGGTCTTCTTCTATGAGAAGACCTTTCTGGTCTTCTTCTATGAGAAGACCCTTCTGGTCTTCTTCTATGAGAAGACCCTTCTGGTCTTCTTCTATGAGAAGACCCTTCTGGTCTTCTTCTATGAGAAGACCCTTCTGGTCTTCTTCTATGAGAAGACCCTTCTGGTCTTCTATAGGAAGACCTTCTGGTCTTCTATACGAAGACCTTCTGGTCTTCTATACGGAAGACCTTCTGGTCTTCTATGAGAAGACCCTTCCGGTCTTCTATAAGAAGACCCCTCCGTCTTCTATGAGGAAACCCTCCGGTCTTCTATGCAAAGACCCTCCGGCCTTCTAAGAGAAGACCCATCTGGTTCTCTATAAGGAGACCTCCTGGTCTGGTCACAAAACACCTTCTGGTCTTCTATAAGAAGACCCTCCGGTCTTCTATAAGAAGACCCTCCGGTCTTCTATAAGAAGACCCTCCGGTCTTCTATAAGAAGACCCTCCGGTCTTCTATAAGAAGACCCTCCGGCCTTCTATAAGAGACCTTCCGGTTTTCTATAAGAAGACCCTCCGGTCTTCGATAAGAAGACCCTCCGGTCTTCTATAGGAAGATCTTCTGGTCTTCTATAAGAAGACAGTCCGGTCTTCTATAGGAAGACCCTCCGGTCTTCTATAGGAAGACCTTCTGGTCTTCTATAAGAAGACCTTCGGGTAATCTATAAGAAGACATTCGGGTCATCTATAAGAAGACCTTCGGATCTTCTATAGGAAGACCTTCTGGTCTTCTATAGGAAGACCTTCTGGTCTTCTATAGGAAGACCTTCTGGTCTTCTATAGGAAGACCTTCTGGTCTTCTACACGGAGACCTTCTGGTCTTCTATACGAAGACCTTCTGGTCTTCTACACGGAGACCTTCTGGTCTTCTATACGAAGACCTTCTGGTCTTCTATGAGAAGACCTTCTGGTCTTCTATACGAAGACTTTCTGGTCTTCTATAAGAAGACCTTCTGCTCTTCTATAAGAAGACCTTCTGCTCTTCTATAAGAAGACCTTCTGCTCTTCTATAAGAAGACCTTCTGCTCTTCTATAAGAAGACCTTCTGCTCTTCTATAAGAAGACCTTCTGCTCTTCTACAGGAAGACCTTCTCCTCTTCTATAAGAAGACTTTATGGTCTTCTACAGGAAGACCTTCTCCTCTTCTATAAGAAGACTTTATGGTCTTCTATAGGAAGACCTTCTGCTCTTCTATGCCAAGACCTTCTGCTCTTCTATGCGAAGACCTTCTGGTCTTCTATACGAAGACCTTCTGGTCTTCTATACGAAGACCTTCTGGTCTTCTATACGAAGACCTTCTGGTCTTCTATACGAAGACCTTCTGGTCTTCTATACGAAGACCTTCTGGTCTTCTATACGAAGACCTTCTGGTCTTCTATACGAAGACCTTCTGGTCTTCTATACGAAGACCTTCTGGTCTTCTATATGAACACCTTCAGGTGTTCTATATAAAGACCTTATAATATTCTATAAGAAGACCTTCTGCTGTTCTAGGCGAAGACCTTCTGCTCTTCTATAAGAAGACCTTCTGCTCTTCTAGGCGAAGACCTTCTGCTCTTCTATTAGAAGACTCTCTGGTCTTCTATAAGAAGACCTTTTGCTTTTCTATAAGAAGACCTTTTGCTTTTCTATAAGAAGACCTTCTGCTTCTCTATAGGAAGACCTTCTGCTCTTCTATAGGGAGACCTTCTGCTCTTCTATAGGAAGACTTTCTGGTCTTCTATAGGAAGACCTTCTGCTCTTCTAAAGGAAGACCTGCTCTTCTATAGGAAGACCTTCTGGTCTTCTATAAGAAAACCTTCGGGTCTGCTCTTTTGTAGGAAGACCTTCTGGTCTTCTATAAGTAGGGTTTCCCTAGGAACATATGGTATTATCCCTGAGCATTTAAACGTGTTCCTGTCAAAATAATAATCTGCTTTTCCTAAAACTTTAAATTTATAACTAAAACCATTAAAAGCGAATTTTTTTAAATAACCTGTCCGGGTAAAACAATTACTTAAATTTCATTTCACCTGTCCGCCTGTATGTTTTGTGTCAAAAAAAAAAAAAATTACTCTGTACCCCGGCAAGACTGGCTGGCTGAATATTCATCCATCATCTGGCTCATAAAACTGTAACAACACATCATCCATGTTGATCACTGGAAAAAACATACTTATTCCATGTAAGGGACCATGAAAAACATGAGGAAACCCCCTCAAAAAAAAAAAAAACGAGAAGCAAGGAACATAAAGGGGGTATGTTAATGGAAAGGGTGACGATGATGGTAATATTCGGCTGGCACGGCTTTGATGATTTTGAATTTGAATTTCTGGCACTGAAATCCTTTAAACGTTCTAATTTTTATTATTTCCTTGGAAAGAACAAATTAGAGAAACAACTCCTATTTCCTATTTTCTTGAAAAAATAGAAATTAGATTTTCCATCATTTCCTGCTGGTGAATTCCTGTGATTTTTTTTGTGTTCTGGAGTGGGGGTTGCTGTTTTAGTTTGGTGTTGAAAATAATCAATATTATTTTGCTAAATTTCGATGCGACATCTACAATGTTTGTAAAAAATATAAAACAAATTAAATTATCTATTGCTTCCGGTCTAGGAAAAAAGTTCCTTCAAAGGATCTGTAGCTAAAAGTTTATTAAAGGGGCCTCCGTTGAAATAAAATTCTGGCTTTGATATTTAGACTTCTAAAGTCTAGACTTAGATGTACAAAATTCCAAATATATTTACTCATAATTCTCTCTTTTTTTAGTTATTTGGTCCACTGACTCCTCCAGCCCATGTCATAACCTCAAACTGCCTGAACACCGTTTGTCCCATCCTTGGGCTAAAACTCGGCAAATTGGATAAACATTTTGTAATTTTTTTATATTTTCCCATGTATTTTTTGTATTTATCCTTCCTTCCTCCTGCCCTTGGTCTCCCCACGTGAACACACAGACATACAAAAAACGGCCAGGCCAAGTAATATTTTGTTGTAAACAATGTTAACTGTTGTTGATAAGTCGGTGTGTGTGTTTTTGATGTTCGTCAACGTCATCATACGGATTTTGTTTTATTTCTCCTCGTTTCAACCTCTCTGTGTCTCTCTCCCACCCCCCATTTTTTTCTCCCACCCACCCACTTCTCCTTGCAGCTAAAATTTAATCAAAAAACCATTTCCGTAACAACAAAAGGTTAACGGAGAGTTAAAACGTCAAAAAAAAAGCGGAGACTACCAAGTTTTTATGATTTAATTTTTTGTTTTTCTGTTGTTTTTTTTTCGTTCGTTTTCTTTCATTTTCTTTTTTCTCTCAGAGTAAATGATTGTCTTAATCAACAGTTGTGCGAGGGTTTGGCAAGTGAGTAGGCCCACAGACGAAGGATCAAAGGTTGAAAGTTTGGATTCCTTAAAGATACGACGACAGTTGTTGAATATTTCAAAAGGCAAATAAACACTTGGCTCTTTAAAATAAACAACAATTGTTTGAGTTATTGGTTGAGAAAATATTGGGATTGGATGAGAGGGGGTGGAACAGAACAGAACAGAAAAAAGCCTTTAGCATACCCTTTAGGAGGGTTCTATTAACGAAATACCTCTAGAAGGTCTAAACGAGTTCCAGGTCTAAAAGAAGCTCTCCTAAGCAGAGGAGAACAATAAAAGCCTTTAACTTTATAGAAGACCACATGTAAGTCCAACACTCCTTTTATAGGACTTATATAAAGCTAAGGTCTGTTATTGCTCTTCTCTGCTTAGGAGAGCTTCTTTTAGACCTCCTTCAGGTATTCCATTAATATAACCCTTTGGAAGGGTATTGTGATACATGTTTGAGGAATTTTACTTCCGTCTATTTATGAAATGTGCATGGATGGAGTTATATTTTCAAAAGGCCTATAGAAAGTTGTTGTACTTGTAGAAAACCCATGAACGTCGCACGGTGGTTCAGAATTCAAATTTCAAATTTGCGTAAAGCTTAATTTTTGTCGTCACGACGTCTTATTTCTATATGGTATTCAACTGTAATTATATCAATATTAAATAATTGGGGAAAAGGCCAACATATCGGAATCTGTAGGCGTTACCTGTCCTGTCCGAATATTTTTTTTTTATTTCGAAAAATAGATCATTTTTGCTCATTTTTCTGGAGAAGGTAAAATCCATTTTCGGAAGCTTTTTTTATCGAACAAGTAAAATAGTATTAGTCAGTTTTGCCGACAGATGTATATCCCCAGCTTTGACTTATGATTTTTCAAACTGTTGACTCTTTATAGGGGAGGTTCCGAAGCAGTTGGTCAATATTGGCAAATTCGTTGCTGACTAAGACTGATATAAATATACGACTACTTCCTATACTTTATATGAGATATGTGATAATTTTTAGAAAACGTTAAAATGAACGTGAGGTAACAGATATAGCGGACCAATTTTCATACTTCATCCAATACAGATAAAACATTAGTGCGTGCAAAATTAGAAGGGAAATCGAACATTTATATCGAATTTTCTGCGAAATCCTAAATTCCGATAAATTACATATTCATATCAGATTTCTGGTTAAGAGAAATATTTAGATATAGCAAGTTGTAAAGAATCGCCGACTTGTTTCGAAAGTTATGACAAATATAAGTATGGAAATTGTGACCCTTTGAGGGTAAGGTACCAGAAGCGGTTCGCGATCATCTTCACATCAGATCCTACGTTAGCAAAAATGTTTGGATCTGAAATTTGAAGAGAGTCGGATGGTTATTTTGGATTTTATGGTCGTTTTGGTTATTCGAAACGTTGACCCTTTGGGGGGATGTACCTGAAGGAATGATCCGATCTCTACTATCTTTATAAGAATCTTGTGTTTATGGAAATATTGAGATATGCCAAGTCTGAATGGAATCAGATGTTAATTTCGTGTTTTATGAGCTTCATGGATATTCAGAATTTGGACCCTTTGTCGATTTAGCGATGTCCGTCTGTCTGTCTGTTGTAATCACGCTATTTTTCGAACGAATCGAGATTGAAGGCTAAAATTTTGCATACATGTTTATTTTGCCAGTAGACAGGTTAAGTTCGTAAATGGGTCATGTTGGTCCACGTTTTCATATAGCCCCATATAACGGTACCTCCCGATATTCGGTATTTTGATGATTTTAACGACATTAGTCACCGGAATTGATTCAAATTTGGCATTTGAAGTTCGAAATGGATACTACAGCTTAAGACAGAAAATTGTCTGTGCAGGTCCACGTCTTCGTATAGCACCCATATAACGGTACCTCCCGATATTCGGTATTTTGATGATTTTAGCGACATTATTCACCGGAATTGTTTCAAATTTGGTATTTGAGATTCGTAATGGATACTACAGCCTATGACAAAAAATTGTCTGTGCAGGTCCACGTCTTCGTATAACTCCCAAAATTCGGTATTTTGATTATTTTAGCGTCATTATTTAACGGAATTGTTTCGAATTACGTTTCATTATTACGTAATGGCTTATGACAAACAAGGCCTATGTAGGTCCATGTCGCATAGACCCCAATATAACAGCTATATTCGGTATTTTTAACATTTTAACAGAATTTTTTATTGTTTGAAAGTGTCCAAATTCGTTCCAAATGGTGGAGGGTATTCAAAGTCGAACTTTGAACTTGGCCCGGCCGAACTTACTGTTTTTTAATTTGTGTTTGCTTACAAACTGCTGGACAACGAATGTTTTCTCATCGGAGAAAACCAAATTCGTCAGTTCACCAATTTCGGCCAAGCGAAGCAACACTTTAGCTCTGTTGCGGTGTAAGGTCTTGCATTTTTTGGAGTTTCAATGGCTTTACCCCGAGCTCATTTTTCAATATTTGCCGAATGAAATATTGCGATATGTTTAGCTCACGAGGTATTTTTCGGTCATTGCGACTCGGGTTTCGATCAAGTCGCTTCTTTACTTTTCGAACCATTTCTGCTGATTTTGCTGTTTTCTTCCGTTCACTTCCCTGACGTCGGGCTACGCTAGCAGTATCACGGTAACGAGCGATGGTACGAGACACAAAAGATTTATTCACACTTAAATGCTGGAGTGCTCTAACGATAGCCACATGTGGTTTTCCAGCCAAATATAAAGAAATCACACTATCACGCTTGAATTCCATCACGAATAACTTTTTTTCTGGAAAATTCTCACCCAATGATTTTTGGTACCAGATACCAATCGTATCAAATTTTGTCAAGATCGGTTCAGATTTGGATATAGCTCCCATATTTATCCTCAACCGATTTCGGGTTAATTGTGCACTAAATAGCCAATATCAGTCCAAATGACATGAATTTTGGTTCATTCGACCGAATTCGGTCTAGAAGCAAGTACAAACCAATTTTGTGAAAATCGGTTCAGATATAGCTATAACTCCCATGTTTCATCCGATTTGGTGTTTAAGTCACTCACATTCGTAATATGCATTCGACAACAATGATATTTGGTAGCAGATATCTTATAAAGCTCGGAAATACCTCTGCCAAATTTTATGAAAATCGGTTCAGATTTGGATATAGCTCCCATATATATCCTTAATCCAATTTCAGGTTTATTGTGCAAATAATGGCCAATATCAGCCCAATTGAAGTGAATTTCGGGACGTACGTTTTCATTTTGTGGAACTCGGCTTCGATATATATTTTTTTAATAAAATCCTTCTCGAAGTGATATCATGCCTTCTGTAGCAATCTTATAAAATTGGTATAAAAGATAAAAACATCTCTGTCAAATTTAGTGAAAATCGATTCATAATCGGATATGCCTCCCATAGCATCATTTGATTCCCTCTGAAACCAAATGATAACTGCCTTTAAGCCAAATGTTGATAGGTGGTATAATCTAATTAAAATAAATTATTTTGTTATGGGAGCTCTACTTAATATGCATAGTGGCGTAGGGCATCATATTGTCGGCCTCGGCCCGACTTTTGACTTTTCCTTACTGGTTCCCTCTGAAGCCAAATGATAACTGCTCTAAAGCCAAATGTTGAAAGGTGGTATTATAATCTACTTCAAATAAATTCTTTTGTTGCGGGAGCTCTACTAAATGTACATAGTGGTGGAGGATATCATGTATGTATAAAGCTAAGTTCTATTATTACTCTTCTCTACTTAAGAGAGCTACTTTTAGACCTCCTTAAGGTATTCCATTAATAGAACCCTTTAGAAGGGTACTGTGATACATGTCTGAGGTATTTTACCTTTACCTTTTTATTAAATGTGCATGGACGGAGTTATATCTTCAAGAGGCCTATGGGAAGGTATTCTATTTGTAGATAACCTATGAACATCGCACGGTGGTTCAGAATTAAATATTCCTGGACTAAAGTCTAATTTTTGCTCATTTTTCCTGGAGAAGGTTAAATCCAATTTCGGAAGCTTTTTTTATCGAACAAGTGAAATAGTATAACTCGGTTTTGCCGACAGACGTATATCCCCAGCTTTGACTTATGATTTTTCAAACTGTTGATTCTTTATGGGGGAGGTTCCGAAGCAGTTGGCCAATATTGACCAATTCGTTACTGACCTAAGACTGATATAAATATACTATACCGACTACTTCCCGCACTTTATATGAGATATGTGTTAATTTTTAGAAAATGTTAAAATGTGCGTGAGGTAACAGATATAGCGGACCGAAGTATTCCATTTCCACACTTCATCTAATACAGATAAAAAATTAGTGTGTGAAAAATTAGAAGGGAAATCGAACATCTATATCCAATTGTATGCGACCTCATAAATTCGGTATTCATTTCAGGTTTCTGGTTCAGAGAAATATTTAGATATAGCAAGTTGTAAAGAATCGCCGACTTGGTTCGCAAGTTATGACAGATAAAAGTATTGGAAATTGTGACCTTTTGTGGGTGAGGTATCAGAAGGGGTTGCCAGATATACATCACAACAGATCCTGCGTTAGCAGAAATATATGAATCTGTGAAATTTGAAGAGAGTTGGATGCTTATTCCGCTTTATTTTAGCGTTTTGTTTTTTAAAATCTTGAACCCTATGTGGAGGAGGTACCAGAAGAAATGGTCCGATCTCTACCATCTTTATAACAGATCTTGGGTTGATAGAAATATTGAAGCATTCCAAGTCTTAATGGAATTTGATGCTTTATAAACTTCATGGATATTCAAAACATTGACCCTTTGTGGGGGAGTTACCAGAAGGAATTGTCCGATCCCTACCATCTTTATAACAGATCTTATGTTGATGGAAATATTGAGATGTGTCAAGTCTGAATGGAATCGGATGTTAATTTCATGTTTTTCTGAGCTTCATGGTTATTAAAAAATTTCGACCTTTTGTGGGGGCGGTAACAAAAGGGGTGGACCGATATATCCCATCTTCACACCAGACCTTGGGTTAATAAAAATATTGTGATGTGTGTTATTGGAAGAGCACCGAATCCTTATTTCGGATTTTGAAATCGTTTTGGTTATTCAAAACGTTAACCCTCTGTGTGGGAGGTACCCGAAGAAATGGTCCGATCTCAACCATTTTTATAAGAGATCTTGTGCTAACGAAAATAATGATATGTGTCAAGTCTGAATGGAATGGGATGTTAATTTCGCGTTTTATGAGCTTCATGGATATTCAAAATTTTTACACTTTGTGGGGGAGGGGCCAAAAGGATTGGACCGATGTATCCCATCTTCACACCTGACCTTGGGTTAAAAAAATGTTTTGATTTGTGAAATTTGAAGACAATCGGATCCTTATATCACATTTTATAAGAGTTGTAATTATTCAAAATGTTGAACCTTTGTGGGGGAGTTACTTGATGGAGTGGACCGATATTGTCTATTTTCGCACCAACCTAGTACTGATGCAAATATTAGGTTGGAGCAAAATCGGATTATCCTTTCTTTTTCTATGTAGTAGATTATTTTCTTTGAAAATGTTGACATTTTGAGTGGGAGGTACCAGAATAAGTGGACCGATATTGTCCATTTCCGAACTCTATCTAAGTTTGACAAAAAGATTACGATGTGCCACGTTTAGACTAAATCGTATACTTCCTTCCGACAGACCGAATTCCGGACGGTCGGACATCGCTAGATCGACATTAAAGGTCCTGAAACGGATTTCGTCCAGAGAGACCTAGGGTCTAAAACCGTTATTTCGATGTGTGAATGTGTGAAATATGAATACTGACCCTTTGTGGGGGAGATACCAGAAAGAATGGTCCGATCTCAACCATCTTTATAACAGATCTTAGGTTAATGGAAATATTGAGATGTGCCAAGTGTAAATGGAATCGGATGTCAATTTCGTGTTTTATGAGCTTCATGAATATTCAAAATTTTGACCATTGTGGGGAGGTACCAGAAGGAGTGGATTCCATCTTCACACCAACCCTTCGAGAGTTATCGTGCGCGCCAGCCAGCCAGACATACATCGGTAGATCGACTCCAAATGTCCTGAAACGGATTTAATCCAAAGAGACCTGGGGTCTAAAACCGTTATTTCGATGAGACACGTTTTGACCGTATAAAATGATATATACCCTCTGTAGCCATATGGCTGAGGGTATAAAAAGAAGAGAAAATATCTCCCAATTCTTTCGATCAATTTTTCTACGTATCTTCTATTCTTAGCTCTATTTTCATAGTCTGCTGGATTTTCCCTGTAATTATTGAAAAAGCTGAGTTTTGTCGCACAGTGTAATATTTTCGGCGTTTTCAGTCATTTTAGTTTATTTTGTTAATTCAATTATAAAATTAGATTAATTTTCTTCGTGATAATTATTTTATTTAATTGCCGTAACTTCTAATGCCGGACTAGAAATAAGGACCGGAGTTATGATTTGAATTAATAGGAAATAATTATTATTTTAAGAAAGCATTCCACTCCCTTTGTCTAGTCTCTTTTGTAGCACAGGATTTCTACAGTGCCTGCAATTGATTTGTATTGGAGTATCATGGGTGTAGCTATCGGAAATTAACACTTTGGTATTTTTTAGTGCCACATTGCTTTTCAAAATACTCCAGACACAATAGTCTAAAAGATTGGTATCCGGAGGTTTTTGGTGGCCATTGTGCGCTGGAAATAAAGCGAGGAACCTCATTTTGTAACCATTCTTGGGTGGCGCGTGCTGATTGCGATGGTGCTGAGTCCTGTTGGAATGTCCAAGGCCAGCGGCCAAAATGTTTGCGTGCCCAAGGCTTTAACACACGTTCCAGAATATTTTCGCGATAATATTCGGCATTTATTCTGGTGTCCAACCGAAATTGCACATTTCAGCTGATCGGAAATTAAAAGGGGTGCTAGTATTGAAAAAAATCTTTATCAGTTGGGAGAGATATAGCTCCTCACAAAAATGACAACGGTGAAACAACTTCTAGTATCGTTTCGTGAGAGAGGATGAGTTGGTCTCCCCCTAATTTTAGCCACGCCTCTGAATAAAGGCAAAAAGGAAATATGAATTCTGTTATTAGAGACGGTGAAATAACTTCTAGCATCGTTTGGTGAGAGTGGATAATCTGGTAACACCCTAATTTTAGCCACGCCTCTGAAAAAAATTCAAAAAATAAATACAAATTCTAGTAATAGAGAATTACAGCATTGCCCTCTTGAAAGACGTAGAATAAAATACCCCTCCAAAGAAGTGCCTTCGCATTGTTTCAAGTAAACGGCATTGTTTTATAAATTTATGAATATATTTCTATATCACATCCTTGTTATGATATCCTCACCCCAGGGACGGGGGAGATGGGGTGGCACATGGACTCCCAAACAAATAGGGATCTCATTAGCAACGCAAATAATTCAAGAGAACAACTTCAAAGGTAACGATGCTAAAATGCAAACACGCACCAATACAACCGCACCTTAGTTCTCATTAAAAATTATTATTTATATGACAATAACTGTTGGCGGAACGGAACAGCTACCGTTACGTAATGAATTCGAAATTGGAATAGACCACAATGGAATGGCGGAAGATGAGGATAAATGTACATATTTAAACGGAAAAGGGCATAATTATTATTTAATGAGAATAGCAGAAGTCGTTAAGTAATGCAAAGAGCAACAAGTAACGGGAGAGAGGGGGAGGAGGAGGAGAGAGAGAGGAAGGGAGCCAATGCAGGAACAGGTGGAAGGACTCAGTGGCTAATCAGAAATAGGAGAGAGAGGGAAAAATACAGAGAGAGACGTAGACTAGCTGGCCGGCAACTAGTTCTGCTAAAGAGAGTAGACCAGCTGATCGGATCGCAAGATTTTCTACAGAGGCGTAGACAGCTCGTCAGCAGCTCGTCTCAGTGGTGGCCGACCAACAGCTCGTCTACGGCAAGACATAGACTCAGTGATGGCCGGTCACCAGCTCGTCTATGGCGAGACATAGACTCAGTGATGGCCGGTCACCATCTCGTCTATGGCGAGACATAGACTCAGTGATGGCCGGTCACCAGCTCGTCTATGGCGAGACATAGACTCAGTGATGGCCGGTCACCAGCTCGTCTATGGCGAGACATAGACTCAGTGATGGCCGGCCACCAGCACGTCTATGGAGCCATAGACTCAGTGGTGGCCGGCCACCAGTTCGTCTATGGCGAGACATAGACTCAGTGGTGGCCGACCAACAGCTCGTCTACGGCAAGACATAGACTCAGTGATGGCCGGTCACCAGCTCGTCTATGGCGAGACATAGACTCAGTGATGGCCGGTCACCAGCTCGTCTATGGCGAGACATAGACTCAGTGGTGGCCGGCCACCAGCTCGTCTACGGCGAGACATAGACTCAGTGGTGGCCGGCCACCAGCTCGTCTATGGCGAGACATAGACTCAGTGGTGGCCGGCCACCAGCTCGTCTATGGCGAGACATAGACTCAGTGGTGGCCTGCCACCAGTTCGTCTATCGCCAGACATGGACTCAGTGGTGGCCCGCCTCCAGCTCGTCTATGGCCAGACATGGACTCAGTGGTGGCCGGCCTCCAGCTCGTCTATGGCCAGACATGGACTCAGTGGTGGCCGGTCACCAGCTCATCTATGGCCAGACATGGACTCAGTGGTGGCCGGCCACCAGCTCATCTATGGCGAGACATATACTCAGTGGTGGCCGGCCACCAGCTCGTCTATGGCGAGACATATACTCAGTGGTGGCCCGCCACCAGCTCGTCTATGGCGAGACATATACTCAGTGGTGGCCGGCCACCAGCTCGTCTATGGCGAGACATATACTCAGTGGTGGCCGGCCACCAGCTCGTCTATGGCGAGACATAGACTCAGTGGCCTGGTCGGACATCAGCTCGTCTATGGCGAGACATAGACTCAGTGGTGGCCCGTCACCAGCTCGTCTATGGCGAGACATAGACTCAGTGTTGGCCGGCCAGCAGCTCGTCTATGGCGAGACATAGAAAGAGAGACTTTGGAGACTCTCTTTCTCTACAGCTCGTCTGTACGGATTGCCTAAAAAGAGACTCGTTCGTTTTTAGAACCTTCCTGTCATCTATCTTCTCCATAACGACTTCCTACCTCTTCAACTTATCTTTTCCTTCTCTCTTCCTTTTAGAATACTCCCTTTTTTCTTGTTTATCCTTAAGTGTCCTTCCCGCAGCGAATTTTACTTACTGTCGTGTTTTGACTTCACTTTGAGCAACTGCTTGCCTTTTTTCGGGCTGATGTTTTGATGTCGCCTTAATGACGGTGGTTAGTGAAGCACTCTCGACTCGCAAAGCCTATATTAGGAACAGTAACAACAACGATGTTTAAATAACAACTGAAGCATCTGAAATGTAAACATTTTACCGCGTTCTTATCCTTTGCCATAGGCCAAAGGTGAAGTAAGCCTAACACCAACCAACGCTGTTGGGTTGTAAATATCCTTTCGGGCAAAAATAGCTGCAGCATCAAGTTCAAAATGGTGAACCTAAGGCCGTCGGGGTGGGTGGTTGTGGCGGCGAAGTAACAACGCCGTTTTTGCTTCTATTTTTCACTTCTCATTTTTAGAAGAGTTGTTGATGAACGAGTTTGTTTGCTCGGAGGCCCGTCAAAATGTACATATTTACATATATTGTACATATGTATTACACAGTAGATTAGGAGAGATTGGTGTCGAAAAGGACAGCATACAATAAACGTGAAATTTTAAAGAATATTTTTTCAAGGACCAACAGCCCAATAAACGTGGATTTTTAAAGAATATTTTTCCAAGGACCAACAGACCAATAAACGTGGATTTTTAAAGAATATTTTTCCAAGGACCAACAGACCAATAAACGTGGATTTTTAAAGAATATTTTTCCAAGGACCAACAGACCAATAAACGTGGATTTTTAAAGAATATTTTTCCAAGGACCAACAGACCAATAAACGTGGATTTTTAAAGAATATTTTTCCAAGGACCAACAGACCAATAAACGTGGATTTTTAAAGAATATTTTTCCAAGGACCAACAGACCAATAAACGTGGATTTTTAAAGAATATTTTTCCAAGGACCAACAGACCAATAAACGTGGATTTTTAAAGAATATTTTTCCAAGGACCAACAGACCAATAAACGTGGATTTTTAAAGAATATTTTTCCAAGGACCAACAGACCAATAAACGTGGATTTTTAAAGAATATTTTTCCAAGGACCAAAAGACCAATAAACGTGGATTTTTAGAGAATATTTTTCCAAGGACCAACAGACCAATAAACGTGGATTTTTAAAGAATATTTTTCCAAGGACCAATGGACCAATAAACGTGGATTTTTAAAGAATATTTTTCCAAGGACCAATAAACCAATAAACGTGGATTTTTAAAGAATATTTTTCCAAGGACCAATGGACCAATAAACGTGGACTTTTAAAGAATATTTTTCCAAGGATTTTTAAAGAATATTTTTCCAAGGACCAACAGACCAATAAACGTGGATTTTTAAAGAATATTTTTCCAAGGATTTTTAAAGAATATTTTTCCAAGGACCAACAGGCCAATAAACGTGGATTTTTAAAGAATATTTTGCCAAGGACCAACAGACCAATAAACGTGGATTTTTAAAGAATATTTTTCCAAGGACCAACAGACCAATAAACGTGGATTTTAAAAGAATATTTTTCCAAGGACCAATAAACGTGGATTTTTAAAGAATATTTTTCCAAGGACCAATAAACGTGGATTTTTAAAGAATATTTTTCCAAGGACCAATAAACGTGGATTTTTAAAGAATATTTTTCCAAGGACCAATAAACGTGGATTTTTAAAGAATATTTTTCCAAGGACCAATAAACGTGGATTTTTAAAGAATATTTTTCCAAGGACCAATAAACGTGGATTTTTAAAGAATATTTTTCCAAGGACCAATAAACGTGGATTTTTAAAGAATATTTTTCCAAGGACCAATAAACGTGGATTTTTAAAGAATATTTTTCCAAGGACCAATAAACGTGGATTTTTAAAGAATATTTTTCCAAGGACCAATAAACGTGGATTTTTAAAGAATATTTTTCCAAGGACCAATAAACGTGGATTTTTAAAGAATATTTTTCCAAGGACCAATAAACGTGGATTTTTAAAGAATATTTTTCCAAGGACCAATAAACGTGGATTTTTAAAGAATATTTTTCCAAGGACCAATAAACGTGGATTTTTAAAGAATATTTTTCCAAGGACCAATAAACGTGGATTTTTAAAGAATATTTTTCCAAGGATTTTTAAAGAATATTTTTCCAAGAACCAACAGACCAATAAACGTGAATTTTTAAAGAATATTTTGCCAAGGACCAACAGACCAATAAACGTGGATTTTTAAAGAATATTTTTCCAAGGACCAATAAACGTGGATTTTTTAAGAATATTTTGCCAAGGACCAACAGACCAATAAACGTGGATTTTTAAAGAATATTTTTCCAAGGACCAATAAACGTGGATTTTTAAAGAATATTTTTCCAAGGACCAATAAACGTGGATTTTTAAAGAATATTTTTCCAAGGACCAACAGACCAATAAACGTGGATTTTAAAAGAATATTTTTCCAAGGACCAATAAACTTGGATTTTAAAGAATATTTTTCCAAGGACCAATAAACGTGGATTTTTAAAGAATATTTTTCCAAGGACCAATAAACGTGGATTTTTAAAGAATATTTTTCCAAGGACCAATAAACGTGGATTTTTAAAGAATATTTTTCCAAGGACCAATAAACGTGGATTTTTAAAGAATATTTTTCCAAGGACCAATAAACGTGGATTTTTAAAGAATATTTTTCCAAGGACCAATTAACGTGGATTTTTAAAGAATATTTTTCCAAGGACCAATAAACGTGGATTTTTAAAGAATATTTTTCCAAGGACCAATAAACGTGGATTTTTAAAGAATATTTTTCCAAGGACCAATAAACGTGGATTTTTAAAGAATATTTTCCAAGGACCAATAAACGTGGATTTTTAAAGAATATTTTTCCAAGGACCAATAAACGTGGATTTTTAAAGAATATTTTTCCAAGGACCAATAAACGTGGATTTTTAAAGAATATTTTTCCAAGGATTTTTAAAGAATATTTTTCCAAGAACCAACAGACCAATAAACGTGAATTTTTAAAGAATATTTTGCCAAGGACCAACAGACCAATAAACGTGGATTTTTAAAGAATATTTTTCCAAGGACCTTCAGACCAATAAACATGGATTTTTAAGAATATTTTCCAAGGACCACCAGGCCTATAAACGTGGATTTTTAAAGAATATTTTTCCAAAGACCAACAGACCAATAATCGTGCATGTTTAAAGAATATCTTCTCATTGCTGAAAACTAACTATTGTTGATCTCATATTCCTTTTCCTTAATTACAGTTCTCACCCGCCACTCCATTTACCATTTGCCTTTATGCGACACAAAAGTAAATTGAAATGCCATCACAATTAACTCCAAACATATTTATGATCTGAGCTAAGCAATATGCCATCATTTTTCTTCAGAAATAATGTCATTTCCTATGAATTACTTTTTTTTTGCTACTTTTTCTTCTTCAGCTCTAACGAGAATCCTTTGTTGAGCCCATCAATGTATGGACATCTAACCTTTCCATATCCATTCATCCATCCACACGCATAGCTACATACCTAGCTACCACCTGATGATGGCGATGCCGTTGATGGCTACATTATGTTTTGTGATAATAATCCCTAACAATGTTCCGTATGTATGACAACGACAGGAACAACAGTAGCAGTAACACACACACACACACACACTAACACACATTTATATTCACATTCAATATTCAGCAACAACATCAACAAAATGGTTTTTCAATTCATGTACTTCCTTTGTAGTGCCTGACTTTGAAGGATAAGAATTCAACAGGCTGTGCCTCAGCTCCCCTCTCCCCTTGTTGGATTCCATCCATCTCTCTCTCTCACTCCCTCCCAATCCATGTCGTTTTTTTCTGTCCATGTTGAACATATTTTTCCATAAATTCATAAATTTGCCATGGGCAAATGAGGGGTGGGTGGGTAGACACAGACATGTGTATGTAACACAGTAAATACTTATAAATATTAATAAATACAACAATAATATTTGTTGTGTAGATGTAAGTGAGTGTATGTGTGTGTGGGTGTGAGTCCTGGAATGCTAGCTTCAGTTAGTTAAAACAATGTTCACAATTTCTTATTGCTCCATTTGTATTCCTTCAATATGAAATGATGGATGGAGGATGTACTGAGTTTGTCAATACATTGACACGAAGAATGTATCCGAGAGTCCTTCAAACATATTCATATAACTCTGGTTATGTTTGAGAGAATAGTCGTATAAAGACGATACTATAGTTGTAGTTATCATCTTTAAGAAAATATTTGGAAAAAATATTCTGTAAAAATCCATGTTTACCTCTCTTAAGATACTTAAAAATATTCTTTAAAAATCCCCATTTATTGGTCCTTGGAAAAATATTCTTTAAAAATCCACGTTTATTTGTCTAAAGGTCCTTGGAAAAATATTCTTTAAAAATCCACGTTTATTGGTCTGTTGGTCATCGGAAAAATATTCTTTAAAAATCCACGTTTATTGGTCTGTTGGTCATCGGAAAAATATTCTTTAAAAATCCCCATTTATTGGTCCTTGGAAAAATATTCTTTAAAAATCCACGTTTATTGGTCTGTTGGTCCTTGGAAAAATATTCTTTAAAAATCCACGTTTATTGGTCTGTTGGTCCTTGGAAAAATATTCTTTAAAAATCCACGTTTATTGGTCTGTTGGTCCTTGGAAAAATATTCTTTAAAAATCCACGTTTATTGGTCTGTTGGTCCTTGGAAAAATATTCTTTAAAAATCCACGTTTATTGGTCTGTTGGTCCTTGGAAAAATATTCTTTAAAAATCCACGTTTATTGGTCTGTTGGTCCTTGGAAAAATATTCTTTAAAAATCCACGTTTATTGGTCTGTTGGTCCTTGGAAAAATATTTTTTAAAAATCCACGTTCACTTGTCTATAGATCCTTGGAAAAATATTCTTTAAAAATCCACGTTCACTTGTCTATAGATCCTTGGAAAAATATTTTTTAAAAATCCACGTTTATTGGTCTGTTGGTCCTTGGAAAAATATTTTTTAAAAATCCACGTTTATTGGTCTGTTGGTCCTTGGAGAAATATTTTTTAAAAATCCACGTTCACTTGTCTATAGATCCTTGGAAAAATATTTTTTAAAAATCCACGTTTATTGGTCTGTTGGTCCTTGGAAAAATATTTTTTAAAAATCCACGTTCACTTGTCTATAGATCCTTGGAAAAATATTCTTTAAAAATCCACGTTCACTTGTCTATAGATCCTTGGAAAAATATTTTTTAAAAATCCACGTTTATTGGTCTGTTGGTCCTTGGAAAAATATTTTTTAAAAATCCACGTTTATTGGTCTGTTGGTCCTTGGAAAAATATTCTTTAAAAATCAACGTTTATTGGTCTGTTGGTCCTTGGAAAAATATTTCTTAAAAATCCACGTTTATTGGTCTGTTGGTCCTTGGAAAAATATTCTTTAAAAATCCACGTTTATTGGTCTGTTGGTCCTTGGAAAAATATTCTTTAAAAATCCACGTTTATTGGTCTGTTGGTCCTTGGAAAAATATTCTTTAAAAATCCACGTTTATTGGTCTGTTGGTCCTTGGAAAAATATTCTTTAAAAATCCATGTTTATTGCCCTGTTGGTCCTTGGAAAAATATTCTTTAAAAATCCACGTTTATTGGTCTGTTGGTCCTTGGAAAAATATTCTTTAAAAATCCACGTTTATTGGCCTGAAGGTCCTTGGAAAAATATTCTTTAAAAATCCATGTTTATTGCCCTGTTGGTCCTTGGAAAAATATTCTTTAAAAATCCACGTTTATTGGTCTGCTAGTCCTTGAAAAAATATTCTTTAAAAATCCACGTTTATTGGTCTGTTGGTCCTTGGAAAAATATTCTTTAAAAATCCACGTTTATTGGTCTGTTGGTCCTTGGAAAAATATTCTTTAAAAATCCACGTTTATTGGTCTGTTGGTCCTTGGAAAAATATTCTTTAAAAATCCACGTTTATTGGCCTGAAGGTCCTTGGAAAAATATTCTTTAAAAATCCATGTTTATTGCCCTGTTGGTCCTTGGAAAAATATTCTTTAAAAATCCACGTTTATTGGTCTGTTGGTTCTTGGAAAAATATTCTTTAAAAATCCAAGTTTATTGCTCTGCTAATCCTTGAAAAATTTTTTCTTTAAAAATCCACATTTATTGAGCTGTTGGTCCTTGGAAAAATATTCTTTAAAAATTGGTCCTTGAAAAAATATTTTTTTTAAAGGTCCACCTTTATTTTTTTAAATGTCTTTTGAGAAATTATTCTTGCAACAATCCCAGATTTAATTGTCTGGATATCCTTCAACAAATAGTCCTTTTTAATCCAAAATTCTTTAAAAGTTTCAAAAGGTGTAATTTATTAATTCTCGGTTGTTACTCTACTAGTCATTAATTTTTTCTATTTTTCACAAAACATCAAACCCCCCAAAAGCTCATCGTCAACTACTACAACGCCAACAAAATATTCTCCTCTTGAAAATAACCGTAGGACCCTCTTTTGTTGTTGATGTTTTGTTACCCAAAAAAACAATGACAGCCGCAACTGCCACCATATCATCAGCAACTCCGAATGCCCAACAGGCTTTGAAATGTCAAAACAAAATAAACATTTAAGGCAACTGCAATGAAAACAAATAGAATTGGCAGTACGAAGAGGATGAGGAGATGGAGGGGATATTTTTGGGCTGACAGTTTGTTGCCTGTGGTGGTTTTCAGTAGAAGTGTCTCTGTGTGAGTGTGCGCCTATACCTAGTAACAGGTGCCAGCAAATTTTTATCACCATTCCCAACAATTATAGGCTGATAGGGATGCTATATTTTCCAACATTGAGGTTTAAAGAATTGATGGGATGTGGGATACTGTGAAATTTTTGTGGGTTGGCGCAGACACTACCACCGCCCACAGGACTTCTAAAAATAAAAGAACTTCGAGACTTTTTAAGAATATTTTCTTAAAATATTTTGGAAATATTTTCCTAAGGACAATCAGGACTATAACTGGGGATTTTCAAAGAATATTTTCATAAAGATAATCAGGACTTCGGATTTTTCAACATTTTTTTCTCAAGGTTAATCAATGCTTTAATCGTATATTTTTAGAAGAATATTTTTCTCCTTGATAAGAAGGGCTTTAATCGTGGGATTTTATATAATATTTTCCCAAGGATAATCAGAGCTGTAATCGTGGATGTTTTACGAATATTTTCTCTTGGATAATTAGAGCTATAATCGAGGAATTTTAGATCCACTTAAATCGTGGGATTTTAAAAGAATATTTTCTAAAGGATTTTCAGATACATCATGTATTTTGAAGGAATATTTCCCTTAGGTTAATTAGAGATATAATTGTGGATTATTGAAGAATATTTCCTCTTGGATAGTCGGAGCTACAATTGTGAATTGCTATTGAATATTTTCACATGGATAAAATGCTGTTTAATCGTGGTGGTATAATCATTGCTTTTCCAAAGGTATTTCATGGAAGAACCCCGGGTCTTCTACAGATGGATGGCCTAATAGAGGATCTTCTGTAGATAGAAGATCCTCCAGCGGTCTTTCATAAATAGAAGACCTGTTAGTGGTCTCCTATATGATGGAGACCTGTCAACCTTTTTCTATGGTGAAAATACCTTCAATAGGGCTTCTATTGGAAAACTTCCAGCGGCGATCTATAGAGAGAGATATATACAGGGTGAGAAAAAAACTGCAACAAAGTCAAACGCCATATTTTTTAAAAAATTTTTAATTTTATTGAATGAAAGCAAAAAATGCCGGAAATAGTATCACATTTTAGAATAAGTTTAGATTTGTTCGAATTGGTCACCTTTGGCACGAATTATGACCTTCAAACGGCCAATGAAACCGTCACACGCTGCCCAAATGTTGCTCTGCGGTATTTTGATCCATTCCCGGCAAAACGCTTGCTTGAGGTGATCGACACTTTAGTATTTTTTAGTGCCACCCTTGCTTTTTAAAATTCTCCAGACACAATGGTTCACCGGATAGGTATCCGGAGATTTTGGTGGCTGGTCATTGTGCGCTGGAAATGAAGCGAGGAACCTCATTTTGTAACCATTCTTGGGTGGCGCGTGCTGTGCTGCGATGGTGCTGAGTCCTGTTGGAATGTCCAAAGTCTGCGATTATATTCGGCATTTATTCTGATGCCACGGTCGATTAATACGGACGAAGAGCGAGCATCGGCTGTTATGGCGGCCCACACCATCAACATGGCCGGCGCTTGAGTTCTGGTGGCCAACCGAAGGTGCACATTTTCAGCTGACCTCTTTGGCAAGTAAACACGATCATTTTGTTAACGAATGTTTTCTCATCGGAGAAAACCAAATTCGGCAGTTTACCACTTTCGGCCAAGCGACGCAACTCTTTAGCTCTTTTGGGTCTATTTTCTTTCCGTTGCGGTGTAAGTTTTTGCACTTTTTGGAATTTCAATGCCCTTACCCCGAGCTCATTTTTCAATATTTGCCGAATGGAATATTGCGATATGTTCAGCTCATAAGCCATTTTTCGGCCACAGTGAAGCGACGCGGGTTTCGAACAAGTCTCTTCTTTACTTTTCGAACCATTTCTGCTGATGTTGTGGTTTTCATCCGTCCACTCCCACTTCCTTGCGGTCTGGCTACGCTACCAGTAACGAGTAACAACGGTAACGAGCGATGGTACGAGACACAAAAGATCTATTCGCATTTAAATGTTGGAGTGTTCTAACGATAGCCACTTGTGGTTTTCCATCCGAATATAAAGAAATCACACTATCACGCTTGAATTCCATCACAAATAACTTTTTTTTTCTGGAAAATTCTCACCAAAATGCTTTTGTACGCGTGTGAACAATATAATGAGCTGTCACTGGAATAATTTTAACAGCTGTCGGAAGAGTGGCTTGGAAATGACAGCAGTCTGAAGTCGGCTGCAGTTTTTTTTATCTCACCCTGTTTGAGGGAGAGCTTCCAAACCGTCAACCGTCTTTTGAGAAAAGACCTTCATTGAGACTTCCATTGAGAGAAGCACTTCTAGCGGCCGCCTACATAGAGATAGAGAGGAACAGAGTGAGAGAGAGAAGAACTCTCCTAGGCATTTTATGGCAATGATGCTCTCACACTCTCGTCTAGAGTTGTGCTGATCTACTTCAGTACACCATTTCCTAAAAGTATGAGTGATTTCATAAATTTCACATCACTAATACGCAGAGTTGTCAGACAAACAATAAGACTCCAGGGAACAAGAGAAGGAACTCGTTCGTTCAATTAAACTAGAATGGCACAACTTCTTAATCAACCATTCCCAATCAACGGAAAAAGGACAATCGAGAGAGAATATGTGCGGTTTGCTTATATTTTCTTTAGAGACTTCTCATAGCTGTAGAACAAGGAAGAAGACCTTCAAGAGGTCTTCCATTGAAAAAATACCTTTGAGAGCTGTTTTATAAATAAAAATGTTCCACTGGGCTTCCATAAATCGACGAATTTCCCGTAGTTATTCCATAGAGAAAAGACCTAACGAATATTATAAATACATGGTCCGCCATATAACATTTTCTTTTTATACCCTCCACCATAGCATGTTAAGTGTGTCATTCCGTTTGTAACACCTCGAAATATACATTTTAGACCCCAGAAAGTGCATATATTCTTGATCAGCATAAAATTCTATGACGATTAAGCGATGTCCATCACTCTAGCTTCTGAACGAAATGAAGTAAGTTGATAAAATTTTACTCAAATGTGTATTATGTCTGCAGGACTTTTGGTATTGAAAATAGGCCATGTAGATCCAAGTTTTGGTATAGCCCCCATATAATGGTATCTCCTTATTTTCGATATTTTGGTGATTTGAGACATTATTTACGACATTATTTACCGGAAATCTTTCAAATTTGGCATTTGAAGTTCGTAATGGATACTAAGAAAATTATCTGTGCAGTTAAACGTCTTCGTATAGCCTCATATAACGGTACCTCCCGATATTCGGTAATTTGATGATTTTAGCGACATTATTTACCGGAAATGTTTCAAATTTGGTATTTGGAGTTCGTAATGGATACTAAAGCCTATGACAGAAAATTGTCTGTGCAGGTCCACGTTTTCGTATAGCCCCATATAATGGTACCTCCCGATATTCGGTACTTTAATGATTTTAGCGACATTATTCACCGGAATTGTTTCAAGTTTGGTATTTGAAATGGGTACCACAGTCTAAGATAGAAAATTGTCTGTCCAGGTCCACGTCTTCGTATAGCCCCCATATAACGGAATCTCCCTTTTTTCGATATTTTGGTGATTTAGACGTCATTATTCACCGGAAATGTTTCAAATTTGGTATTTAAAGTTCGTAATGGATACTGCAGCCTATGACAGAAAATTGTCCGTGCAGGTCCACGCTTTCGTATAGCCCCCATATAACGACACCTCACCGATATTTGGTATTTTGATGATTTTAGCGACATTATTCACCGGAATTGTTTCAAGTTTCGCATTTGAATATTGTAATGGCTTATGACAAAATTTGCCTATGCAGGTCCACGTCGTCGTATAGATCCTTATATAAGGGATGCATTGGGTATATTTTAAATTTTAACAGATTTTTTATCGGATTTTATTTTTTTTGAAAATTTACAAATTTGTTCTAACTGGTGGAGGGTATTTAATGTTCGGCCCAGCCGAACTTAAAGCTTTTTTCTTGTTAAACTAGCGCTTATTTCTTGAATGGCTAACTTAGTTTATGTCTGATTTGAAAGATAATTAGTTTTATCCTTCCTATACCGCATATGCTGGTAAATATTGCGAAATAACTTGGAAATCATTTGGTGCAGATTTTTGATCCTGAGGCATAATTGGGTCCTGTTTTCGAAAATCGGCAAGGAGTGTAAGCAAGGGTCATTCACTTTTTTACATGGGGTCAATGACCCTTTGACTTTGACCTTGACATGGGGTCAATGACCATTTGACAATGGGTCAATGACCCCTTGACATGGGGTCAATGACCATTTGGTGTGGGGCCTATGAGCCTTTGAAATTAGGTCAATGACCCCTTGGTATGGGGCCAATGACCACTTTACATGGGGTCAACGACCATTTGATATGAGGTCAATGACCCTTTGGCATGGGGTCAATGACACTTTGACATGGGATCAATGATTCTTTGACATGAGGCCTATGACCATTTGGTATGGGGACTATGAGCCTTTGACATTAGGTCAATGATCCTTGACATGGGATCAATGATTCTTTGACATGAGGCCTATGACCCCTTGACATGGGGCCTATGAGCCTTTGACATTAGGTCAATGATCCTTTCACATGGGGTTTATGACCCTTTTACATGGGGTCAATGATTCTTTGACATGGGGTCAATAACCCTTTGACATGGGGCCAATGACCCTTTGACATGGGACTAACGAACCCTTGACCTGGGGTCAATGGCCCTTTGACATTTGACTTTGACATGTCAAAGTATTCTAAAAATCCACATATCTGATAGTCCCAACAAACAATTAATAAATTTTCGTTTCATTTAGTTTTTGAGGTCTCTTTGAGGCATTGAATACCTTTCAGCAGGCCTTTCTAAATAGAAGTCCTTCTAGGGCTCTTTCTACAACAGAAACCCTTCGAAGACCTTCTAGAGAATTTTAAAATTTACAACAATTTCTTTATGTGTCTTCTTAAGACTCCTTATATATATATTTTTACATCAAAAAAATCGATTGATAAGACCTCATTATCAGGCATCTCAGCTCCACTGACATTTTATGATGACCGATGGAAATTGAAAGCCCAACAATAAAAATTAAGATTAGAATTAATTATATTAATATTGTCACTGATAAGACTATCTATAAATAATCAATTAAAACAACAACGACAACAACAACACCATATGGAACAATGTTGCAATTTCGATTGCAAAATAAGAATTCATGATAACGTATCGCTTCGAACGTTTCAATGTAATTTTTAATTCCACATTTTCCCCCACATCACATATTTTCGCCAACTATAATCTCTAGCCCAAAACGGAGCTGCATTGTCCTTAGCAAAAATTGTTTTGTTTAAAAATTACTTCCTTCCGCCTTTTCAGCATTTTCCACATCCGAAGCATTCATCTCTCCATGGCATGGCTAAAGCGGCAGCAAACCTCATCGTCGAAACTAAACCTAATCGACCTAAAAACTAAACAGCCTTCGGTCATTTACCTGCCACGGCTGGTTAACAACCTCCATAGTCATCATTGTCGTCTGTTCCATTAGCTGTCGTACATGATGGCGATAATGTCCTTTATAAACACAGCAACAATAACAACATCAACAACAACAATGATTGTCCTTAATAAGGTTTCGACAGCATCATTAGCCAGTCATTCCTCTCTCTCTCTCTCTTGAGGAGAACAAAGGAGAAATTAATACATTTAAAACAAACAAGCTACACAAGGGACATGGTTGGGAAGGGGGAAAGAGAGCAAAAATGCACCGAGATTTCATGGAAGACCAAGGGCGGGGTTCTCCCACCAATAAATGATCTATGGGAGGCCTTTAAGCATTAGAAGGTCTTCTATCTATAAAAAGTCTTGTGGAAGGAAAATTTCTCAAAATGGCCCGGAGAAGGACTTCTTTCGGCAGAAGGCTTGAAGAAGGTTTCCGCAGCACAAATATGAAAGTTGTTATTCCAGTAAAAGATCTATAAAGGATCTTCTGTCCCTTAAAGACCTATGAAAGGTTTTTTTTTGTGTATAGGTAGATCCTGTGAGTCCTTGGAACATGTTTTATGTTTACAGAATATAGGAAAAGGTATTTTTACATAAAGTCCGTGAAGAGTTCATGATTCCTCCCAAGTCCTACATAACACGGTGTAACACAAAAAAAATCATGGGGAAAATCCAGCAGATTAAGAAAACACGTGTATCGGCGTTTTAAAAGTTTGCATGGCAACTAACCTAAACCTCTACCAAAATCTTAGAAATTTTGAAATTAAGATTCCTCGGAATCCTTGCATTTTAGGTATATACTGACTTCTGTAATATTACAGATAAATATATGAGGAATATTTTGGTGGAAAATTTAAAACGTCAAGCGAGACAACAAAGGGGTCTTTTTGGTTCCTTTTTGAAGATATGGTTACTGTTCCGATCTGTACATTCTTTATAACAGATTTTGTGTTGATGGTAATATTGAGATGTACCAAGTCTGAGTGTAAGCGGTTGTTAATTTCGCGTTTATGAGCTTCATTGATGCTCAAAATGTTGACCCTTTTGTGGGATAGGTACCAGAAGGAGTGGTCCGAAATATCCGATTTTCACACCAGACCTTGGGTTAATAAAAATATTGTGATGCGTGTAATTTGAAGAGAACCAGATGCTTATTTCGGATTTTATGATCATTTGGTAATTTAAAACTTCGACCCTCTGTGGGGGAGGTACCAGAAGAAATGGTCCGATCCCAACCAACTTTATAACATATCTTGTTTTGATGGAAATATTGATATGTGCCAAGTCTGAATGAAATCGGAACTTAATTTCGCGTTTTATGAGCTTCATGGATATTCTAAATGTTGACCCTTTGTGGGGGAGGTACCAGAATGAGCGGACTGGCATATCCCATCTTCACAGTAGATCTTGTACTAGTAGAAATAATGGGATGGGATGAAGAGAAGCGGATGCTTAGATGCTTATTTCGGATTTTATAATCGGATGCTTATTTCGGATTTTATAATTGTTTTGGTTATCCCAAACTCTTAAACTTTGTGGGGGAGGTACCAGAAGGAATATTCCGATCTCTACCTTATTTATAACAGATCTTGTGTTGACGGAAGTATTGAGATGTGCCAAGTTTGAATGGCATCGGATGTAAATTTCGCGTTTTATGAGTTTCATGGATATTCAAAATTTTTACCCTTTGTGGGGGAGGTACCAGAAGGAGTGGCTCGATATATCCCATCTTCACAGCAGATCTTGTGCTAGTAGAAATAATGGGTTGTGTGAAATATGAAGAGAACCGGATGCCTATTTCGGATTTTATAATCGTTTTGATTGTTCCAAACTTGTAATCTTTGTAGGGGAGGTACCGGAAGGAATATTCCGATCTCTACCTTATTTATAACAGATCTTGTGTTAATGGAAATATTGAGATGTGCCAAGTCCGAAGGGAATCAGATGTTCATTTCCCGTTTTAAGAGCTTCATGGATATTCAAAATTTTGACCCTTTGTGGGGGAGGTACCAGAAGGAGTGGTCCGATATATTCCATCTTCACACCAGACCTTGGGCTAATAAAAATATTGTGATGTCTGCAATTCGGAGACAAACGGACACTTACATTAAATTTTATAAGAATTATAATTATTCACAATTTTGACCCTTTGTGGGGGAGGTACTTGATAGAGTGGTCCGATATTGTCCATTTTCGCACCTAGCCTAGCACTGACACAAATATTTGGATTTTCTAAATTTGGGCAACATCGGATTATCGTTTCTCTTTCTGTGCAGAAAATATTTTTTTTTGAAAAATTCGATCTTTTGTGGGGGAGGTACCAAAAGGAGTCGGCCGATATATCCCATCTTCACACCAAACCTTGGGTTATTAAAAATATTGTGATGTGTGCAATTCGGAGTAAATCGGACTATTACATCACATTTTATAAGATCTATAATTATTCAAAATTGTGACCCTTTGTGTGGGAGGTACTGTATGGAGTGGACCGATATTGTCCATTTTCTCACCTGACCTAGCACTCATGGAAATATTACGATTCGCAAAGCTTTAGCAAAATCAGATTATCTTTTCTCTTTCTGAGCAGAAAATTAGTTTCTTTGAAAATTTTGACATTTTGTGTGGGAGGTACCAGAAGGAGGTGACCGATATTGTCCATCACCGAACTCGATCTAAGTTTGACAATAATATTACGATGTACCAAGTTTGGACCAAATCGGATACTTCCTTCGAGAGTTATCGTGCGCACCAGCCAGCCAGCTAGACAGTCAGACGGACGGACATCGCTAGATCGACTCCCAATGTCCTGAAACGGATTTAATCCAAAGAGACCTAGGGTCTAAAGCCGTTATTTCGATGAGGGATGTCTTTGCCGTATCAAAGATACATACCCTCTTTAGACAAATGGCTGAAGGTATAAGTAGATATATGGCTGAGGGTGTAAAAAACCAAATTGAGTTTTGGGTCCTTTGGCCAAATTTTGTTAAGGCCCTTATATAGTTTTGAACAAATACAAAGGGGCTTCTATAGTTTGAGTTACATTTCGCAATATTTTGGATAGAGCTTTCAAATTTGATGGAGATTGCATTTAAATGTTAAACCAAAATATTCCTCCTATTTTAATCTGCAATATTGTCGAAGACACTATATACCTAAAATGCAGGGATTCCGAGGAATCTTAATTTGAGAATTTCCAAAATGTGGAAGAGGGGGGAATTTGTCCTCTCTATATAGGCTACATTGCGAAGTAAACTTTTAAAACCCCGATACACGTGCCACCTTTTTTAGCTCTGCTTTCATAATATGCTGGATATTTCCCGTATTTATTAAAAAAAAAAATATTTTTGTCGCACAGTGTAATTTAATTTTTATGCTTTGAACTCCCATCCCTGCACAACATTCCTGTTGCCCCAAACAGCAGCCTTTGTGAAACAACCAATAATGTAGTTGTATCCAATTTGTTGTTGTACCGAGCTGTTGAATTTCATGGCGGCAGTTGTGGTCTCGCATCCTGCCATGGCTGATCATTTCATTTTTTTTTTTTTTCGGGCGACACTGATTGACCCAAAATGGCAGTCTAAATGTCAATGAGTTTTAAAACATTATTTAACTTTTAATGGAGATGGAGATGATTACCGATGTTGGCCATTTGAGTGGCATATACATATGTGAGTGTATGTGCATGGTGGAGACACTGTCCAGATTTTGTGACCGGCCAATGGTGATGATGATGATGATGCTCATGATAACGATTGGTCATTTTATTTCGAATTCAATATGAATTACTTTGTTGGCAATTTGTTCTGTAACCACATATATGTGGCATAATTTTCCACACTTTGTGTGTGTGTATGTATATGTCTATGTATGTTTGTGTGAGTGTGGGGAAAATTATGACTGTTTTGTGGTCAAACACAGATGGATCGTAATTGGTAATTAAAATTTTCTGGGAATTTTTTTGAAATATGTTTTTGAAAAATCCATGTCGATGACAATTTTTGAAGAAATATTTTTATACCCTCCACCTTGGAAAGGAGGGTATATTAACTTAAATATTCGTCGTAGACCCCATAAAGTATATATATATTCATAATCAGCATAAAATTCTAAGTCGATTTAACGATGTCCGTCTGTCTGTCTGTCTGTCTATCTATCCGTCTGTCTGTTGAAATCATGATACAGGCCACATTATTTGACGTAGAGCGCCAAAATTTAACAGAGCAATTTGTATTGTGTCTAGGATGGTTGGTATTGAAAATGAGATATATCGGTCCACGTTCTGGTATAGTCTCCATATAACGGTACCTCCCGATATTCGGTATTTTGATGATTTATGCCACATTTTTCACGGATTTGTCTAAAAATTGGTATTTGTTGGTCATAATGGGTTCCAGCCCCGGTATCGAAACATTGCATGTATGGGTCCACGATTTGGTATAGCCCCCATATAAAGGTACCTCCTGATATTCGGTATTTTGATTATTTTTTGCCACATTTTTTCACGGATTTGTCTAAAAATTGGTATTTGTAGGTCATAACGGGTCCCTGTATGTGTGGCAAAACATTTCATGCATGGGTCCACGTTTTGGTATAGCCCCCATATAACGGTACCTCCCGATATTCGGTAATTTGACGATTTTTGCCACCTTTTTTTCACGGATTTGTCTGAAAATTGGTATTTGTAGGTCATAATGGGTTCTAGCTCCGTTGGCGAAACATTGCATGTGTAGGTCCACGATTTGGTATAGCCCCATATAACGATACCTCCCGATATTCGGCATTTTAATGGATTTTGCCACATTTCTTCTAATGTTTCCTTTACCCTAAGGTGGAGGGTATTAAAAGTTTGGCCCGACCGAACTTAATGTTTTTTTACTTGTTTTTTAATCAAAGTTGTTGAAAGTCCTTGCAAAAATATTTAAAAAAAACGTCGTCAATAGTCCTTGAAATAAATATTCTTTTGAAAATTCAATTTGTTAATAGTCCTTGAAAAAATATTCTTTAAACAAACTTGACAATAATGTGCATTTTTCGTCCTCTTAGAAGGAATTCTCCCTTTATATATTTGCCTTTTAAACGGAACCCGCAATTTTTCCAGGATTAAAATTAGGTTTGCAAATTGACATTTGGAACAAGACTTGATAATGAGACAGCATCTCATTCTATATTTCGTGCTTTCACTTCACTTAATTTTGTACTTCTTTACGAGTTTTAGAAATACTTTAACACCACCACATTATTCAGTAAGTTATGTCCTTTTCGGGGGGCGATCAGGTTTACCATTTCCAATAATCTTTGGTCTACCTAGTCCTCTTCGAACGTCCGCAGATTCAGAATTTTCTTGTTCAACTGAAAAATTAAATCCATAAAATTTTTTGGTTTCTTGAAAATTGTCATGCGAATTTGACTGACTATTCCTCATCGATTTCTAGGTTTGTTTCTTATCCTTCCACTGATTCCTACGGATCATAATGTTTCGAATGCACAGAAAAATACATCTCTGGTATTTCTTCTTGCTATTTTTTTTGTAATGTTTTATTTTTATTCAAGATTGCCCGCTACTTCGTAAGCGAAAAGTCTACCCTCAAATTTTAGATTCGTTCCGACAGTTCATATAAAAAACAGGGTGAGATGAAAAAAACTGCAACCAAATTCAGACTGCTGTCATTTCAAAGCCACTCGTCCGACAGCTGTTAAAATTATTCCAGTGACAATTCATTATATTGTTTACAAGCTTTTATACATCTCTTGAGGAGAACAAAGGAGAAATAAATACATTGAAAACAAAAACAAGCTAGGCAAAGGACATGGCTGGGAAGGAAGGAAGAGAGCAAAAATGCACCGGGAAAAAAAACCAAGGGCGGGGTTCTCCCACCAATAAATGACCTATGGGAGACATTTAGGCATTAGAAGGTCTTCTGTCTATAAAAAGTCTTAGGGAAGGTTACTTTCTGTAAATGGGCTGAAGGAGGACTTGTTTCGGCAAAAGCTTTGAAGAAGAAGTCTACAGCACACATATAAAAGTTGTTCTTCCAGTAAAAGATCTAGAGAGGATGTTCTGTCTCTAAAAAATCTATGAAAGGTTTTTTGTGTATAGGTAGATCCTGTGAGTCCTTAGAACGTCTTTTAAGTTTATAAGACAGAAAAAGGTATTTTTTCATAACTCGTCCGACAGCTGTTAAAATTATTCCACTGACAGCTCATTATATCGTTTACAAGCGTACAAAAGCATTTTGCTGAGAATTTTCCAGAAAAAAAGTTATTCGTGATGGTATTCAAGCGTGATAGTGTGATTTCGTTATTTTCGGCAGGAAAACCACAAGTGGCTATCGTTCGAGCACTCCAGCATTTAAATGTGAATAAATCTTTTATGTCTCGTACCATCGCTCGTTACCGTGATACTGACAGCGTAGCCCGACGTCAAGGAAGTGGACGGAAGAAAACAGCAACATCAGCAGAAATGGTGCGAAAAGTAAAGAAGCGAATTGATCGAAACCCTCGTCACAGTGCCGAAAAATAGTTCGTGGGCTGAACATATCGCAATATTTCATTCGGCAAATATTGAAAAATGAGCTCGGGGTAAAGCCATTGCAATTCCAAAAAGTCAAGAACTTACACCGCAATAGAAAGAAAATAGACTCAAAAGATTTACTTCGCTTGGCCAAAAGTGGTGAATTGCCGAATTTGTTTTTTTCCGTTTTCTCCGATGAGAAAAAATTCGTTGTCCAGCAGTTTGTAAACAAATAAAATGATCGTGTTTACTCGCCGAAGACGTCAGCTGAAAATGTGCACCTTCGGTTGGCCACCTGAACTCAAGCGCCAGCCATGGTGATAGTGTGGGCCGCTATAACAGCCGATGGTCGCTCTCCGCCCGTATTAATCGACGATGACATCAGAATAAATGCCGAATATTGTCGCACTCAGCACGCGCCACCCAAGAATGGATACAAAATAAGTTTCCTCACTTCATTTCCAGTGCACAATGGTCACCAAATTCTCCGGGTACCAATCCGCTGGACTATTGTGTCTGGAGTATTTTGGAAAGCAATGTTGGCACTAAAAAAATACCAAAGTGTCGATCACCTCACGCAAGTGCTTCGCCGGGAATGTGCCAAAATACCGCAAAACAACATTCGAACAGCGTGTGGCGGTTTCATTGGCCTTTTGAAGGCCATAATTCGGGGTAAAGGTGGCCAATTCGAACAAATCTAAACTTATTCTAAAATTTGATACTATTTCCGAAATTTTCATTCATAAAATTAAAAAAATATATAAATTATGGCGTTTGGCTTTGTTGCAATTTTTTTTTATCTCACCCTGTATATTCTTGATCAGCATAAAGTTCTATGTCGATTTAGCTATGTCCGACCCACTGTCTGCCTGTGGAAATCATTTTAGCTTCCGAACGAAATGAAGTAGGTTGATAAAATTTTACTCAAATGTATATTATGTCTACAGGACTTTTGGTATTGAAAATAGGCCATGTAGGTCCACCCCTTCGTATAGCCCCCATATGATGGTCCCTCCCTATTTTCGGTATTATGGTGATTTAAGCGACATTATTCACCGGAAATGTTTCAAATTTTGTATTTGAAGTTCGTAATTGATACTACAACCTATGACAGAAAATTATCTGTGCAGGTCCACTTCCTCGTATAGCGCTCATATAACGGTACCTGCCGATATTCGGTATTTTGATGATTTTAGTGACATTATTCACCAGAATTGTATGAAATTTTATATTTGAAGGAACTACAGCCTGTGTTAGAAAATTGTCCATGCAGGTCTACTTCGTATAGCCCCCATGTAATGGTAGCTCCCGATATTCGGCATTTTGATGATTTTTGCGACATAATTCACCGGAAATGTTTCAAATTTGGTATTTTAAGTTTTTAATAGATACTATAGCCTTGGACAGAAAATAGTCTGTCCAGGTCCCCGTCTTCGTATAGCCCCCACATAACTGTACCTCCCTATATTCGGTATTTTGACGATTTTAGCGACATTATTCACCGGAAATTTTTAAAATTTGGTATTTGAAGTTCGTAATGGATACTACAGTCTATGACAGAAAATTGTCAATGCATGTCCGCGTCTTCGTATAGCCCCATACAACCTTTCCTCCCGATATTCGGTATTTTGTTGATTTTACCGGCATTATTCACCGGAATTGTTTCAAATTTGGTATTTGAAGTTCGTAATGGATACTAAAGCCTATGACAGAAAATTGTCTGTGCAGGTCCAAGTCTTCGTATAGCCCCCATATAACGGAACCTCCCGATATTCGGTATTTTGATGATGTTAGCGACATTATTCACCGGAATTGTTTCAAATTTGGTATTTGAAGTTCCTAATAGGAACTACATCCTGTGCCAGAAAATTGTCCATGCAGGTCTAGGACTTCGTATAGCCCCCATGTAATGGTAACTTCCGATATTCGGTATTTTGATGATTTTAGCGATATTATTCACCGGAATTTTTTAAATTTGGTATTTGAAGTTCGTAACGGATACTACAGCCTATGACAGAAAATTGTCTGTGGAGGTCCACGTTTTGGTATAGCCCCCATATAATGGTAGCTCTCTATATTCGATATTTTGATGATTTTAGCTGCATCATTCACAGATTTTTTTTTTTTTTCAAGTTTCGCATTTGAATATTGTAATGGCTTATGATAAAAGTTGCCTATGCAGGTCCACGTCGTCGTATAGACCCTAATATAACAGCTACATTTGATTTTTTTAAGATTTTAATAGAACTTTAAACGGATTTTATAATTTTTTTTTAAATTGCCAAATTTTTTCCAAATGTTGAAGGGTATTCAAAATTCGGCCCGATCGAGATCTTCCAACTTTTTTTACTAGTTTAGGTCTACTTTCATAATCTGCTGGAATTTTCCCATAACTATTGAAACAATTGAATTTTGTCGAAAAGTGTAATCCTTGGAAAAATATTCTTTCAAAAATCCACATTTAAAAAATATTTTTCAAAACTCTATTTTGTTTATATTTCTTGGCAAAATATTCTTTATAAAATTCCTTTGCTGGATATGTCTTGGTTTTTTTTGTGAAAAATTTCCTTCTGTTTCAATATTTTCCTCGGAAATTTATGAAAAACTTTTCCCCTTACTCCTCTCTTCCAGATATACGAAAAATCTATCATCGGATAAAATCAATTTAAGCACATTTCGCGGCGAAGGTGAATTATCCAATCTGCAGCTGGATGAGGCTGTGCTGACGGAATTATTGGAATTACCATCATGGTTGCGTTTAACATCGGCCTGGTGCAATCACGTTTCATTTCGCATCAGTTGGACAAAATTGAAAAGTGTGCCCATAACATTGGTAAGTGCAGGGGTGGTCTGGTCTGGTCTGGTGGTAGTGGTGGACGACATCAATTATTAATGGAATATTATTTTTTTATATTTTGTTTTCAGACATTGGATGAAGTCAACATTACCGTGGAGACCTGTGATCCGAATGCCAGACAGGCGGATAGTAAGTCACCAAATGGCATGAATGGCAGTGGTAGTGGAGGAGGAGGAGGTGGTGGGAGTGCTGGTGGAGGTTCATTGCCGCATGTACCTCAGGGCAAATACAGTTTCATACACAAGGTGGTCGATGGCATTACCATCATTGTGAATACCGTTAATGTGAAATTTTTAAGCACAGCGTTTACGGCCTCGGTTCAGGTGAGGAAAAATAAAAAAACTTTAAATTTAATAAAAATATGAATAAATTCATTACTGTTTTCCTTTCAGATGTCCCGCATTCGTGTCGAATCCAAAACACCCAAATGGGCGACGGGTGATTTGCGTTTTACTCGCTTAAAAGATACCCACAAAGGCATTATATTGATATTCAAAGAGCTATCATGGCAAACGGTGCGCATTGAAGCCAGTTCCACACAGGATAAATCTCTAACACCGCTACGCCTCTTAACCAATCATGCAAGATGTAGGATTACCATACGAAAACGTCTGGCCGATTGTAGCCTTTTGGCATCACGTTTGGTGCTAATTCTGGATGATTTGTTGTGGGTTCTGACGGATTCTCAGCTCAAGGCAGCGCTACATTTTGTTGATTCCCTTTCGGGTCTGATTAAGGCCGCCACCCATGCCACACAGAAATCGAAGGCGGCACGGAAATTGGAGGTATGAAAGAGGATTTTTATGTGGATTTTTTTAATAATGATTTTATCTTTATTTTACAGACCCTTCCCGAATACCAGGCCCAACTGGCCCAGCAACAAAATCGCCAAAGTGAATCATCCCATTCAAATGCCCAACAAAAAATGTTCAATGCCTTCGATGTGCGAGAGACATCGTATCATTTCTTCAGTCAACGTATCGATCTTCATCTGTGTGATGATGAAGGAGGTAAGGATATATGAAGACTCTGTAATAATAGGAGAGCTACTACAACAAATATAACGATTGCACTTCACGTTATATTGACAAAAAATTACAGGAGTCTTGTCTAGGAAATCTTGTAAGGAAGGAAAATGTCTAGTTGACATTAAGAATGGTGAAGGTAAATTCTAAACAAAATTCTAAAAAACGACTCCCTCAAGCATATTTGAGGCTTTCTGGCGAGGTCGACATCTTTATTACCAGGGAACTGCAATTTACCAAACGAAAACTGCTACTCGTCAGTCTCTTTTCAAAAGGCCAGGATTATATTTCTTCAAATTTAAAAAGATTACCAGAAGAAATAGTCCGATCTCTATCATCTTTATAACAGATCTTGTGTTGATGGAAATATTGAGATGTATCAAGTCTGAATGGAATCGGGTGTTTATTTTCGAGTTTTATGAGCTTCATGGATATTCAAAACATTGACGCTTTGTTGGGGAGGTATCAGAAGAAATGGTCCGATCTCTACAATGTTTATTACAGATTTGGTTTTGATGGAAATATTGAAATGTTTCAAGTTTTAATGGCGTCAGATGTTAATTTCGCGTTTTATAAGCTTCATGGATACTCAAAGTTTAGATCGTTTGTGGGGGAGGCACCAGAAGGAGTGGACCGATATATACCATCTTGTGTTAGTAGACATAATGATATGTGTAAAATATGAAGAGAACCAGATGTTTATTTCGGATTGTATAATCGTTTTCGTTATTCAAAACTTTGACCCTTTGTGGGGGAGGTACCAGAAGGAATGGTCGAATCTTTACCATCTTTATAACAGATCTTGTGTTGATGAAAACATTGGGACGTGAGAAGTCTGTATGGCATCGGATGTTAATTTCGTCTTTAATTGAGCTTCATGAATATTCAAAATTTTGATCCTCTGTGTGGAAGGTACCAGAAGGAGTGGACGGATATATTCCATCTTCAAACCAGATCGTGGGTTAATAAAAATATGCCGATGTGTGTAATTTAAAGACAGTCGGACACTTGCATAACATTTTATAAGAGTTATATTTATTCCAAATGTTAACCCCTTGTGGGGGGAGGTACTTGATGGAGTGAACCGATGTTGTCTGTTTTCGCACCTAACCTAGCACTGATGCAAATAATAGGATTTGCAAAGTTGGAGCAAAATCGGATTATCTTTTCTCTTTCTGTGCAAATTTTTTTTTTTTTTGGAAATTTCGACCATTTGTGGGGGAGGTACTTGATAGAGTGGACCGATATATTCCATTTTAACGCCAGACCTTGTGTTAATAAAAATATTGTGATGTGTGTAATTTGAAGACAGTCGGACACTTACATAACATTTTATATGAGTTATAATTATTCCAAATGTTGACATCTTGTGGGGGAGGTACTTGATGGACTGCACCGTTATTGTCCATTTTCGCACCTAACGTAGCACTGATGTAAATATTAGGATTTGCAAAGTTGGAGCAAAAACGGTTTATCGTTTCTCTTTCTGTGCAGAAAATATTTTTTGAACATTTCGAGCTTCTATGGAGGAGATACGAGAAGGAGTGGAGTGATATATTCCATTTTAACGCCAAACCTTGGGTTAATAAGAATATTGAAATATATGAAATTTAAAGACAATCGGACTCTTACATCACATTTTATAAGAGTTGTAATTATTCCAAATGTTGACCCTTTGTGGGGGAGGTACTTGATAGAGTGGACCTATATTTTCGCACTTGACGTAGCTCTATTGCAAATATTAGGCTTTGCAAAGATGGATGGTTTGACAAAAATATTACGATGTACCAAGTTTGGACCAAATCGGATACTCCCTTTCGAGAGTTATCGTGTGCACCAGCCAGACAGAAAGACGTCCGTCTGTCGCTAGGTCGACTCCTAATGTCCTGAAACGGATTTGGTCCAAAGAGATCTAAGTCTAAAATCGTTATTTCGATGAGGCACGTTTTGGCCGTAGCAAATGATGTATACCCTCTCTAGTCACATGTCTAAGGATATGAAAACTTCAAAAAATGATCATACTTCTATTAATACAGGGTGAGATAAAAAAAACTGCAACAAAGTCGCCATCATTTTTACATTTTTTTTAAATTTTATTGAATTAAAGCAAAAAATATCGGAAATAGCATCAAATTTTAGAACAAGTTTAGATTTGTTCGAAATGGTGAGCTTTGGCACGAATTATGGCCTTCAGACGGCCAATGAAACCGCCAAACGCTGACCGAATGTTGCTTGGTGGTATTTTGGCCCATTCCCGGCGAAGCGGTTATTTGAGGTGGTCGATACTTTGGTATTTTTTAGTGCCAACATTGCTTTCCAAAATATTCCAGACACAATAGTCCAACGGATTGGTATCCGGAGATTTTGGTGGCCATTGTGCGCTGGAAATGAAGCGAGGAACCTCATTTTGAAACCATTCTTGGGTGGGTCTGCGGCCAAAATGTTAGCGTGACCAAGGCTTTAGTACACCCTCCAGAATATTTTCGCGATAATATTCGACATTTATTCTGATGCCACGGTCGATTAATACGAGCGAAGAGCGACCATCGGCTGTTATGGCGGCCCAAACCCTCACCATGGCCGGCGCTTGAAGATGCACATTTTCAGCTGAGCGCTTTAGCAAGTAAACTGCTGGACAACGAATGTTTTTTCATCGGAGAAAACCAAATTTGGCAGTTCACCACTTTCGGCCAAGTGAAGCAACTCTTTAGCTCTTTTGAGTCTATTTTAATTCCGTTGCGGTGTAAGTTCTTACACTTTTTGGAATTTCAATGTCTTTACACCGATCTCATTTTTCAATATTTGCCGAATGGAATATTGTGATATGTTCAGCTCACGAGCCATTTTTTCGCCACTGCAACGCGGGTTGCAAGTCGCTTCTTTACTTTTCTAAGCATTTCTGCTTATGTTGCTGTTTTCTTCCGTCCACTTCCTTGACGTTGGGCTACGCTACCAGTATCACGGTAACGAGCGATGGTACGAGACACAAAAGATTAATTCACATTTAAATGCTGGAGTGCTCTAACCATAGCCACTTGTGGTTTTCCAGCCAAATATAAAGAAATTACACCATCACGCTTGAATTCCATGACGAATAACTTTTTTTTCTGGGAAATTCTCACCAAAATGCTTTAGTACGCTTGTAAACAATATAATGAACTATCACTGGAATAATTTTAACTGCTGTCGGACCAGTTTCTTAGAAATAACAACAGTCTGAAGTTGGTTGCAGTTTTTTCATCTCACCTGTATACCCTCTGTAGCCATATGGCTGAGAATATAAAAACTTCAAAATTATACTTCGATTGATATTCTTGTTATTATTTTCCCGATTCTTACTTCTTTTCGAAGTTATGTTAAAGGGGAAAAATGTGTTCTATATCTCACCCTTTGCTATGGTATTATTCTATCTAAGGGGAAGATGCAGCTTTGGCACTTGATAATATCTTCCTTACCGGAAAAAAGGATTTCCTTTTGATTTGCCTGGAAGCTATTTGGTGCGATACTAATGATATCTGCTTGAGCTTGAAATGCGGGGTGTATAAAATTGGGGTATATCCAAAAAAACTAGGCCCTTCAATTGAAAAGAAGATGTTTATCAGATATCCGATCTAAATGGATCTTTGTTTTCTTGCAAGTTCTAGATTTAGTCTATGAAAGCCTTCTAGCGATGTTAATCTTTGAAAATTCTTCTTTTTTCGAAGTTTTCTATGCTTTCTTTATGGAAAATATTTTTCTAGTATCCAATACCCAAGTATATGGAAGGGGAAATATTTTGTTCAAGGGACCACCGTTTAAAGTTCTTCGATCTATAGGCGACATTTATTTACGAAAGATATTTAGAAATTTCAATATCTATAGAGAGAATTACTTCCAAAGAATCACTTTCGACGTTATACCTTAATAGATATCGGTAAAGGCCTATAGAAGACATTTTAGGGCCCAAAAAGTTCTTTTGTATTTTGAAGACTTTTCAAAGTTCAATGAAGAGAGAAAAAGAAAAATATCTATATGTGGGGCTTTATCTATTAAACCAGTAAAGAAAGTCTTAAAGTCGGGCGGGGCCGACTTTATGATACCCTACACCACTTTGCTGATTTAGTAGAGCTCCGCATAACAATTAAAAGTTTTTATAGGAGAATTCAATCATACACGCTATGATTATAATTATAATTTTAAGTTCAAAGGACTAAATATGCCGATGCATTTGTATCTTTTAAATTCGGACTTGTTTTGCCCAATTGGTGCACAATTAATTTGAAATCGGATAAAAATATATATGGGAGCTATATCCAAATCGAACCCGATCTCGATAAAAATTGGCAAAGATATTTCTGAGCTGTATTTCATATATTTCTCTAAATATCGTTGTTACGGAGTGCATATTACGGCTGTGGGTAACAAATATGACAAATCGGATGAACAGTATATATGGGAGCTATAGCTATATCTGAACCGATCTTCACCAAACTTGACATACTCTCTTCTCAGTTCGGTCGTAAGTGCCAAATTTCATCCAATTTGGGCAAATATTAGACGTTTGGTGCACAATCAAAGGTAAATCGGACGAAGTTATATATGGGAGCTATATCCAAATCTGAACCGATCTCGATAAAATTTAGCAAATGTATTTCTGAGCTGTATTTGATATATTTCCCCAAATATTGTTGTTACAGAGTGCATATTACGGCTGCGAACGACAAAAATAGCAAATCGGATGAAAAATATATATGGGAGCTATAGCTATATCTGAACCGATTTCGATCAAATTTGGCATACTTATTTTCAGGCTTAATTTGGTTGTATGTGCAAAATTCCATACTATTCGGGCTGATATTACACGTTTGGTGCACAATAAAAGGCAAATCGGACGAAGATATATATGGGAGCTATATCCAAATTTTGACTGATTATCTCCAATTTCAATAGGGTTCGTCCTTGGGCCAAACTAATCATTTGTGCTAAATTTCATCTGGATAGGGCAATAAATGCGATCTGTACTTTGTTTACAAAAATACATGGACAGACGGACGGACGGACGGACGGACAGACGGACGGACGGACATGCATAAATCGACTCAGAATGTGATTCTATGCAGATCATCAAAAGGAACTATAGGTCTATCTTGTTTCCTTTTGCCTGTTACAAACAAATGCACAAAGACATAATACCCTGACCACCTTGTGGTGTAGGGTATAAATATATAATTATATACATTGAGGGTCTTTGGTGACTCCAAAGAATACCTTTTAAAGACGTCATATCACACATAACAGTCACGTTGGAGTTATTTATTTCTATACCAAATACAACATTCACACAACCAATGTCTTCCTTTTCTCTACAGATGGCCGTTCCAGTTACCCAGATCTCGATAAAGGCGGTGCTTTGCAAATTTCCGTTCAAGCATTCCAGGTGGATTATTATCCCTATCATTTGGCCAAATCGGATAGATCTCATTGGGCTAAGTATGCTGTATTTCACATATCTAAATTTCAAATTAATAATATTACTTTCTTTCAATATTTTAGGTATAAAGAAGCCTCCTCATCGCCGGCCCTATGGCTAAAAGAATCCCTAAATGCTTTTCGCGAAGCTGTGCTCAATCTAAGTCAACCAAATCGTCCATCGACCCATGCTCCCCTAGAGCGTAGCACTCCCAATTCACCCATTGCTCTAAACGTTTCAAATTTGGCCAATTTATATCCCAGTAAACAGCAACAACAACAGCAAGCAACAACTACTTCCACTGGCAGTAGTACTCCGACACAATTCAATAGTAATCCAGGCTCAGCAGCAGGTTCGGCTGGTTCCGGTCCCGGCTCTGCTGGCAGCAGCTCTCAACATTCACAGAGCTATCAACAAAAATCCATATTGGATAATTTGGCAAAGCTAATGAGTTCCTGTGTCATTTTGCGTATTGAAGATTTTCAGCTGTATCGCGTTACCACATCGGGTAAAAAACAAATGCCCAAGGAATTTATATCGGGTGAGTGGCAATTGCCATGGGAAACTATAGCAAAATAATTGTCAATGGAGTGGTACTTGGATATATTTTTTTCTAAGTACAGACGATTATGGATAATTGGAATTTGTCGTAAAAATTATTCCGGATTTCTGCAATATTGTTCGTTTATAGTTTATCAGATTCACTAAAATCCTGGGGTTTAAATTGCCAATTCCATTGCATTAATCCTCATAGAGGAGGTTAACCCAGCAAAATGCTCTATTGCAAATATATTATATTACCAGATTTATATGTATACAGGGTGAGCTAAAAAAACGGAAACAAAGTCAAACGCCATAATTTTTACATTTTTTTTTTTAAATTTTATTGAATGAAAGCAAAAAATGTTGGAAATAGCATCAAATTTTAGAATAAGTTTAGATTTGTTCGAATTGGTCACCTTTGGCACGATTATGGCCCTCAAACGGCCAATGAAACCGTCACACTCTGCCCGAATGTTGCTCTGCGATATTTCGGCCCATTCCCAGCGAAGCGCTTGCTTGAGGTGATGGACACTTTGGTATTTTTTAGTGCCAACCATGCTTTCCAAAATACTCCAGACACAGAAGTCCAACGGATTGGTATCCTAAGATTTCGGTGGCCATTGTGCGCTGGAAATGAAGCGAGGAACCTCATTTTGTAACCATTCTTGGGTGGCTCGTGGTGAGTGCGATGGTGCTGAGTCCTGTTGGAATGTCCTAGGTCTGCGGCCAAAATGTTTGCGTGCCCAAGGCTTTAATACACCCCCAGAATATTTTCGCGATAACATTCAGCATTTATTCTGATGCCGATTAATACGAGCGGAGAGCGACCATCGGCTGTTATGGCGGCCCACACCATCAACATGGCCGGCGCTTGAGTTCTGTTGGCCAACCTGAACTCTTTGGCAAGTAAACACGATCATTTTGTTTGTTCTGCTGGACAACGAATGTTTTCCCATCGGAGAAACCCAAATTCGGCAGTTCACCACTTTCGGCCAAGCGTTGCGGTGTAAGTTCTTGCACTTTTTGGAATTTCAATGGCTTTACCCCGAGCTCATTTTTCAATATTTTCCGAATGGAATATTGCGATATGTTCAGCTGACGAGCCATTTTTCGGTCACTGCGACGCGGGTTTCGATCCAGTCGCTTCTTTACTTTTCGAAACATTTCTGCTGATGTTGCTGTTTTTTTCGTCCACTTCCTTGACGTCAGGCTACGCTACCAGTATCACGGTAACGAGCGATGGTACGAGACACAAAAGATTTATTCACATTTAAATGTTGGAGTACTCTAACGATGGCCACTTCTGGTTTTCTAGCCAAATATAAAGAAATCACACTATCACGCTTAAATTCCATCACGAATAACTTATGGAAAATGCTCATCAAAATGCTTATGTACACTTGTAAAGAATATAATGAGCTGTCACTGGAATAATTTTAACAGCTGTCGGAAGAGTGGCTTAGAAATGACAGCAGTCTGAAGTTGGTTGCAGTTTTTTTTTTTTTTTTTTCATTTTACCCTGTATATATGTGATAAAAATGTATTCCAATTATCCATAGTCGCCTGTGCGACAATGTATAACTATGAAACTAAATATGCTTTAAGTATTTTATTTCTATTTCAAAATCGTATTTTTTATTTTCTTTTTTTGTCCTGGCTTATTCTCCCAACCCCTTGCATTGTTTTTCCATTCATTCACATACATTGACATACATATTATACTGTAATTACTGCCTATTTTGTGGTCATCTTTGTTTTGCTGGTTGCATTTTCGCTGCTGTCTGTGGGAAATTGTGCCATAAAATCCCAAACATTATGCCGCCACCATGGGTGGTCCTTCGCTGCTGTTGGCGCTGCTTCATGGCAATGTTCATTTTCTGTTTTTTTTTATTGTTTTTCAACCATTTCGCAAACATTAACATTCTAATTTATGCTGTTATTTTGCCATTTATGTCCTTGTTGAGTTTTGTTTTGTTTTTTTTTTGTTATACGTTTTAATCCTTAATTGGTTGTTATTTAAAAATTCAAAAACACAACAACAAAAACATATTCATAACAACAAAAACAAATCGGTTACAAAATTATATTTATTGTAGCACAACATAAAAGGAAAACAAGAACAGGTGATTTAAATATTTAGAGGTTGTTGTTAATTTTTAGTTCTGTTTTTTGTAATTATTGCATGCAATCTATCTGTACGTTACATACACACATGTGTTGGTATAGTGTTTTGTTTTTAATTGTTGTTAGTTGAAAACTGTGTGAATAAATTAAAAAAACTCTGTAAATCGATTTATAGCCATAGTAGGGGCCTCTAAAGGGTGTTCCATACATTGAAGTGAAATATCTTGCTTTTAGAAGACGTATAAACTGAAGTTAATATATAGTCCACCGATTAAGGGGTTGGGTGGTCCAAGGGCCATTCTACTATAGTTATGAATATTTAGACAGTTCTTTATATTTTTTTATAGGGAGAAGCTCATATTTTTCCCCTCTGCAATACATTTTCTATATTCCCGGCTTCCTCAGCGAACTATAGTGGTTGGAATTCAAATTCAACATAGAGTTTAGAATTTTTCGGGCGATGTACCACAAAGTGGTAATTTATCTAATGTTACTAGAAGTATTGAGATGAGCAAAGGTTTTATAATTATTGAACTTTTAAGGGAGAGGTGCCAAAAGGCATGGACCGATGCCATATTTGTAACATATTTGTAACAGGCAAACGAAAACGAGATAGACCCATAGTTCATTTTGATAATCTGCAAAGAATCACATTCTGAGTCGATTTATGCTTGTTCGTCCGTCCATATATTTTTATAAACAAAGTACAGATCACATTTATTGCCCGATCCAGGTGAAATTTTGCACAAGTCATTTGTTTGATCCAAGGATAAACCCTATTGAAACTGGATATGATCGGTTAAAATTTATATATAGCTCCCATATATATCTTCGTCCGATTTGCTTTTTACTGTGCACCAAAACGTGTAATATCAGCCCAAATAGTAGGGAATTTAGCATATACGACCAAATTAAGCCTGGAAATAAGTATGCCAAATTTGATCGAAATCGCTTCAGATATAGCTATAGCTCCCATATTTATTGTTCAACCGATTTGATATTTTTGTCCTCCGCAGACGTAATATGCACTCTGTAACAACGATATGTGAGGGAAATATATCAAATACAGCACAGAAATACCTTTTCCAAATTTTATCGAAATCGGCTCAGATTTGGATATAGATAGGTTTCATAACGTGTAATATTAGTTTAATGGGATAGAATTTGACATTTTCGACCAGATTGAGCCTAGAAACAACTATGTCAAATTTGGATATAGCTATAGCTCCCATTGTATGTGTACGGCGTTCAGATAAGAAGTTGAATTTGGAAAAGTATGTAAATTTCGTATGTAGTATATAATTAGAGGTAAAATTTTGAATTTCAGCATGAGGGATATAGTGGCTGGGTAGGATTTAGACAAATGCGATATTTTTGGAAATGCGTACTTTATAGTGTACGAAAAGTACTAAATTTACTATATAGGGTGCATAATGAGGTAATTATAAATGTTGGCATAAGGGTTCACTTAGGGTGTGCAGGATTTAGGCAATGAGGTGTTTTGGAAAATACGTTTGGACCAAATCCGTTTCAGGACATTTGGAGTCGATCTAGCAATGTCCATCCGTCCGCCCGTCCGTCCGTCTGTCCGTCTGTCCGTCTTTCTGGCTGGTTGGTGCGAACGATAACACTCAAAGGGAGTATCCGAGATATTCCAAACTTGGTATATCGTAATATTATAATCAAACTTAGATCGAGTTCGGAGATGGACAATATCGGTCCACTCCTTCTGGTATCTCCTACACAAAATATCAACATTTTCAAAGAATATAATTTACTACACAGAAAGAGAAAGGATAATCCGATTTTGCTCTACCTTTGCGAATCTTAATATTTGCATCAGTGCTAGGTCAGGTGCGGAAATGGACAATATCGGTTCACTCCATCAAGTACCAACCTCACAGATGGTCAAAATTTTGAATATTCATGAATCTCATAAAACGGGAAATTAAGATCCGATTCCATTTAGACATGGCACATCTCAATATTTTCATCAACACAAGTTCTGTTATAAATATTTTACAAATCGGACCTAAGTTTTGAATAAACAAACCAATTATAAAATCCGAAATTAGCATCAGATTCTCTTCAAATTACACACATCACAATCTTTTTATTAACCCAAGGTCTGATGTGATAATAGAATATATCGGTTCTCTCCTTCTGGTACCTCCTCCACAAAGGGTCAATTGATGAATATCCATGAGCTCATAAAACGCGAAATTAACATCCCATTCCATTCAGACAAATCTCAATATTTCTATCAACACAATATCTGTTATAAAGATGGTAGAGGACAGACCATGCCTTCTGGTACCTTCCCACAAAGGGTTAAAGTTTTGAATAACCAAAACGATTGTAAAATCCGAAATAAGGATTCGGTTCCCTTCAAATTTCACACACCCTTTTTTTTCTACTAACTCAAGGTCTGGTGTGAAAATGGGATACATCGGTCCAATCCCTCACAAAAGCTTAAAATTTTAAATAACCAAAACGGTCATAAAATCAGAAATAAGCGTCCGGTACTCTTCATATTTCACACATGCCATTATTTTTACTAACACAAGATCTACTGTGAAAATGGGATATATCGGCGAACTTTTTCTGGTACATCTCCCACAAAAGGTTCAAATTTCTGAAAAACTCATAAAACGCGAAATAATCATTCAACTCTCTTCAAATTTTACACATCCAAATATCTGCTGTGAAGATGATATATATCTGCCAACCCCTTCTGGTACCTCACCTACAAAGGGTCACAATTTCCAATACTTATATATGGTATAACTTGCGAAACAAGTCGGCGATTCTTTACAACTTGCTATATCTAAAATATATCTCTTAACCAGAAATCTGATATGAATTTGTATTTTATCGACATTTTTGATTCCGCATAAAATTTTGCACATATCAATTTATCTGTATTAGATGAAGTATGAAACTGGAATACTTCGGTCTGCTGTATCTGTTACCTCACGCATATTTCCACATTTTCCAAAAATTTGCACATATCCCATATAAAGTATGGGAAGTAGTCGATATAGTCTAAATATAGCATGTTGTTGTATTTTTACCAGTCATTCATAGGAAGAGGTCAATATTGGCCAACCGCTTTGGAACCTCCCCAACCTAGGGTCAACAGTTTAAATAATCATAATTCGAGGCTGGAGGTATACATCTGTCGGCAAAACCGACTTATACTATTTAACTTGTTTTCGAGAAATTTGGTACTTTTTCAGATATCGCTGAAAAAATTCTAATAACCTCACTTTCCCATAGCCAGTTGGTATACGAAAAATTCTAAGGGGATTTAAAAGTACTAAGTTTGTAGATCAAACACCCTATAGAGTTTTAAGGTCTTAAGCCAATCTATTTTAAGGGCTTTATATACCATTTATCATGTACAAAGGGACCCAAATATATTTTGAAATATATTTCGAAACATTTAATATAGACCTTTCAAAATTTAAACAGAGCTTTGGATTGCTTAATGTGTCATCGCTTTTAAAAATGAGTCATGTCGGTCCATCTTTTGATATGGCCTCTACATAAATTTGGCCTTCATCTTAAAATTTTAACTCTACTTTCGTAATCTACTGGGGGTTTCCAGTTATTTTTGAAAAAAATTAATTTCAGACCTCCCAACCTCTCCTGAGTTACAATTTAAGCTGTATCATAGTTTAGCATCAGTGAAATGAGTTGGTATCCCTTATTTCCGACTCGGTTGTAATGTTTATGGTTCTTGGAGCTATTCATTCCTTCTCATCGTTTAAGCAAAACTTTATTCCGAATAAATATTTTTAATCAACGACCATTAAAAGTATTGCCGTAGCTAATTTTCTCTTTTAAAACTATAAAGAAATGTTAAGAGACATCACTGTTATATTTAAAATTTTATTAAAACTTTATATAACCCACTTTCTACAATATTTCACCATTTCCGCTTTTGACTTTATACAAGCGTTCAAATGTTTAAAAATAAGTTCTAGTCTTCTTTTGGAACTCTTTAATTCCGTTAATAATGTATATTTGTAATTACATGTAGTTAGTGCTGTGTAAAGTAAATATTGTTTTTGTTATATAATTTAACTCTCTTTCATAATTTAAATTAATTAAAATCAACTATTTCCAGGTGATAAGGATCGCTACTCATTCCCAGCGGAAATGCCAATTATACATGCCGAATTTACATACTTCTATTATCCTGGTGATTTTATTTTCCCACGTAAGTAGAAATTGTCTAGCACGATTATTAAATCTCATTTAATTCCCCTTTTCTTTCCAGTACCTCCCTCCAAGGTCTTTGTCCACATCAATCCACTGCAAATTCACTTCGATTTGTGTTCCATTTTATGGCTGAATTCCTTTGCTTTGAATCTACATGAGAGTCTATTGCGCACCAGTATTACTGCAGCATCACCAACAACAAATTCACCGGCAACTATGGGATCACCGTCCACCATCGGATCGCATGGTTCACAGGCCACCACATTAAAGGGCTCCTCCAAATTTTCGCTGTATAATGAAGAGCAACAACTGCAGCAGCAGCAGCAGCTGGCCACAGCAGCTGAACCGAATGAACCCAGTCTTATGTATATGGATGTTAAAGTGGAGGCCATAATGCCTCGCATTGTAATTGAATCCTCTTTGGAAACGTCCAATCAAAAGGATCGTCCGAAAATGATGCAAATACAAATATCGCGATTTGCTTTAACCAATATACGTGAAATGGGTTCATCACGTGCTGATCTAGCTCAAGCCCTACATTCGCTGCAGGAGGGCTCCCTGGTCTTTGGTACGGGATTTCCCTCGGCACGCGGTGATATGTGCATTGTTACGGATCGTATACTGTCACATGTTGCCGCCACCGATGTGGGTGCTTCTGCAGACGCGGGCAATGGGGCCCAGCAACGACGTTCTTCATCTATACCCAAGTCATCATCGATGCAAAATCTGTCACGCTATGCAATGTGGTCTGAACCAAGAGATGTTTGGTGTATAAAATTTGATCCGGTTTGGGTGGATTTTTTGGGAGCCCGTTCTTTGGGGGCCTCAAAATCGATACCCTTCATAGATGCGGTGCCCATAACATTGTGGCTGCACTCGGGCTCGGGAGCAATGGCCACGAATGAGCCACAAAGTAATGTGGGCAGTCGCAAGGGCAGCAGTAGTGGTGGTGGTTTTGATGAATCTGCAGCTTCAACAGCAAAGGGACAGGCGTCATCAACATCCATGGATACAAATATAAATCGTTTGGATTATGCCAATAGCAATAAATTGCCACGTAATCCATTTTTGGACAGTGAGGAGGACATACACGTTGATCGTAGATCCCAAACGTCCTCCAATAATAGTGCGGCCGAACGTACTGCCGATCTACATGCCATTGGTCACATTTCCAATTTGGTTAGTGTTCAAATCGATCACTATCAGCTGCTATTTCTATTGCGTTTGGGTGAGGAATTTAGTGAAATGTCCACCTATTTGTCACTGGATGCTGAAAGGATTTTACAAAAGGTACCCCTTCTAAACACCCTTCATATTCTCTACAAATAACGAATAAATTCTCTTAATTGTTTCGCAGCAAAACACCAGCAAATCACTGATACTGGGCTGTGTTATACCACAAATCGAGGTGACATTTGTTATGCCGTCTCCAACACCCGGTAAGGAATCAAGTGGTGGTGATGCTGAAAGTGTCTTACCTGATTCAGCTAGTTTGGGTGATGATTTACATATAAATAGTAAGAGTATTTTTGATTTTGTTTTTTATTTAAGCTCCCTCCAACTACCTATCATCGACTTTTATCTACTTCTTCTTTTCGGATTCTTAACATACTTTCTCGCAATGTTTCTTTTGCTTAACTTTTTAACCAAAAAAATGACTTTCTTTGCTGCCATTGCATATTCTCTCTTTTCTTTTTCTTAAATTCACTTTCTCATTGAAGATCTTGATGTCATTTTCGATTCCTCTTTTTTTTCAAATTCGTGTGCACCTTTTATTAATGAAATTTTTATATTTTTTATCATGTGGCATGTTGGATATTTTTACATTATTTTTTGTTTTTAACACCCTTATAATTTTTAAAAAATTTTAATAGAAGTAAGAAATGGTTTGTTAAAGGGATGTCAATTAGTGCCAAATTTTCCGAATTGTTTTATATCAAGAAAAAAGGTTTCCTAGTACAAAGCCTTGTAATTGGTTTCTTGAGACCGAAGCGGAATATTGAAGGCATATGGCCTTTTATATCCAGGGCACTCTTATGATTTTATTGAATCAAAGCAAAAAATGTCGAAAAAAAGATACATTTTAGAATAAGTTTAAATTTGTTCGAATTGGTCACCATTGGCACGAATTATGGACTTCAAACGGCCAATGAAATCGTCACACGCTGCCCGAATGTTGCTCTGCGGTATTTTGGCCCATTCCTGGCGAAGCGTTTGCTTGAGCTGATCGACACTTTGGTATTTTTAGTGCCAACCTTGCTTTCCAAAATTCTTCAGACACAGTGGTCCAACGGATTGGTATCCGTAGATTTTGGTGGCCACTGTGAGCTGGAAATGAAGTGAGAAACCTCTTTTTGTAACCATTCTTGGGTGGCGCGTTCTGAGTGCGATGGTGCTGAGTCTTGTTGGAATATCCGAGGTCTGCGGCCAAAATGTTTGCGTGCCAAACGCTTTAATACACCCTCCAGAATATTTTCGGGATAATATTCGGCATTTATTCTGATGCCACGGTCGATTAATACGGGCGTAGAGCAACCATGAGCTGTTATGGCGGCCCACACCATGGCGCTTGAGTTCTGGTGGCTCAGGTGCATTTTTAGCCTCTTTGGCAAGTAAACACGATCATTTTGTTTGTTTACAAACTGCTGAACAAGGAAGATTTTCTCATCGAAGATAACCAAATTCGGCAGTTTACCACTTTCGGCCAAATGAAGCAACTCTTTAGCTCTTTTGAGTCTATTTTTCTTTCTGTTGCGGTGTAAGTTCTTGCACTTTTTGGAATTTCAATGGCTTTACCCCAAGCTCATTTTTCAATATTTGCTGAATGGAATATGGCGATATGTTCAGCTCACGAGTCATTCTTCGGCCACTGCGACGCGGATTTCGATCAAGTAGCTTCTTTACTTTTCGAACCATTTTTGCTGATGTTGCTGCTTTCTACCGTCCACTTCCTTGACGTCGGGCTACGCTACCAGTATCACGGTAACGAGCGAATGTACGAGACACAAAAGATTTATTCGCATTTAAATGCTGGAATGCTCTAACGATAGCCACTTGTGGTTTTCCAGCCAAATATAAAGAAATCGCACTATCGCGCTTGAATTCCATCACGAATAACTTATTTTTCTGAAAAATTCCCACCAAAATATTTTTGTATGCTTTTAAACAATATAATGAGCTGTCACAGAATTAATTATAACAGCTGTCGGACGAGTGGCTTAGGAATGACAGCAGTCTGAAGTTGGTTGCAGTTTTTCATCTCACGATGTAGCTCTTATATATGTGTTTCATTCGATTTGGGATTTTAAGTTAGACGCATGCGTAATAAGCACTCCAGAAGAATGATATTTGGTACCGGACATCAAATACTGATCCAAAATACCTCTGTCAAATTTTATCGAGATCGGATATCAGATTAGGATATAGCTCACATATATATCCTTAATCCGATATCAGTTTTTTTGTGCACCAAATGGCTACCATATTTATAACGGTCTTGTGTTGATTGAAATTTTATGAGCTAATTATGAGCTTCATGAATATTCAAAATTTTGACCCATTGTGGGAGAGGTACCAGAAGGAGTGGACCGATATATTCCATCTTCACACCAGACCTTGTTTTATTAAAAATATTGTGATGTGTGTAATTTGAAGAGAATCGGATGTTTATTTCGGATTTTATGATCGTTATTGTTATTCAAAACTTTGACCCTTTGTGGGGGAGGTGCCAGAAAGAATGGTTCGATCTCTACCATCTTTATAACAAATCTTGTGTTGATGGAAATATTGGGATGTACCAAGTCTGAATAGAATCGGATGTTAATTTTGCGTTTTATGAGCTATATGAATATTCAAACTTTTGACCCTTTGTGGGGGAGGTATCAGGAGGAGTGGACCTATCTCTACCATCTTTATAAGAGATCTTTTGCTGATGGAATTATTGAGATGTGTCAAGTCTGAATGGATTCGGATGTTAATTTCACGTTCTATGAGCTTCATGGATATTAAAAATGTTGACCCATTGGGGGATAGGTACCAGAAGGAGTGGACCGATATATTCCATCTTCACACCAGACCTTGTGATGAAGATATTGTGATGCGTGTAATTTAAAGACAATAAGACACTTATATCTTATAAGAGTTATAATTATTCAAAATTTTGACCCTTTGTCGGGGAGTTACTTGATGGAGTGTAGCGATATTGCCCTTTTTCGCACCTGACCTACCACTGATGAAAATATAAGGATTTGCAAAGTTGGAAAAAAATCAGATTATCCTTTCTCTTTCTGTGCAGTAAATTATTTTCTTTGAAAAATTTGGGGGAGGTGCCAGAAGGAGTGGATCGAGATTGCCCATTTCCGAATTTGATCTAAGTGTGATAATAATATTACGATGTACCGATTTTGGATCAACACCATCCAGGCAAACAAACGGACGGAAAGACATCGCTAGATCGACTGCAAATGTCTCGAAACGGATTTGGTCCGTTTTGACCGTATCAAATGATATATACCCTCTCTAGCCATATACCCTCTAGTTGAGGGTTACAAACTATCCAAAAAGCCCGCTTTGATGACTCGCTTTTTGAGAGTCTTATCAATAATTTAATCAATAATACACCATATACCTAAAATGAGAGGATTCCAAGAAAATTTAATCTGAAAATTTCCAAAAAATGTGGAAGAGGGGGGAATGTACCCTCTCCAATATGTTTACTTTTCGATGTGAACTTTCGAAACGCCTGTCTTTTATTTTTGTGTTTACTCTCATAATCTTCTGGAGATTTTCTGTCTTCATTAAAATCTACTAAAAAAAACTGTAAGTTCGGCTGGTCCGAACTTTAAATACCCTCCACCATTCAGAACAAGTTTGGCAATTTTCAAAAAAAAAAAAAAATAAATAAATAAATCCACTAAAAATTCTATTAAATCTTAAAAATACCGAATGTAGCCGTTATATTAGGGCCTATACGACGACGTGGACCTGTATAGGCAACTTTTGTCATAAGCCATTACAACATTCAAATGCGAAACTTGAAAAAAATCCAATGAATAATGTAATTGAAATCATCCAAATACCGAATATCGGGAGGTGCCGTTATATGGGGGCTATACGAAGACGTGGATCTGCACAGTAGTATTCATTATGAACTTCAAATACCAAATTTGAAACAATTCCGGTAAATAATGTCACTGAAATCATCAAAATACCGAATATCGGGAGGTACTGTATTGTGGGGGCTGTGGACCTACACAGAAAATTTTCTGTTTTAGGCTGTAGTATCCATTACGAACTTTAAATACGAAATTTAAAAAAAAAATCCGGTAAATAATATCGCTAAAATCATCGAAATACCGAATATCGGGAGGTACCATTATATGGGGGCTATACCAAAACGTGGACCTACATTGACATATTTTAATACCAAAAGTCCTGCAGGCATAATATACATTTAAGTCAAAAATTTTTCATCCTACTTCATTTCGTTCGGAAGCTAGAGTGATTTTCACGGACGGATAGACGGTCGGACATTGCTAAATCGACATAGAATTTTATGCTGATCAAGGATATATATACTTTGTGGGGTCTAAAATGTATATTTCGAGGTTTTACAAACGGAGTGAAAAACTCCGTACTATGGTAGAGGGTATAAAAATTGTCGCACAGTGTTATATTAGAGTTTTTTTTGCAGCGTATTAGGGCACTTTAAATAAAAGAGAAACTTATTACCTTTTCTGTTTCGCTATCATACATCCTTTTAAATTTAATATATTTTTTTCCATTAACTTTTCTTTCAAGACAATAAATATATATTTTCTTCATGGCACTGGGTAGAATTAGAACTAACATATTGTTTTAGTGGTAAACCGTATTAGAGAAAAAATTTTTCAGATCATCGAGCTATGCTTAAAAAAATAACATGCATATAACAAAACATTCAACGCGATGCTACAGAGTTTGTTATGGAAAAAGTTTAGATTAATATAAAAGTGAGGTTGTGTTTGGTCATAACCTCACTTTTTGTCAAAGATTATTAGAAAATTTGGGAATTTATGTTAAATTTAATGGAAAAATGATTTACCTGTAGCATCGTGTAGAAATGTGCTCTTTTTTGTCGGCTCACTAAACAACAAATAACTAAAACCACAAACAATTTTTAACAACAAAATTAACAATTTATTTTTTTATTATTTTTTAATAACAGGTACGAACATAACCTGGCCTACACCACCCTTAGAACAGATTAAAAGCAATACATTTGGTAGCGTAGAAACACCATCACCCATAACAAATGAAGCACCCTTTGATAGTGGCATTCACTTGTCAAATCCAAATACACATGGGTAAGATTGTGAGGTTATGTTTTCGAGGAGGAGTCAAGATTTTAATGTTATTCCCATTTTTTGGGGTTCCAGTTATAATGTCCAGATACAAAACATACCAACAATGGCCTCTTCAACAACCACCAGTCAGTCATCTTCCATTAAACCGGATACGGGTATCTATACCCAATCGGCCACATCCTCGTCCACGAAGAGTTTTCGCTCCAACAAAAATTCGACCAGTGATGCACCAAGCATAACAAAGGAAATCAATTCAGGTAACAAAAAAATTAAAAAATAATTTTCAATAATTTAATATCAAAATTTTCTTTTTTTGTTTAGGTCTCATGTCCATGAAAAAAGGTCTATCCAGTTTTATGACTTCCATTGATTCGGCCATTACCTCACGCACCCAAAACGATGATATGAGCGATACATTTTCCATACAGAGTGACATTAGTTCGGATTCGGAAAATTTCGCCATTGTTATGGGTGATGATAAGACCATGGATTGTATTGATGTTATGTTCCGTTTGAATCCCTTTACCACCGAGGTTAATATGAAAGCATCACCGGTCGAGGTGGCCAGTGAAGTGTATGAGGAGCCAATTAAAACCAATCTTAGTTCACCATCAGAGCCCTCAGAGGCGAGTACATGGCGAAGACGGGATTTGGTTTCAATGGCTACTTTTAGGTAGAGCCAGGCTTTCTTTAATTATTTTATGAAAAAATATATATTAACAATTTATTCCTAGACTTACCACTGTCGAGCTGATCCAACAGAAAGAGGGCAACAATTCCACCCTACGTGTTCAAGTGGCGGCAATTTCCTGTGATGAATGCGGTGCCATACCCTGGGATGAATTACAGGTTAGTGTTTTTGAAGCCAATTTTTATGATTTCCTTTTCAATTTTTCTCTCTTTTTTCTAAGTCGTGTTTTGTTTTGTTACTTGAATTTTTGTTCTGTTTTGTGTTCTGTTTTTTTTTATATCTTTGTTTTCACCACTTGATTTGTTTTGAGAATTTCCCCCCTTTATGAAAATGCTTTAATTAAATAATTAAAAGAATTTGTTTTGTAAATAACTTTTTAAATTCAAAGTTTTATTAAAAAAAATCCTTGTAAAACTATAAATGTTTTGCTTATAAACGAAACCCAATTTTGCATGTTTCAAATTCACTTTTTTCCGAAACAGAAAAATATTTTTCAATCTCTCTCTTTCTGTAACATTATATTTGATTTTAATTTTGGACAAAGAAGAAAATGTGGCATTGAATTTCAATTTTTAGTATAAAAATCTTTTATCATTTTGTTGGTAGCCCTTTCAATATTTTTAAATGTCTACGCTTTAGATCTAATGGTCTTTCTAACAAAAAAAAAAAAAAAAAGAAAATAAGTAAATAATAATAATAATTAAGTAAATAAATATAGACAAATAAAAAAAGCATGACCTGGTTAATAGTTCAGTTTGTTTAAAAAACAACGTCCTTATAAATCAAAAGAGCATCGAAGTTTTCTTAAACAATCCAAGACTACATCTTTGATAGCTCTTCTAGAAATATTCTTTAGAAAATGCTCAGATGTAGCCATTATAATACTGTACGTCAATATTAAATTTTTCAATAATTAACTGGGAAAATTCAGCAGATTATGACAGAAAAGCTTAAAATAGAAAACACGTCTATCGGCGTTTTGAAATTTTACATCACCATAAGCCAAAGTAGAGGGGGGCAAGAACGTCCATCATCAAATTTTTTTGAAATTTTCAAATTAAGATTCCTTGGAATCCTTGCCTGTTAGGGGTAATGTGTCTTCGGCAATATTACTGGTAACAATACGAAGATTATTTTGGCTGAAAGTTTAACACTCAAGTGAGTCACCAAAGGGCTCTTTTTGTATCCTTTTTCAAAATATGGTTGAAAAATATCTTTAAAGGGGATCAAAATATTTAACAACATTGTTTGTTATAGAATTCTACTTTAGGTCCCTGAAGACACCAAAAGTTTAAATCTTACCTTAACGCCAGGAATTCATGAATATTTAAGGGTTTGTGCCGTACTTCATGTGAGTTTATGCAAAAATCTCTTTCACAGCATCATTTTAGAAGAATGAAGTCAACTACAAAAATATTCGTCATCAAAGTCACCAAAGAAAGAAAATCGCTATTTTACATTTTTTTTTTTAATTTTTGCAACCAAATTTCGAATTTACGCCTGAAAGTGACATAAAATTTCGTTATAGGCAGAAGGTGTTAAAAGAAAAAATGTTCTACACAAAATTTCGGTCCACTGCTTCTGCTACCTCCCCCACAAAGGATCAAAATTTTGAATATAAAAACCGATTCCATTTAGACTTGGTACATTTCAATATTTCCATGAACACAAAATGGTAGAGATCGGACCATTTCTTGTGGTTCCTCTCGAACATAGGGTTAAATATTTTGAAAAATACAACGCTCAAAGAAAGCGAAATAAGCATCCAACTCTCTTGAAATTTCACACATACAAACATTTTTACTAACACAAGATCTGTTGTGAAGATGATATATATCTGCGAACCCTTTCCGGTACCTCTCCCACAAAGTGTCACAATTTCCAATGTTTATTTCTGTCATAACATGTGAAAGAAGTAGGCGATTCTATACAGCTTGCTATATCTAAATATTTCTCTTAACCAGAAATCTGATGTGAAAATGTAATTTATCGGAATTTTTGATTTTCCATAAATTTGATATAAATGTTCGAAGTTCTTCAAATTTTGCACATACCAATATTTTTATCTATATAGATGAAGTACGAAAACGGAATCCTTTGGTCCGCTTTATCTGTTGCCTCACTCATATTTCCAAAGATTTGCACATATCTCATATAAAGTATAGGTAGTAGTATATATAGTCCAAATCTGTCACGTTGTAATATTCAGTCTTAGGTCAGATGCGAATTGGTCAATATGGGCCAACTGCTTCGGAAAATAAAGAGTCAAAAGTTTGAAAAAAAAAAACCGACCAATACTATTTTGCTTGTTTGCTGTTAATTTAACACGTTTCCGAGCCAAGTCAAAATCTCCCTTTATACTTCAATTTTTTGGGGAAGTGTCAAAGGAAGAATTTTTCTAGATCAAATTTCATTTTGAGTCTCTGAACAGAAGGAATTTGTATATTCAATATGTACCATGGAAAAATATCTTCTATTTTGGATTTTAAAAAATCGGCTTTCTACAAATTTAACTCTTTTTTCGAATTCGAAGCAAATTATTTTTTATAAGTAGAATGTCCGATAGCCAGTCTAGGTTATGGAAAATTCTAAGTGGACATGATAGTACTCAGTTTGCAGATCAAAACCTCAAAATAGTTTCGGTTTCTGAGGTTAAACTTTGTAAGCCTTTTATATAATGTAGACCCTATACAATATATTAAGATATATTTCACAATATTTTATACAGATATTAGGAAATTTTTAGAGAGCTTTGTATTACTTCATGGATCATTGGTTTAAAAAATGGGTCATGTAGAACCACTTTTGGCTAAATTTAAGCTTGAAAACTATCGAAAACTTTCCACCTAATTTTTTTGCCTACTACAATATTTCTTCTTTGTCCATATATTTAAATCTTTTGAAAACTTCTTTGTGTTGTATTTTACATATGTAAAACATTGTTTTAAATTTCCAATTGATTTTAATTAATATAAAATACTTTATATATCTTGTGTTTATATACTAGGTATATCAAGTCTGGGTAACTTTTTTCATTTATTAATTAAATGGAATTAAAATCAAGTTTTCCTAATATTATGTTGACTCGGAAATAAGAAAGTGGATTTTTTTTATTTTACACAATATAGCGAATATCTCCATAAAGAGAAATCTCTATGATGCAGAGATCATCCCCTTCGTTATTATCAGCAGAAAAACCCTCCATATACCCAGATTTGTTATACCCAGTGTATTTTTTTACTTTTGCTTTTCTTATTAAATTTATTTTTAAACAACAAAAAACATGTTTTTCTCTTTCTCTCTTTTTTCATATACTATATATAAACATATTATTTAAAATTTAATACATGTAACAAAAATATTCAAATACCAAAACAAATTGTATAAAATTCAAATTTTCTATCTTTTTTTCTTTAAAAAAAAAACCAAACAAATTCTCTCTCAATGTGTGCCTCTCTCTCTATATATTTATACAAATGTATTTATATTAAATATAAAATTGTGTTTTTTTTTCTTTTTTATATATAAAATAAAACATTTATGTTTTTTGCATTTCGTTTACGTTTTGCCATCACTAAAAAAAAAACAAAAACCAAAACCGAAAAAAAACAATTGTAAAATATTTTTGTGTAACAACTTCGATTTGTTTTTGTAAACACTACACCAACTACAACTACATTATCAACAACAACAAAAACCAAAAAAAAAAACTACAACTACAAACTTAATGTTAAAAACCCAAACAAATGCGCATCTCTCAACCAAACTAAAAACCAAAAAATTACATTTTACAAAGAATGCCCAACAAGCCAAAAAGGTATTAATTAACTCATTTCTATTGTTTACTGCAATTATTCAAACTCTTATAAAACTACTAACCTATTTATGCCATTGTTCAATTATTATTATTTTCTATTATTACTTTACTTTCCCTTTCTCCAATGCCTATTTACTTTCCCTTTCTCCATACTTTCCCTTTCTCCAATACTTTCCCTTTCTCCAATGCCTATTTCGCAATGTTGAACATAATACTGTGTTCGTTAATTTTCGTTCATCATTACGAGGTAGCCTAAATTAGTTCGTATTTTCTCTCTTATTTTGCTCTGCTTCTCTATTCCTTTGGTATTTCTCTGCATTTTTTTTGTAATATTTTATTTGTTTTCTTTGTAGTTGGTTTTCAATGGGATTTTTTTTTACTATTGTTTTATTTTTTTTTCTGCATTTGAGGTTATGTGTATCTTTTTTATTTTCGAGAATTTAAAAATTTGGTATTGTGATCTGTATAAATCGTTTTTAAAATAGACGACAATATTAATTTTAAATTATTGTGATCATCTATTAAACATTAATTGAACTGTGTAGAGGTTAAATGGTTTCCTTGGGAACTGGGATTGGGACATATTTTGTTCGAATAGAAATTATTTTGTTATGATGTAAGATTCAAGACATAAGACCCATTATAAAATTACGATTTGAAATCTTCTCTTCTCCCAGAAAACATTGGTAGGTGTAGGGTCACTTTAAGTATTATTTGTAATGACAATGACATACCATCTGCATTACCAGTATCCACAAAACAGTAGAGAAAAGTGTATAAAAAAGTGTCGTATATATATATGACCTACACCACTAGTAGAGCTCCCGTATCAAAAGAATTTATTTTAAGTGGATCATACCACCTATCCACATTTGGCTTTTGAGCAGTTATAGTTTGGTTTCAAAGAGATCTTATACATGGGAAGCATATCAGATTCTTCATAATTCGCCATAATTTTTACATTTTTTTAATGAAAGCAAAAAATGTCGAAGATAGCATCAAATTTTAGAATAAGTTTAGATTTGTTCGAATTGGTCACCTTTGGCACGAATTTGGCCTTCACACGGCCAATGAAACCGTCACACGCTGTCGAAATGTTGCTCTGTGATATTTTGGCCCATTCCCGGCGAAGCGCTTGCTTAAAGTGACCGAGAGTTTGGTATTTTTAGTCAACCAACCTTGCTTTCTAAAATACTCCGGACACAATAGTCCAACGGATTGGTATCCGCAGATTTTGGTGGCCATTGTGCGCTGGAAATGAAGAATTTTGTAACAATTCTTGGGTGGCGGTGGCGTGCTGAGTGCAATGGTGCTGAATCCTGATGGAAAAAAAGGTCTGCGGCCAAAATGTTTACGTGCGCAAGGCCTTAATACACCCTCCAGAATATTTTCGCGATAATATTCGGCATTCATTCTGATGCCACGGTAGATTAATACGAGCGGAGAGCGACTCTCGGCTGTTATTGCGGCACACACATGGTGCCATGGCCGGCGCTTGATTTCTGATGGCCAACTTAAGGAGCACATTTTCAGCTGACCTCTTTGGCAAGTTTGTTTACAAATTGCTGGACAAAGAATGTTTTCTCATCGGCAGTTCACCACTTTCGGCCAAGCGAAGCAACACTTTAGCTCTTTTGAGTCTGGGTCTATTTTCTTTCCGTTGCGGTGTAAGTTCTTGCACTTTTTGGAATTTCAATGGCTTTACCACGAGCTAATTTTTCAATATTTGTCGAATGGAATATTGCGATATGTTCAGCTCACGAACCATTTTTCGGCCGAGCCATTTTAGGTTGCAGTGTTTTAATCTCACCCAATATCCAAATCTTAGCCTATATCGATAAAATTTGGTATTTTCCGAACTCTGGTGACAAATATTATTTTTGTCGAATGCATATAACGAATGTGAGGAACTTAAACACCAAGTCGGATGAAACATATATATGGGAGCTATAGCTTTATCTGAACCGATTTATACTAAATTTGATTTACTTACTTCTTGACTGAATTCTGTCGGATGTACCGTCATTCAGGACTTTTTGACAAATATTGGCCATTTGGTCCACAATTAACCTGAAATCAGTTGAAGATAGATATGGGAGCTATATTCAAATCTGAACCGATCTTGATAAAATTTGAAAAATCTATTTCTGAGCTGTATCTGATATCTGGTACCAAAAATCATTGTTGTGGAATGCATATTACGATTGTGAGGGACTTAAACACCAAATCGGATGAAACATATATATAGGAGCTATAGCTATATCTGAGCTTATTTTCTCCAAATCTGATGTACTTGCTTCTAGACTGAATTCGGTCGGATATGGCGAAATTCAGATCATATGGACTGATATTGGTTATTTGGTGCACAATTAACCTGAAATCGGTAAAATATCTATGTGGGAGCTATATCCAAATCTTAACCGATTTTGACAAAATTTGAAAAACTTATTTCTGAGCTGTATCTGCTATCTGGTACCAAAGATCATTCCTGTGTGCATATTACGCATATCGGGGAATTAAACACAAAATCGGATGATACATATATATATGGGAGCTATATCTATATCTGAATCGATTTTCACCACATTTGACGTACTTGCTTCTGACTTCGGTAGGATGTACCAAAATTCAGGTAATTTGGACTTAAATTGTCTTTTGGTGTACAATTAATCCGAAATCGGTTGAAGACATATTTGGGAGCTATATTCAAATCTGATCCGATATTGATAATATTTGGCAAATGTATTTTCGAATGAACATATATATGGGAGCTATAGCTATCTCTGAACCGATTTTCTCCAAATATGATGCATGCAAAGATGGCTTTATAAATTTTCACTTGGTGGAGAGTATATAAAGTTCGGACAGGACCGTTTTTATAGCCTCCATCATGCAGGGTACATAAACTTTGTCATTCCGTTTGTAACTCTTCGAAATACTTATGTCAGTCCCAACAAATTATATATATTCTTGATCAGCTTAAAATTCTAAGTCGATTTAGCGATGTCCGACCGTTTGTTTGTTGTAGTTACGCTTCTTCTTTCGAACGAATTGAGATGTGCATTTTGCCAGTAGTCAGTTTAAGTTCGTAAATGGGCCATGTCGGTGCACGTTTTCGCCTCTATATAATGGCACCCCCTAATATTCGGCATTTTGACGATTTTATCGACATTATTTTGCGGAATTGTTTCGTATTTGGAGATCTTAATGGGTACTACAGCTTATGACAAAAAATTACTTACTATATAAGGGTACCTCCCATTATTCGGTATTTTGCTGATGTTAGTTATAGACCGGAATGGCTTCAGATTTCGTATTGGAAGATCTTAATGGATACTTCAACATATGACTGAAAATTGTCTATGCATCGTCGTTTACCCCACATATAACGGAATCTCCCTTTTTCGGTATTTTGATGATATTAGCGGCATTATTCAACTGCATTGCTTTAAATATCCTTTTTGCACGTCCTAATGAGGAATACAGCCTATGACAATCATTTTCATATGCCGGTCCACGTAAAGCCACCATATAACGATATTCGATATTTTGACGCTTTTAGCGGCGTTATTCACCGGAATTGTTTCCAAAATTCAAACTTGAAGTTCGTAATGGATACTTTTACCTCCTTTCAGATTTTGTATAAGATGTATGGTGCAATTTGAAGGCGGTGATCTTGGCTGTACTTCTTCTATGATTTCTTTTACATATTTTTGCTTTTATTTAACAATTTTAGCATATTTTTTACAATTTATTTTATATTGGTGTTATTGTTACAACTAGTTAAAATTAATTATGAAAAAAAAAATTGAGAGACAATTTCATATTTTCATAAACAATTGAATTTAATTGGAGAACAATAAAATACACAAACCATTTTCTTTTCTAACTCTCTCTACGAAACCCTCTCTAGATTGGCATTATCTTCAACACACTTAACTAACCACTACACAAACACCAAATAGAGATACCTAACTAACACTTAGATACACTAGAAATTTGTATTAGTAATTTTATTTTCAAAATTTAAAAAAAAGAAAATTAGATAGTTAATCACTTGCACAGTTTGCTTCTTTTCATTTGTTGGTTTGTTTTAATTAATAAGTTTTTTTTAATTTTGTAATTAGAATTTTCTGTATGTCCACTTTTTTCTCTCTCTGTGTGTGTATTAGAAATGTTAATAGAAATTAATGGTGTACATATTTACTTTTTTATATATTTGTTTAGGAAATCCAGGGAAGTAAATTCACTGAAAATAAGTAACATGGGTTAGGAGCTCTGGCCATAGGGTCCAATATAAAAATTGGAATCTTAAAGCCAATAGACATGTTTAGTAGTGAAAACAAAAATTTGAAATATGTTAGGTACGCCATTATTTAAGTATGTTTCATAATTTTCTCACAGAAGAACAGAAAAAATTCTAAAAATTTCGAAGGACTTGTGAATTTTTTATATCCAACCATTTTTTTGTAACATGGAGAAGGAAGCGAGATAGACCCATAGCTACTTTTGAGGATCTTCATAGAATTATTTTCTGAGTCGATTTATGCATGCTAGTCCTTGTACAAAGACATAGAAGTGTAAAGATAGGATAATACAGAGTCAAAATATGGTAACCCTGTGAAAATACCTCCGTTGTTACGATATCATAACAACATCGTCACCAATGTTAACTGATTTAAACCGCTAAACAATGTGCAAATTTTCGGAAAGGTCCATGGAATAGAATTTTGAAATCAAAATTTGGATTTTTCAAATTTTTATTTGTTTTCCGTTTTTGTAATTGTGGTTTATATATTAACATGTCTCTGCCATGAGCTGTTACTCTAGTCTTTACCATTTTAGGTCTTTGCCTTGTATTCTTGTAAATAAAATGCAGGTCGCATTTAATATCTGATTGAGATGAAAGTTTGCAAACAATTTTTGTTTGGCCCAAGGACGAACCCTATTGAAATTGGTGAGATTCGGTTCAGATTTAGATATAGCTCCCATATATCTTCAACCGATTTCGGGGTAATTGTGCACCAACTAGCCAATATAAGTCTAAATAACCTGAATTTCCGCACATTCAACCGAATTCAGTCTAGAAGCAAGTAGATTAAATTTGGTGAAAATCGGTTCAGATATAGTTATAACTTCCATGTATAGGCTTTATCCGATTTTGTGTGCACATTCGTCATATGCACCCCACAAGAATGATGTTTGGTATCAGTTTTCATATACAGCCCATAAATACCTCTGCCAAATTTTATCAAAATCGGTACAGATTTTGATATAGCGCCCATATGTATCTTCAACCGATTTTGCACCAAATGGCCAATATCACTCCAAAAGTCCTGAAAGCAAGTACATCAAATTTGGTGAAAATCGGTTCAGATATAGCTCCCATATATATGTTTCATACGATTTGGTGCTTAAGTCCCCTACATTCGTAATATGCACTCCACAAGAATGATATTTGGTGCCAGATAACTTATGGAACTCAAAAATACCGCTGTCAAATTTTATCGAGATCCGATCAGATTTGGATTTAGCTCCCATATACAGGGTGAGATAAAAAACTGCAACAAAGTCAAACGCCATAATTTTTAATTTTTTTTTTTTAATTTTATTGAAATCAAAAAATTTCGGAAATAGCATCAAATTTTAGAATAAGAATAGATTTGTTCGACTTGGTCACATTTGGCAAGAATTATGGCCTTCAAACGACCAATGAAACCGCCACACTCTGCCCAAATGTTGCTCTGATGTATTTTGGCCCATTCCGGCGAAGCGCTTGCTTGAGGTGATCGACACTTTGGTATTTTTTAGTGTCAACCTTCCTTTCCAAAATGCTCCAGACACAAAAGTCCAACGGATTGGTATCCGGAGATTTTGGTGGCCATTGTGCGCTGGAAGCGAGGAACCTCATTTTGTAACCATTCCAGAATATTTTCGCTATAATATTCGTCATTCATTCTGATGCCACGGTCGATTAATACGAGCGGAGAGCGACCATCGGCTGTTATGGCGGCCCAAACCATGACCATGGCCGGCGCTTGAGTTCAAAGTACACATTTTCAGCTGACCTTTGTACACATTTTGTTTGTTAACAAACTGCTGGACAACGTATATTTTCTCATCGGAGAAAACCAAATTCGGCAGTTCACCATTTTCGGCCAAGCGAAGCAACTCTTTAGCTCTTTTGAGTCCATTTTCTTTGTGTTGCGGTGTAAATTCTTGCCCTTTTTGGAATTTCAATGGCTTTACCCCGAGCTCATTCTTCAATATTTGCCGAAAAGAATATTGCGTTTTGTTCAGCTCATGAGCCATTTTTTGGCCACTGCGACGCGGGTTTCGATCAAGTCGCTTCTCTACTTTTCGAACCATTTCTGCTGTTTTCTTCCGTCCACTTCCTTGACGTCGGGCTACGCTACCAGTGTCGAGACATAAAAGATTTATTCACACTTAAATGCTGGAGTGCTCTAACGATAGCAACTTGTGGTTTTCCAGCCAAATATAAAGAAATCACACTATCACGCTTGAATTCCATCACGAATAACTTTTTTTCTGGAAAATTCTCACCAATACGCTTTTGTACGCTTGGAAACAATATGATAAGCTGTCACTGAAATAATTTTAACAGCTGTCGGACGAGTGGCTTAGAAATGACAGCAGTCTGAAGTTGGTTGCCGTTTTTTCATCTCACCCTGTATATGTATTCTTTATGGGGTCTTCGACGAATATTTCGGAATATATACTCCATTAATTGGTGGAGAGTATAAAATTCCTTAAATTTTTTGTACAGAAAAAAAAAATCCAAATAATGTTTAACATTTGGAAATAATTTCAAGCTTTGGCATTATTCTATTTATCTGATTAGAATGTGGGCCTCTTTTGGGATATGTAATATTGTATTATTTATTGTTGTGAAACATATGTAATATATTTGTTGTATTTTCTTTAAAATTATTTGGTGTCTATATAAATATTACAACTTTTAATTTATTCCTAATTTTGCTTTGTGCTTTTGGCTTTAGGTGTGCAATGTAGTTGAAAATAACCTCAATTTCAAAAGAAATTCCTCATCTGTGAATGAATGGATTTTTATGTGTATTTTCTTTTCTTTTTTTTCCAATTTCAATTTTCCCCTTCCAACATCCGTTTCCACCCCTCCCCCCAACAACAACAAAAATGTACAAAACAAATCCCTGAACTATAGAATAAGTTTGGAGCCCGTTGTAAAGCATGGAATTTGGCTCCTTATAATCCAGAGGCACCGCCCTGCATACGGCTACGTTTGGAGGAGACAATGAAACCGTTGAGTGATGTTGCCGTCAATGTCCATGACAAGAAGAGTTTTCAGAGGTGAGTAAATATTAAAATATCTTTATTTTCGATTATGAGATAAGGTCATTTTAAGTCCAGTTTCCACATCGTCATATGTAACGAGACTTTCTCGTATTTTCTAAAGCATATTTTTAGGATATTTTAATAATTCTTAGAAAAAAAAGTGATTATAAGTAATAGCTAAAAATGCTGAAAACTCAATATTTGAGGAGTTATGGCCATTTTAAAACGCTGAAAACTCAATATTTAATAGCTAACAACGCTGAAAGCTCAATATTTAAGGATCTATGGCCATTTTAAAATATCCAATATTTCACACTTAAAGAAGTGATCACAAATAATAACTAAAAATGCTGAAAACTTATAATTTAAGTAGTTATGGACATTTTAAAAAATATCCAATATTTCACAACTGTAACGCTACAGCTATATTACAATTGTGCTATAGAACCTGATATATAGCACGATATTGTACTATCTTTTACCATTTTTAATCGAACACCAAAATGAAGAGAATCTGGCGTTCTCTTTTACAACTTTTTACCAGACAAATTTCGCCGAGCACGGTTGCCAACTTCGAATTGAAATTTTTACTAGTTCTTCGTTCCCGGATTTTCTAGGCAAACCAGTACTCTCAGGGCGAGATTACAATGTTATCTTTTACTACATTGAACCATAGGTTTTATAGTTTAAAAGTTGTGCGCCTAACAGTATGCTACAAAAATTCAGATGATATATTTGGAACAAGTAAAAAAGCAGCTAAGTTTTCAGATAATTCCGTTGAAAATGTGGTTAAATGAATCAAAATACGGAATATCGGGAGAAACCGTTATATACGAGATATAGGATATCGTAGGCCTATATAGACAATTCTTTTCCAGGGGAAACAAGGAACTGCTTTTGTGGATTTTAAGACAATTCCATTGAAAAATGGGGCTGAAATCATCAAAATAACGAATAACGTTATATGGGGGATATACAGGGTTGCCCATATTCGACGGAATATGGAAATTTACATTCAACAGAAGATGCCAATTGTGAAAACTCAACGTGCTTTTAAAACATTAAAAAATGTAAGAAGTGCGTCTCTAGAAACACCATTAAGCGTTTATACGAAAAATGTTCGACTGGTAAGGCTCTTTCTAATCCGAAGAGGCCATATAAAAGTCGACCAAGGCGATCGGCCGAGAATATCGCTGCCGTACGAGCCAGTGTTGAGAGGTCCCCAAGAACATCCCAAAAACGCCGTTCTCAGCAGTTGGGCATGGCTCGGTCCACTTTACAACGGATTCTTCGCATTGATTTGCATTTGTTCCCGTACAAAATTCAATTGACGCAAAGAATGTTGCCTGCGGACAAGCCTCGTCGATTTAAATGGGCCCAAAGGTCCGTCGAATATGGGCAACCCTGTACGATATCGTAGTCCTATATAGACAAATCTCTTTCAGGGGGTAAAGTACTCAAAAAGAACCCCTTGTGTAGAATATCAGACAATTCCATTGAAAAATGTAGCTAAAATCATCAAAATACCGAATGTTGGGGGTGCCGTTATATGATGGCTATACGATATCGTGGACCGATATAGTCCATCTCTGAACTTTTTGTTCAAAAAAAAAAAATTTTTTTTAATTTTAAATTAACTATATTTCTGTTGTACTTTTATAGTTTGAAATAAAAGCCAATGTTTGTTAATACTAAAGGTGTAAAGATTTATTGGATGATGAGCGTTCACAGCTACTAATTTAAAAAGAATGAAGAAGTTACAATGTAGTGAGTCAGACTCGAGTGACAGACAAAACAAGACTGAGCAAGCTAAAATGGCGGTAGCACGGCGTCCTATTATATGGGCGTTGCCGTATAGGATGTTGCAACATGAGATGCCATATTGTTAATGTGGGTTGCCCCAACATCTCCCTCCTTAAGATGAGAAGGTGATCTTGAAATAGGTTCGACTGGTTGTCTGCGACTTGTTATTCTTTGAGGTGTCCAGTTTGGTGAACCTGTTGGAGTTGCAAAATGTTCTTGATGGTTAGGCAAAGCGATTTCGAATTCTTCAAGTAGTACGTCCAATGGTAGTTTTTGTCGTTCTTGACTGCTTGACTCTACCGATTCTCTATGTCGAAGTTGATCAGTATGAGCTCGTACTAGAATTTTCCTGTCCCCAACGTCGATTAGAGTGTTGTAAATGACTTTCCCTTTACGCTCGACTATTTCGCCTGTTGTCCAGTAACTTTTGTTTCCTTTGAAGTTTCTGGCATAGACCAATTCTCCGTTGCTAAACTCTCTGTTTTTGGTACCGTGTTTGGTATTGTACTGCTGTTCCATTTTGTGATTGACGTTATACTCAGGCGATTGTTGCTTCCTTAGAACGTCGAAGACCGTTCTCATTTTTCTTCCGATGAAGGATTCTGCTGGAGACTTACCTTCTGGTGCATTTGGATTTGGTGTGGATCTGTAGACTTCTAGGAAGGTTTGGAGAGATTCCGTAGGCGTTTCTTCCCCTTCTAGTTTTTTTAATGCACGTTTAAGTGTATCAACGAAACGCTCGGCTTGTCCATTTGAACTTGGATAAAAACGAACAGTCCTTGTGTGTTTAATGCCTTTTTTGCTGCACCACTTCTCAAATTGTTCTGAACAGAACTGTGTTCCGTTGTCCGAGACCAATTGTTCAGGATTTCCGAAGAGTGCACAATATTCGTTTAACATTTTTAATGTTGCATATGTGGTTGTCGTTGTTGTCTCGTATATAACAGGGTATTTTGAATACGAGTCGATGATAAGAAGATAATATTTACCTTTTTCTGGACCAGCATAGTCTATATGTATCCTTTCAAGAGGGTGTGAAGTTAATGGCCATGGGCAAAGATTTGTTTTTACTGGACTTTTTGCCGCATGTTGACAATTTTTGCATTTCCGAACAAAGTCTTCAATTTGTTTGTCGATGTTTGGCCAATAAACATAACTTCTGGCGATGGCTTTGCTGCGTTCTGCTGATAAGTGTCCTCTGTGAAGTTGTTGTAAGATTTGTCTCTGATATGATTTAGGAATTACTATACGATTATTGAAGAGAATACAACCATCGAAGGTTGAAAGATTTTCCTTGCGGTTGAAAAATTGAATAATTGATGGGTTAATATTTTTCTTGCTTTCTGGCCATTCTGTTTGAATGTATTTGAGGACCATTTGTAAATCCGTGTCTTTTGTTGTTGCATCGACGATCATTTTAAATGATACTGGGAGAACTGACATAGTTTCATTTATCTCGTTACGTATGTCTTCTTCGAATGATATTGAAGCCACTATAAAGTCATCTGCTGGTTTTTCGTGATTGTTGACTAATCTTGATAATACATCAGCGTGACCAAAGCCCTTTGTGTTTGTGTATTTAATTTCGAAGTTGTAAGCCAGTAATATAAGGGCCCATCGTTGTAAACGATTTGCTGTGTAAATTGGAACTCCCTTCTTTGAACCAAATATTGCGAGTAAGGGTTTGTGATCGGTGTGTAAAGTAAATTTGCGTCCGAATAACATTTTGTGAAACCGTTGAACGGCGAATATAAGGGCTAGGCCTTCTTTTTCTATTTGGCTGTAATTCTTTTCCGCTTGTGTGAGTGATCTGGAAATATGATGTATTGCCTTCATAGTGTTGTCTGGAAACATATGATAGATAACCGCGCCGATTCCGTGAGATGATGCATCGGCTGCTACATGTATAGGCAAGTTTGGATTGTAATGCGTTAAAAGAAGATCTGATGTCAAGATGTTCTTAAAGTCGTTTAATGATTTTTGACACTGTGACGTCCACTCGAACTTGGCGTCCTTTTTAGTAGATCGTCAAGAGGTTTACGTAGTGTTCTCATGTTGTTTACAAATTTCCCGTAATGATTAATAGAGCCTAATAACGATCTTACTTCCGAGACGTTTTCTGGTGTTTTAAGATTTTGAACGGCTGCTATTTTGATTGGGTCAGGTTTGATTCCATTTTTGCTTATTATGTGTCCTAGATATTTGATTTGTTTTTGAAAGAATTGGCATTTTTCAAATTTCAGCTTGAATCCGTGATCTTGAATTCTTTGCAAAAGCTTGTTTAAATTTAATTTATGTTCCGGAATAGATGGACTTGATAACACGATGTCGTCTATATATGCTTTTGCTCCTTCTATGCCTGCGCATAGCTTATCCATGATCCTTTGAAATGCTCCCGGAGCTGATTTTATACCTGGGGTTAGACGGTTGAACTTATATAGACCTTTGTGTGTATTGATGGTGAGAAGCTCTTTACTTTCGTCGTCAACTTCAACTTGTAAGTATGCGTCTGAGAGATCTAAGTGACTAAAGATTACACAGTTGTGGCAATCAGACATGATTTCTTCCGGTGTTGGTAATGGATACTGATTAGGTTCTACTATTGAGTTTAGTCCTGTTGAATAGTCTGCACATATTCGAATTTTTCCATTACGTTTGCTGACCACTATCGGCGCTGCGTACCTCGATGAATCTACCGGTGTGATTATTCCTGCGTTTTCTAATCTGAGGAGTTCTGTTTCAATTTCCTTTCTTGCTGCGAAAGGAACTGGTCGTTTGGGAACAAATATTTCTTTTGTGTTTGGCAATAATTGTATGTTGACTTTTGTTTTGCACAGACCTGGGGTACTGTTATCAAAAACTGATTGATAATTCGTTTTCAATTCTGCTATTTCATCAACGAAGTTTATTTGATGACACCATGAGGTTATTGGTTTCTGCCATAGATTGAATGCTTGAATCCAATCGATTCCCATGATATTGAGTTTTTCTATATCTGTTATATAACATTTTAATGTTTTTGATGTTTTGTCGATTGTGACGTCACATTGAAATTCTGCTAGGAGCTTGATTGAGTTTGCGTTTGCGTCGCTAGCGTTGTCAAAAGTTTCGTAGGCTTCAGGCTTACCTATAGCTTTCCATGTGTTGATAGATACAATTGATATGTCTGATGCAGTATCAATTTGAAGTTTTACAGGATTGTTGTTAATTAGGACAGTTGTGTATTTCCTTAAGTCGCGGAAATTAATGTTGTGTGTTTTGAAAACTGCCTTAGTTTTGAATGATTTCCTTGAATTGCTGTATTTCTTGAATTCGTTCTGGTTGTTTTCAGACGATGATTTGAAATTCTTACCAGTCTTAGCGATGTTGCAAAAGTTATTTTTATGACCCACTTGATTGCATGTTGTGCATTTATGTTTCTGGAAAGGACAAAATTTGACGTAGTGAAGGTCTCCGCAATACCAACAGGGTGAATTGGGTGTTTTGTGCTTCTTAAAGTCTTTTGCGTGCTTGTTGAGTGAACAGACGATTTTTGATTGATGTTCAATGAGAATGTTGTCCGATTTGAGATCTAGAATTCGTTGTGTTTCGTCTACTAGTTGATCTAGGTTCATTGTAGTGTTTTCATCATCCAGTACCTTTAGTAAGCGAAGTCTTATGTCGTTGTCCTTTGCTGACTTGAGTCCTAAGACGAAAATGAGACATTTGAATTGGTCGATTTTCAGTTCTTTCATTTTGAATAGTTCGCATTGTAGGTTTACTCTGCTTGCGTATTCTCTGAAATCTTCGCTGTCGCCTTTTGCTAGCTGAAGGCATTTGTATCTTTGTGAGACTTGTGTTTCTGTTTTACCAAAGAGTTTCTTGAGTTTCTCTACTGTATCCTTTAGAGTCATGTCTTCAGGTTTTGCTGGTAATACGTAGTTGGCAAATCTTTCATGTACTTGGTTCGACATTTTTCTCCATAACAAGGCCACTTTGTCATGTTCTTCGAGTGAGCTTGCTTCTTTTTCGAAAACATGCACAAACCTGTTGTACCACGCTTGAAATATCAGACCGCTCTCTGGCTCGTATACGAATGCTGTCATTGACTGTGCTAGTGATTCCATTAGTGCTGCTTTGGATGAATTTGATGTTTGTGGTGAGTGTGGTGAATTTGGTGCTCCTTGTGCTTGAAGAAGATCAGCCATATGCTTTAGCAGTTGCGTTTGTTGCGACATTGCTTTTTGTTGCTCTGTTAACAATTGTAGAATTATGTCTTGAGACATTTTTGCGGATTGTTGTGTGTGCAATTATTGATCAATTTCCACTATCCTCGTCGCCACTTTTGTTGTACTTTTATAGTTTGAAATAAAAGCCAATGTTTGTTAATACTAAAGGTGTAAAGATTTATTGGATGATGAGCGTTCACAGCTACTAATTTAAAAAGAATGAAGAAGTTACAATGTAGTGAGTCAGACTCGAGTGACAGACAAAACAAGACTGAGCAAGCTAAAATGGCGGTAGCACGGCGTCCTATTATATGGGCGTTGCCGTATAGGATGTTGCAACATGAGATGCCATATTGTTAATGTGGGTTGCCCCAACAATTTCGTTTTTTTCAGTCTGGTCTCCCATAGCGCCGATATCCGTGTCAGTGATGTTTCGTTGGATTTATCGATGAGCACCATTATTGGTTTGGCCGATTTGGCCGAAGACGAAGTGATCTCAACGAATCCTTTGCCAGTGAATGTAAGTAATGAAATAAGGTTCATAACTTTGAATTCAATAGTTAATTTCATCTATTTTTCGTTTTAGGTGTCATTGGAAAATGTTCGCATCAATCTAATAGAGGATCGTCCACCTGTCAATATTACCTCACCCGGACCAGTGCCCATTAATTTGGCCATTGGCCGCATGCATTTGAAACGTGATAAAAACGGTTTACTTCACATACAACCTATAGGTAGGGGACAAGACATTAAAAGATGGTACATTTATAGTTTGGAATCTCCTCCCCTTTTTTGATAGTTTTGTTTCCTTTCTATAAGACTTCTTAAAGTACTATTCATAGATAATGGAATGTAAAAAATCTGAAATACATTTCCTTCCTATCGTTTAATATGAATTATAAAATATTCGGATCCTTTGGCAATTCACGTACTCATTAACCTCGGAAGTACGAAGATCCTTAGAAAAAAAAAAAAACAAATTGTCTAAGCAAAAGTACAAATAATTAGTATTTTGCTTTTCTGATCGTTCGATACAAAATGGTTCAATATTTAGTTTCATTTGGTACTGTCTTCGTTCAAAGTTTTGAACTCCTTATTTTTTTAATTTTGGGGTCTAATTTGACCCATATTTGATTTTTTTGTGAGAAGAGACATTTGTAGTTTTTATACCCTACACCACATAGTGGTAAGGGTATTATGTCCTTGTGTTTTTGTTTGTAACATTACATTTGAGAATCTTCATAGGATCACTTTCTGAGTTGATTTATGCATACCAGTCCGCCTGTCCGTCCATCAGTCTGTCCATGTATTCTTGTAAATAAAATGCAGGTCGCATTTATTATTCGTTGACATGAAATTTTCCAAACAGTTTTTGTTTGGCCCAAGGACGAACCCTATTGTAATTCGTGATAATCGAATCAGATTTAGACATAGCTTCAACATATCTTCAGCCGATTTCGAGTTAATTTGCACCAAATGGCCAAAATCAGTCCAAATGACCAGAATTTTGGCACATCCGACAGAATTCAGTCTACAATGAAGTACATCAAATTTAGCTCCCATATATATGTTTTCTCCGATTTGGTGTTTAAGTCCCTCATATTCGTAATATGCATTCGACAACAATGATATTTGGTACTAGATATCTTATAAAGCTTGGAAGTATCTCTGCCAAATTTTATTAAGATCGGTTCAGATTTGGATATAGCTCCCATATACATCTTCAACCGATTTCGGTTTTATTGTGCAAATACTGGCAAATATCAGCCCAAATGGAGTGAATTTCGGGACGTACGTTTCCATTTTATGTAACTCGGCCCCAATAAATATTTTTTAAGACAATCCTTCTCGAAGTGATATCATGCACTCTATGGCAATAACATAAGCATAAAATATAAAAATGTGTAACTCAAATTTAGTGAAAATCGATTCAGAATTGGAAATGCCTCCCATAAATTAGTTTCCTCTGAAACCAAACTATAACTGCTCTAAAGCCAAATGTTTATAGGTGATATGATCTACTTCAAATAAATTATTTTGTTACGGGAGCTTTACTAAATATGCATAGTGTTGTAGGGTATCATATAGTCGGCCCCGCCCGACTTTTAACTTTTCCTTACTAGTTTATTATTAGTTCTTCTAAGAATACATTTATTACTCTTTATTTATATATATTATATATCCCTTTTTGTAATAGAAACAAACCTCAATGGTCCCGGTTCCGCAAACTATCCGCTTACCTCTGCTTTATTTAAAACACCTGAACCAACGCCTCGCGAACGGGAACGTGATCGTGAATTGATATCACTGCAGCTGGTAATGCAGCAAATCAAACTGGACAATGACAATTTGAGGAGGCAATTGCAACAGGCCAAGGAAAATTCGGATGCATATAGGTGAGTATATTGAACTGGAGAATGAAGACCTACTAGGGCTATTAAACGTGAAGTTTGTAACAATAATATTTGAAGTAGTTTTATTGTTAAGATTTTAAGATAAGTTTTTTGTATAGATCATCAGGTCCATTAATATGGTGTCTTTAATGATATGTTTTGGAAAGCCATCATATCGTTTAACATGGAATGTTTGAAAACTATTTTTAAGGAATTTTAGATAGATTATCTGGGCTATTGACAAGGAGTTTTAAGAATACTTTTTTCAAGACCTGTCAGACTAATAACGTGAAGTTTTTAGGAGTTTTTAAGACCTAATACACAACGAACGTCGATATTTTTAATACTATCAGGATATCTAACGTGTATATGTCTTGAAGACTTATCAGGATAATGAGTATAAAAATTATTTAAAACAAAAAAAAAAAAAAAAAAAAAAAAACAAGTAAAAAACTATCCATTGGTTTTGCCAGAATTGACAGATGTACACCCTTAGCCAATGTTTGATTATTTAAAAAATATTTTGACTTCTGTTATGATTATCCAAAATCTTCACCCTCTATGGTGTGGGTTTTGCAAGAATGAGCCAATATTGTCCATTTCGTATCGGACCTAAATAAATATGATAAAAATATTGCGACGTGCCAGTTTTGAACCTTTACGACTACCTTCTTCACTTTATATGAGATATGTGATAATTTTTAGAAAGTGTGTGAGGTACCAGATATAGTCGACCGAGGTGTTCAATTTTCATGCTTTATATAATACAGATAAAATATTGGTATAGCCAAAATTATAAGAAAATCGAACATTTATATCCAATTTATGGGAAATCATAAATACCATATTCATCTCAGATTTCTGGTTGACAGACATATATTTAGTTATAGTGAAGAATCGCCAACTTGTTTCGCAAGCTATGACAGATATAAGTATTGGAAATTATGACATTTTGTGGGTGGGGTACCAGAAGGGATTGATAGATATATATCATTATCACAAATCTTGCGTTAAAAAAACGTTGGATGTGTGAATTTGAAGAGAGTTGGATGCTTATTCCGCTTTCTTTAAGCGTTTTATTTTTCAAAAATCTTGAACCCTATTTGGGGGTTTGCCGAAAGAAATGGTCCGATCTGTACCATCTTTTATAACAGATTTTGTGTTGATGGAAATATTGAGATGTGCGGTAGAAGTCTGAATGGAATGGGATGTTAATTTCCCGTTTGATGAGCTTCATGGGTACTTTAAATGTTGGCCCTTTGTGGGGTATGTACCAGAAGGAGTGGACCGATATGACCCATTTTCACACCAGACCTTGTGTTATTAAAAATATTTTGATGTGTGTAATTTGAAGAGAACCGGATGCTTATTTCCGATTTTATGATCGTTTGGGTTATTCACAACTTTGATTCTTTGTGTTGGAGGTAGTGTTAATAGAAATATTCAGATGTACCAAGTCTGAATGGAATCGGTTGTTAATTATGCGTTTTATGAGTTTTATGGATATTCATTCATTTTGACCTTTTGTAGGGGAGGTATCAGAAGAAGTAGACCGATATGTTCCATCTTTACACCAATCTTTGGGTTAATAAAAATATTGCGATGTGTGCAATTTATAAGAGTTATACGTATTCAAAATGTTGACCCTTTGTGGGAAGGTACTTGATGGAGTGGACCGGTATTGTCCATTATCGCACCTGACTTAGCACTGATGTCGATATTAGGATTTGCCAAGTTGGAGCAAAATCGGATTATACTTTCCTTTTTTTGCAGTAAAATTTTTTCTTTTAAAATTTCAATTTTTTTTGGGGGGGATTAGGTTCCAGAAGGAGTGGATCGATATTGCCCATCTCCGAACTCAATCTAAGGTTGTCAATAGTATTACGATGTATCAAGGCCAATGAACGTGGACATTTTTAATAATACTTGCGTAAAGGACTAAAAATTCTATTAAAACGGTGTTGTTAGGATTTTTTTGGAGGGTATTATTAAATTTTTGAAGGACCAGAACTATTTTTTAGATTTTAAAAACAATTTTAGAAAGACTTTTTTAATAAAGATATTTATATTAATTTCCATCTTTTTATTTTCCAGACAAAAAACCAAACAAGAAAACGATGTATTACGTTCCTATTTGAAAGCGGCTCAAGATGATATTACCATTTTATTGGAAGAGAAAAAAGCTTTATTAGATACCATACGTTCGTTACAGGTAAGTCAAGGTTGCCCTTATCATTCATTGCCATGTTAATTGTTATGAGATACCCAGTGCGAACTCAATTTACCACATAATAAATTATCAAATCGGCAGAAATGTTTTATTTATTATACTGTTATTAAGGACTTATTTGTCTACTCGAATTTTTATAAATAATTTGAAAATACCCTTTATGAGTTCGCACTGTTCTCTCTTTCTAATCCACTATGTGTTAACATGTTCTTGCCTTCTGTTACATGAACTGCTGTCGTTATTTTTTTGAAAATGTTTTTTTCCAACACTTTTCGAAAAACTGCTCTTTCCACACAATTTCCTTTTCCGCTTTACTTTCGAAATGTGTGTCTGTTAATATTGTTTTGTACTATTTATTCTTCACTTATTTTGAAAATAACAACCAAGACTCAGGTCTACACACACAACACAAATGCAAGGAACAAACATGAAGGTTCGATGTTAATACTTAAATACATTTACACAAACATATACAATATAGCTTTTAATTACAGTAAATTAGTAACTTACAAGATTTAGTCAATTTTATTAATAGCATTTGTCTGTTATGAAGCAAATATTATTCACCAAGCTATGCGATCAGCATGAAGCCAATATCATTGCAACATTTTCATTTAGAATAGACATGAAGCCATAAATTTGGTCATAAAGGTATACTAGAAGATATTATCATGAATATAATGGCATTTACGAAAATTTTCTTTAAAAATTTATATTCTGAATTTTGTCGCGCAGAGTCATACTAATTCCGAGAAGTCTCAAACGGAATTATAATCGTATTTAGTTACTAGTTTTAATACCCTCGATTATACTTACTTTGTCATTCCGTTTGTAACTCCTTGAAATACTCATGTCAGTCCCAACAAACTATACAGGGTGAGATGAAAAAACTGCAACCAAATTCAGACTGCTGTCATTTCTAACCCACTCGTCCGACAGCTGTTAAAATGTTACAAAGTATAAAACCATTTTGGTGAGAATTTTGCAGAAAAAAAGTTATTCGTGATGGAATTCAAGCGTGATAGTGTGATTTCTTTATATTTGGCTGGAAAACCACAAGTAGCTATCGTTAGAGCACTCCAGCATTTAAATGTGAATAAATCTTTTTCGTCTCGTACCATCGCTCGTTACCGTGATACTGGTAGGAAGTGGACGGAAGAAAAGTGGACGTCAAGGAAGTGGACGGAAGAAAACAGCAACATCAGCAGGAATGGTTCGAAAAGTAAAGAAGCGACTTGATCGAAACCCGCGTCGCAGTGGCCGAAAAATGGCTCTTGAGCTGAACATATTGCAATATTCCATTCGGCAAATATTGAAAAATGAGCTCGGGGTAAAGCCATTAAAATTCCAAAAAGTGCAAGAACTTACACCGCAACAGAAAGAAACTAGACCCAGACTCAAAAGAGCTAAAGAGTTGCTTCGCTTAGCCGAAAGTGGTGAACTGTCGAATTTGGTTTTCTCCGTCTCCGATGAGAAAACATTCGTTGTCCAGTAGTTTGTAAACAAACGAAATTATCGTGTTTACTTGCCAAAGAGGTCAGCTGAAAATGTGCAACTTCGATTGGCCACCAGAACTCAAGCGCCGGCCATGGTGATAGCGTGGGCCGCCATAACAGCCGATGCAGACCTTGAACATTCCAACAGGATTCAGCACCATCGCACCCAGCACGCCCCACCCAAGAATGGTTACAAAATGAGGTTCCACGCTTCATTTCTAGCGCACAATGGCCACCAAAATCTCCGCACACCAATCCGTTAGACTATTGTATCTGGAGTATTTTAGGTTGGCACTAAGAAATACCAAAGTGTCGATCGGAATGAGCCAAAATACCGCAGAGCAATATTCGGGCAGCGTGTGACGGTTTCGTTGGCCATAATTCGTGCCAAAGGTGACCTGCGAACACATCTAAACTTATTCTAAAATTTGTTGCCATTTAAAACATTTTGGCGTTTGACTTTGTTGCAGTTTTTTTTTATCTCACTCTGTATATATTCTTGAACAGCGTAGAATTCTAAGTCGATTTTGCGATGTAAGTCTGTCTGCGTGTCTGTTGTAATCACGCTATGTTTCAATCGAATTGTGATAGATTGCTACAATTTCGCACACATGTGTATTTTGCCAGTAGGCAGGTTATGTTCGTAAATGGGTCATATCGGTCCACGTTTTCGCATATAGCCATAACGTATTTAAAGTTCGTAATGAATATTATTTGATGGCAGAAAATTGTCTGTGCAGATCCACGTCTTCGTATAGCCCCCATCTAACAGTACTTCCCGATTTTCGGTATTTTGATGATTTTTGCGACATTATTTACACGAGTTGTTTTAAATTTTGTATTTGAAGTTCGTTATGGATACTTCAACCTATGACCGAAAATAGTATGTGCAGGTCCAAGTCTTCGTATATCTCTCCTAAGCTCTCATATCATCAAGATCTTCGTATAGGCCCGGAAATAACAGTACCTCTCCATATTCGGTATTTTTATGATTTTAGCTACATTATTCACTGGATTTTTTTTCAAGTCTCGTATTTGAAGTTCGTAATGAATACTACAGCCTAAGACAGACAACTTTCTATGCAGGTCCACGTCTTCGAATACTCCACATGTAACTTTACCTCCGTTTTTTTTTTGTATTTTGATATTATTTTATTTTTTTTTTTGAAATTTTCCAAATTAGTTTCAAATGGTTACTCCAAGATCGGCCAGGCCGAACTTATTTTCACTCTTAGAGCTACTCTTGCCCTATTTTAAGCGATTCAAATAGGAGTGATTAAGGAGTGCTTTCATACAAAACAAAAGTGTGAAGAGTAGACTCCATACTCCAGTTAGCAAATGAGCAAATTTGTGCTCTAGTTCTAAGTGATCATTTATTTTCCAAAAAAAAATAGATATTTTTTTAAAGATTGTTATAGGAGTCATGCAGAGTTACTTTTGTAGATCAACTGGTGGTAAACTAATGTTCTTCTATAGGTGACCAGAGGCCTTCTTCAATAGACTTTTTTATTTTATTATTTGAGTAGATCCAAATGTCATCTACTTTAGAAAATTAGTTGGGTTACCTTTTAGATTACATTTTTCAACTCATCCACAGGTTAATACAACATCATACCCTCTTACAGACGACGGCTTTGCAATGTTGTTAATTAGTTTGAAATATCTTTAGAAAATCCATATTTCATATTTCACACTTTTCTCCACACCACCACTTAATTTCATCCAGAAATGCATTTTCACCTCCTACCAACTTTTTCATTTCATAATGTTTTTTCTAATTTTTGACTCTCTTGAAATGTAACATATTTCAAATAAACATTCCAATATATTTTTTGTTTTTTTTTCTTGCAACCTTTTTTCCAAAACCAAAAGCTCCAGGTGACATCTATGAGTATGAATAAGAAAAACGAGGGCAACAACAGGTAGCATAACTGCATGGATTGCATCCAGTGTTGCGGTGAAAATAATAATCCCTAGATTGGCAGTCAGTGTACCCCCCAAAAAAAGGAGATGGAAAAATAAGATAAGCTAAAAATCATTCAGCTCTTCGTAAACATTCGTAAAAAACGTAACTAATAAAACGCGATATTTTAATAATTAATACAATAAAAAAAAGTAATCAAATAATTAAGACATATACTATTGTAAATATTTAATTTAAAAATAATATTAATTATTGTAATAATAAAATTGTAAAATTATTGTGTGCTTTATGAGTTTTCTACAAAAAAAAACTTTGATTTAAACCGTGTGCGATGTTAATTTGATCGAGGATGGATATTTGAAATCAAAACAAAGCGCCCACAATGTTGTAATTTTTTAATTCAATAGAATTCATTTAATTTTAATTTTTCCGATGGAAATTTTGCATGTATATTCTTCCGGAGATTTGGTAGTATGTCCGATTAGACTTTGTGGTTGCTCAAGTCCAGAATGAATACTTGAAATCAAAATTAAGACCCAATATAGAGAGATTTGACCCAGCTTGGATATTTGCATTTTTCAACTTTGATGGAACTTTGGCATGTGTATTCTTCTGGAGATTTGAGGACCTCTTCGTATTTATTTGTGGTAAGATGTGACACTCTGGCGATTCAACAATTTTTAATTTTTCATATTTCTTTTAAGGGAATAAACTATGGACAGATAAGGAATCATTTTTTCATAAAAGATGAAAAAAACCTTGGAGTAATTTATCAGGGATCGAAAATAAGTCATTTGGAAAGGGAATGTTTCATTCCTCTTTGAAGAATTTTCACTCCTTTCATTCTTCGTTGTTTGGGATTTAAATATCTTACTCTTCTAGTGTTGCGGAATTCGATTTTCTTGGTCATAACCCCATTTCGGTCATCATCGATATCTAAAATATGTAATCCGGTACTAACCTTTTTGAAAATATGATAGCAAAAAATGAGGTCAAACTGTGGGGGTGGAGTGGTTCAAAAGACACCTACGTTCCGCATTAGAATGGATGTTTTTTATTTAAATTTGTTATTCCATTTCCTGCAACTCTGAGCCTCATAAAGTAAAGCCCCCCCCCCCAACGTAAAATTCTATGTCGATTTGGACATGAAGGTATGTTATTCTACCCATCTGTTGAATTTTCAAAGGAGCTCAAGCTATTGAAGATGGAGCTTTGGCCTAGGCCTTGATATTCTTTCTAGAATACATAGTATTGAAAATAATATACATTAGTGCACGTATAGACTCATAGCCCTCACTTCAGGGTACTTCCTGATTTTTAGTATTGTGAAGCTATAATTTGATATTTTGAGTTTTCAGTGGCTAGTTTAAATCCTTGAACATGCTCTTATAGCTTATTTTGAGATCTCAGTCGTTGATCTCCAATGTTGGACCATTTTTTGCTATAAGCCCCATATAAAGGTACCCTCTAATTTTCTGTATTTTGAAGTTTCAGTCCAATTTCCTACCAAACAATCTACAAATTGAAATTTCAAGTACTTAAGGTGTAGTTTAACTTTTTTTAATTCAAAGTAGGCCTTCTTTTTGGTATGGGCCCAATATAACGCTACATCCCGATTTTTGGTACAAGTAATTCTGTAATTCGATATCCGATGTGGTCAGCTAATGTTAGTGCTACACAGTGGAAAAATGATCAATCCTGCCAGAAAGACGCCTTTAGAACCCGGAACAAGGTGCCTCCTCATGACACCTGTCGACCAACTACACGAGAAGGTCTTACTGGTGCGACAGCATAATAAAATGCTGTCAATCACCATCTGGTGGAGAGGCAACCTTCGCCCAGGTACGTCAAGAAAGACCTTCATGATCTAGAGAGAGAGAGAGGTACAGAGATATAAGAGAGGGCCTCTTTTCAACAGTCCCTTCAAGCAGAACTGAAGAGAATTCACTCTGATGCGGTCTAAAAAGTCATGGAAGGATATAGAGTGAATACTGTACTCGGAGACCATCCCCTCCCATCGTAGCTGAAGAGAGAGTGCTGCCACGACAAACCCCAGTAGTTTTGAGGGAGTTAAAATTCGGATGGTGCAGCCGCCTCAATTCCTATTGGGTCCGGATTGACAGCTATTGGCAGAATATCTGCCCAGCTTGTGGCACAGGTCCACATGTCACGCTTCACCTATTTCGCTGCCCAGCCAAACCGACTCAACTAACTCGTTGAGCACGCAACCCGTACCCGATTGCATCTTTTTTGAGCCTGGATTTAGAAGCAGAATCCGATTGAGAGAGGTCAGAACGAACACAGCAGTATAGCTACTACAAAAACTCCTCGCAAAAATATTCAATGTAAGACCACTAGATTTTCGGCATTTTGAGAGTTTCGGTCCCAATTTGCAACCATATCAGCTGCAATTTGAAATTACGGGTTCTGAGGGGTAGTACGACTCCTTGCTAAAATATATTCAATGTTGATCCGGTTTTTTGTAAAGCCTCTCAAATTTTGATGTTCGATATTTTGAATGCTTCTGCCACAATTTTTAAACATATCTTTTGAAAATTCAAATTTTGGAGAATCGGGAATAGTTTAACTCTTCAAAATACGGGTTCTAAGCGCGTAGTTTAATTTCTGGTAAAAAAATATTCAATGGAGGACCACTGTTTGGAATAGCCCCTATTTAACGGTACCCATGATTTTCGGTATTTTTAAGCTTTCCGCCCCAATTTTCAATCAAATCTGTTGTAATTTGAAATCGAAAAAAATATTCAATGTAAGTTTATTTTTTGTATAGTACCTCATAGCGGCGTCTTTCTGGTTTTCGTAATTTTGAAGGTTTCCTCCCCAATTCCTAACCAAATCTTTTGTAAATTTACATTGCAGGTTCTCAGTGGGTATTTTATCTCCCCTGTTTTCGTCATTTTTAAGATATGGTCCCCAAACATTTTTTTAAATTTTTTATAGCCTACACATAACGGTCCTCCCTGATTTTCGGACCCCCTATTTGCATTTAGAGTTTTAAGTGGGTATTTTAATGTCAGAAAGGTTGAAGTTTATAAGTAATAATTTTCGTAAAGTGTAAAATCAGTAGTAGATCCTCTTCAAACTTCGCACATAGGAATATTTTGGAAAGTATTAGATCAAGATTGAAAATGGTCCGATCTTAGGGTATGGTGAAAATTTTGAAAATTCATAGAAAGTAGAATTTTTTCCTAATATATAAGCTTACGCCTTCCCCACACAAATGGTTAAAATTTAATAAAAACCATTCTGAATCCTTCATAAGACGAAGATACTGTCCGTTTTGATCGAAACATAATTTTTCTAATTTTTGCGCATCTTAATATGTTTGTCTAACTTTGACCAGATTGCAAAGATTTTAGGAATATTTTTTCAAGAACTTCCTAGTCAAAATGTATGGGGATTATAAAAGACGTCTTGACCCAGAATTTGCGTTCCTATTCAATTTTTTACGGTTGTCTGACCAAAACCTCAGAACCGTAATAATTTCCTTACATCGTTGATATTTTTTAGTAGACTTCATGTAAAAAGTTTTGTTTGAATCAAACCAAAAATAACTACCAATACTTCAAATCCTCAAAATTAAAACACGGTTTGAAGATTATCAAGGATTTTAAACTCCACAGCAAAGACATGCAATATTTCGTCCCCATTGAAAAATATTAAAAATTATGGACATTTTCATATTTAAAATTTGTTTTTCAAAAGATTTATTTTTATTTCATAACCTTACTTCATTGTTTTGTTTCCTTTTTTTAAACTAAGTCAAATTTTAATATAAATTTTAAAATAATATATTATGTTGTTTAATAAGACTGAAAATCAAAAATAAACAAAACGTAAATAATAATAAAAAATAAAACCCAAAAAACAATAAAGCATTGCGCAAATGAAACAAATTTTAAAAATTAAATTATTAAAAAAAAACATAAAAATTGTTAGAATTTTTGCCATTTGCAATTTATGAAATTTGCTAAATTTTTGTCCATGTGTGCTATAAGAAAAAAACAATATATATATATAAATACCATGTAATAAATATATATTAATTTTATTTAGTCAAAACTTTCAATTAAACTTGTTCAAAATATTTTAATTAAAATAAATGAAAATAAAACTCTACAACATATTTTAAACTTCAATTCGTTCATTAAACATGTCTTCAATAAAATAAAAATGAAACAAAAATTCAAAACGCATTGTTGTGATTCATAATTCATATCAAAAGAAAACTTTCTATAGTATTAAAAAATGAAAAATTAAAATATTATAAAAAATGAAACTATAAGAAATTATATGAAATAAAAATATAAAAAAATGAAATTATAAGAAATTATATAAAATAAAAATAAAAAAAAAAAATAAAATCATAATAAAAAACAATTGAAATAAAATAATATTTAAGCAAAAAACAAAAATCAAACTTTATTTTCTAATAACTATACTAATGCTTTAATTCGTTTATAAATAAAAAAATAATAAATATTATTTCCTCAAACTATAACCTTGTTCAAATAAATCATTCAGAAAATATTCCTTATGTTGTGTTATATATTCTAATGTTATAGCCATATTAAATTTTCTTCGAAGTTGGTTTAAAAATTATATGGGTCTTTAGAAACAAGATTTAATTATTGTTGTTTATATTGTGTTTGAAATAAAAACTAATTTTGAAAATAAAAGTAAATATTGTTTTCAAAAATAGTGTTTATAAAATAATCCAATCCAAAAATACGGCGTATCTAGAATCAGGAACATTCAGCTGTATAACCATTATCAAAATTCAATTGTTTCCGTTGTACTCCTACTACAAAAAGCCTTTGTTACTTATACAGGGTGAGATAAAAAAAAACTGCAACAAAGTCAAACGCCATAATTTTTATTTTTTTAATTTTATGAATGAATGCCAAAAATGTCGGAAATAGCATCAAATTTTAGAATAAGTTTAGATTTGTTCGAATTGGTCATCTTTGGCACGAATTATGACCTTCTAACGGCCAATGAAACCGTCACACGCTGCCAGAATGTTGCACTGCGGTATTTTGGTCCATTCCCGGCAAAGCGCTTACTTGAAGTGATCGAAACTTTGGTATTTTTTAGTGCCAACCTTGCTTTCCAAAATACTGCAGACACAATAATCAAACGGACTGGTATCCGGAGATTTTGGTGGCCATTGTGCGCTGGAAATGAAGCGAGGAACCCCATTTTGTAACCATCCTTGGGTGGCGCGTGCCGAGTGCGATGATGCTGAGTCCTGTTGGAAAGTCCAAGGTCTGCGGCCAAAATGTTCGCGTGCCCAAGGCTTTAGTGCACCCTCCAGAATATGTTCGCAATAATATTCGACATTTATTCTGATGTCACGGTCGATTATTTATTTATTATTATTTAATGACTCTACCCCGAGCTCATTTTTCAATATTTGCCGAATGGAATATTTCGGTATTTTCATCACACGAGCCACTTTTCGGCCACTGCAACGCGGGTTTCGATCAAGTCGAATGCCGATGTTGCTGTTTTCTTCCGTCCACTTCCTTTATGTTGAGCTACGCTACTAGTCACAGTCACGGTAACGAGCGATGGTACGACACACAGAAGATTTATTCACATTTAAATGTTGGAATTCTCTAACAATAGCCACTTGTTGTTTTCCAGCCAAATATAAAGAAATCACACTATCACGCCTGAATTCCGCCACGAATAACTTTTTTTCCGGAAAATTCTAACCTAAATGTTTTTGTACGCTTGTAAACAATATAATGAGCTGTCACTGGAATAATTTCAACAGCTGTTGGACGAGTGGCTTAGAAATGACAGCAGTCTGAAGTTGGTTGCCGTTTTTTCATCTCACACTGTATGTGGACAATAAAAACAAACAATTTAAAATATTTTGTTTCATAGAAAAAATCAAAATAAAAACCATCACAAATATGCAATCAAATATATTCACCCTTATAACTTTTTTTTTGTATTTTTTTCCCTATCCTTAACCGGCGCTTGGAACCACAGATTAACAAAAAAATCATTAAAAGTGGATTTTATTAAAATAGGCATTCTTCCTGACAAAAAATGTGGCATTCGAAATTGAATACATTTGCCTATTTTTCGTTTGTATGCGGCAATAGAAATTGTGTTAATTAATGATATATTTTATTATATTTAAAATCATATTTTATATATAAAAAACACCACTTGAATAAATATTTGAAATTTTAAACAATTTGTTTAAAATAAAATAATAAAAATTAAATTTGTAGCTAGGCTTAATCAAAAAAAATGTAAAAACTGCATTTAAAATATAAAAAATCGAATTTCAAAAAGCTAATTAAAAAACCACAACACCATATTATATTAGTTAGAAACCGCCCCTAAAAAGTTTTGGATATAAATTAAAATTATATATTTGAAAATCACATCGATTGCCGTTCCCAAACCACATTTTCTTTTCCAAAACTTTCCTTACATAAAATAAAAACGGGGTCTTATCCTGATATTTTTTTATAAATTGCCATTGTTTTGTTCCCGAGTAGCTGTGTGATAAAGAGAATATAAAATAGAATGTAATTTTATATATATAAAGGTGTCATCAGCGAAAAGATCCGAGCATTGATGGATATAGTAGGGAGGGTGCAAAATTTTGTATCATTTCTGCATGTTTAGACATTCGTTTGTTAAATTACCTATAGAGATCTCAATATTTTAGATGAATCTTTCAAACATTGATATGAAATTGACATGTTTGATATTGAAAATAAACCCATATATCGGTATCTCCTGAAAGGCACTATTTACAATTGAGGTCAACGAATACATTGGATTTGAATAATTTTGAAAGTTTCAAAAGTTATAACTTGTTGTTTCAGGCTCTAAACCTTCTCTGCCGAAAATAGTTCTTCTGATATTTGGTATTTCGAAGATTGAAGATGCAGTCTTTCGCATTTTATACCCTCAGTCATGTGGCTATAGAGGGTATATAACATTTGATGCGACCAAAACTCATGTCTCATCGAAATAACGGTTTTAGACCCTAGGTCTCTTTGAACCAAATCTGTTTCAGGACATTTAGAGTCGATGTAGCCATGTTCGAAGGGAATATCAGATTTTAACCAAATTTGGTATATCGTAGTATTATTATAAAACTTAGATCGAACTCGGCGATGGGCTATATTGGTCCACTCCCCACAATATGTCGAAATTTTCAAAATAATATTTTACTGCACCGAAAGAGAAAGAATAATCCGACTTTGCTCCAACTGTGCAAATCCTAATATTTGCATTCGTGCTAGATCAGGTGTGAAAATTGATAATATCGTCCCATTCCATATGGTACCTCCCCCACAAAGAGTCAATATTTGGAATAATTATAACTCCTTTAAAATGTGATGTAAGTCTCCAATTGCCTTCAAATTACATACATCATGATATTTTTATCAACCCAAGGTCTGGTGTTAAGGTGGAATATACCGGTCTGCTCCTTCTGGTACCTCCCCCCCCCCAAAAGGGCAAAATTTTCAAAAAATATATTTTCTGCGCAGAAACAGGAAGGATAATCTTATTTTGCTCCAACTTTGCAAATCCTAATATTTGCGTCAGTGCTACGTCAGGTGCGAAAATGGACACGGTCCACTCCATCAAGTACCTCCCCCACAAACGGTCAACATTTTAAATCATATATAATTTGATGTAAGAATCCAATTGTCTTCAAATTTCACACATCCCAATATTTTTATTAACACAATCTGGTACCAATATGGAATACGTCGGTCCACTCCTCCTGGCAACTCCCCCAAAAAAAGTTGTTCCAACTTTGCATATCCTAATATTTGCGGCAGTTCTAGGTCAGGCGCAAAAATTGATAATATCTGTCCCTTCCTTCTGGCACCTCCCCCACAAAAGGTCTAAATTTTGAATATAAAATGAATAATATTGGCCCACTACTTCAGAACCTACTGCATAGGAGGTCAACAATTTGAATAATCATAACAGAAGTCAAAATATATTTTAATAATCGAAAATTGTCTAAGGGTTTTAAGTTGTTTTTATAGAAATATTGAAATATTTACCGGAAGGAGTGAATCGATATTGCCCATTTCCCAACTCAATATAAGATTGATAATAATATTGCGATGTACCAAGTTTTTACCAAATGGGGTAGTCTCTTCGAGAGTTATCGTGCGCACCAGCCAGACAGAGAGACGGCCGGACGGACATCGCTAGATCGACTCCAAATATCCTGAAACGAATTTGGTCCAAAAAGACCTAGGGCTTAAAACCGTTATTTCGATGAGGCACATTTTGGCCGTATCAAATGATACCCTCTCTAGCCATATGGCTGATGGTATAAAAATTCTGTCTCGTTTAAATTTTTCTACCGAACAAATTTAGAGCGAAACATTGCAAATGAAGATTTTTAATTTTGAAAAAAAAAAACATTTTTCAAATTTACTATGAATTTCCGACTCGCTGGTAATATTTTCATATTTTTCCAAAATTTGGTTCATTCGGATATAGCTCGTATATAGATATATATCTTGCTGCTTAAGATCGTTTAGATTTAGATATACCCCCATATATACAAGATAGTTATAGCTAAATCTATAACTCACACAATTTTGTTCGGATCGTCTTCTAATTCAGAATATTGCATTTTTCTCTTGTATTTATTTGATAGATTCTTCATGATCCTATATTACGAATATCCTGTTTATGTTTACTTTTTGTGTCCAGATTTCAAATTTATTGTCCACTATTCAAAATCATACTCAAACGTTGCTTTAATTTTGTAATCTCTTAATGAAAATTAAAAAAAAAAAAAATAAAACTAAAAAAGAAAGAAATCAAAAAATAATTGTTGCTCTTAAAAATTATTGTAACATAAAAAAAATAAAACTCCATATTTAAATTTAAATAAAAAACTTACTCATGTAAAAATAGAAAATCGAAAAACTAGGTACTCTATATATATAAATATTATAATAATTATTAAATGTGTATTTATTAAACGGACATTTTGCGATGAAAGAAGAACAAAAATGGAAAAATAAATTATATTATTATTATTCAAAACGATAAAAAAAAACAAGTTGTTTGATTTTAATTATAAAATTTGTCTATTTAATATTTCTAACAATTGAACTAACTTTCGCATATAAAAAAATTGAGCTAAATTATATTTTTTAATTGCATTTCCTCTAGTCTCGGCTCAGGGCTAGCTGTACCAATGGCAGCACTTGAACTGATGACAAATCTGCCAGAATTGCCTCAATACTATCCAGTGAGTTCACCTGCATCAGGCTCTCTTTGCGAAATGACAAAATAATGATGGCAAAAATTGAGAGAATTTCCAGGCTATCAAATCCAAGGATCTGTAAGTATTCAATGACAATTTTAAAAAAAGAATTTACTTTTGGAATATAAATTTTTTTCAATAAATGCATTATTCTCCCTTACCAGATCCCATAACACCAACAGCTGATCAGGTGGCAGATGACCACTGAAGGCTCGCATAAGCCATTTGAAAACTACACGAATTCTGAAATTAACGTAAGGATAACAAAATGTGTCACAATATTTCCAAATGGATGGTAAGTCTTGTATTCCAAAAATTTACTTACGGCTGTATTTGCAACTCACGAAAATGTGACCATAACTGAGGCTCATGGGTCTGCAGCAATTTCTCAAAAAGGAGGCAAATACTCACAATGCCCTAAAATTGACATGATATTCAAAATAATAGAAATGTCAATTTTTTATACAACGAACATACCTGCGGATGTGTATTAATCGTGGTCAGCCGATGACAGTAACGAATATAAAAAGCACGAAATGTGAAATATAAATTGATCGGCGAATCGAAGAGATAACAAAATGTGGCAGCTAAAAATCATAAGAGGGCTATTTTAATGACCATTCATAATTTTTAAGAATATTAAAAAGGCGAATATTTGTTGTATAGTAGCGAGGGTATATTAAGTTCGTCATTTCGGTTGTAACTAATCGAAATAATAATTTTAGACCCAACAAAGTATATATATTCTTGATCAGCGTAAAATTCTAAGACGGTTTAGCCCTGCCCGTCCGTCCGTCTGTACGTCTGTTGTAATCTATATATCGGTCCATGATATCGTATAGCCTCCATATAACGGTACCCCCCGATATTCTGAATTTTGATGATTTTTTGCCACATTTTTCAATGGAATTGTCTGAAATGCAACACAAAGAGTTCTTTGTGAGTACTTTATCCCCTGGAAGAGAATTGTCTATATATCTATATATATTGTCTGAAACAAGGAGTTCTTTGTGAGTACTTTACCCCCAGAAATAGACTTGTATATATAGGTCCACAATATCGTATATCCCCCATATATCGGCATCTTCCGATATTCGGTATTCTTAAGATTTTAACAGAATTATAAATGGATTTTATTTATTTGAAATGGTGGAGGATATTCAAACTTCGGCCAGGCCGCTCCTTACTATTTTTAAGGTGTTGATTTCTAAGAATGCCTAAAGGATTTTGAGGTCTATAATCAAAAGAAAAGTATTGGATTTTCAACAAAAATTGTGATTTGAGAGCACCTTTTCGATTTTTATCCAATTCGATTTCTTAATACTTTTTTACAATTTTGAGGAGAAATCGTGATTTATTATACCCTACAGGGTATAATAATTCATAGAATCGCTTTCTGATTCGATTTATGCAAGTCAGTCTGTCTGTCCACGTATTCTTGTGAACAAAATGCAGGTCGCATTTATTATCCGATTGAAATGACATTTTCCAAACAATATTTGTTTGGCCCAAAGATGAAGCCGAAATTGGTGAGAATCGGTTCAAATTTACATAAAGCTCCCATATATACCTTCGTCCGATTTCGGGTAAATTGTGCACCAAATGGCTAATACCAGTCCAAATGACCTGCATTTTGGCACATTCGACTAAATTCATCCTAGAAATAAGTACTTCAAATTTAGTAAAACTCGGTAAAAAGACATAGCTATAGCTACCATATATAAGTTTTATCCGATTTGGAGTTTTAAGTCACATTCGTAATATGCACTCCACAAGAATAATGTTTGATATCAGATATAGCCCAGATTAGAATATAGCTCCCATATATATCTTCAACCGATTTTGGGTCAATTGTGCACCAAATATCCAATATTTTTAAGCGTGATATGCAGACAACAATGATATTTGGTACCAGATCTCTTAAAGAGCTCGGAAATACCTTTGCCAAATTTTATCGAGAGCAGTTAAGATTTGGATACAGCTCCCATATATATCCTTAATCCGATTTCCGGTTTATTGTGCAAATAATGGCTAATATTAGCCCAATTGGAGTGAATTTCGGGTAGTACGTTTCCATTTTGTGGAACTCGGCTCCGATATATATTTTTTAATATAATCCTTCTCTAAGTGATATCATGCTCTCTATAGGAATGTAATTTGATATAAAAGATTAAAATGTATCCGTCAAATTTAGTGAGAATCGATTCAGAATTGGATATGGCTCCCATATTTATTAGTTTTCTCTGAAACTAAACTATAACTACGCTATAGCCAAATGTTGATGGGTGGTATGATCTACTTCAAATAAATTCTTTTATTACGGTAGCTCTACTAAATATGTATCGTGGTGTGGGGTATCATATAGTCGGTCCCGCCCGACTCTTGACTTTTCCTTACTGTTTTTTTTAATTTTTTTGAATAATACAGAATTTGAAGAACTATCCTTAATTCTTAACAAAATTTTTAAAATATCCGTGAAATTTTAATATTTTTTTTTTGGTTTAAAATTTAAGTTTTTTTGAATAGTCGTTGGTTTTATAAGATTTTTTGAAGAATAATATAAAAGGAATTTTGAGAGATTTTCTGTACTAAAAACTTGGAATTTTTAAAAAATATTTGAAGACCTTATCGGGACTAGAATCATGGAGTGATTGTTGATTGTTGAAATCGAAAATTTTTTGATTTTTTTTGAGAGATTATCGGAACTCAGATCTTGAAATTTTTGAAGAATAATCATCAAGGAGTTTTAAGAATTTGATCGTGAATAGAATCGAGGAGTTTTAAAAGGAATTTAGAGAAGATTATCAGGACTGGAAGATTCTCAGTATTTTTATTGGAGTGATTGTTTGGACAGGAATCGCGAATTTTGAAGAGTTTATATTTTGAAGAATTAGAAGAAAGAAAGAAGAAAGGATATTTTAGCAATTAAATTAACAATTGTTTGGAGATTTATAGGGAATTATTTTTTGGATTTTTTCGAAGAGTAATCCTCGATTTTGAAAGTATTTTTGAAAATATTATCGTGGAGTCTTAAAAGGAATTTAGAGATATAATCGGTTTTTATAACGATTATCCTGACTAAAAACTGGATTAAAATTGAGTATTTTTAATTTTGAATTATTATCAGGCCAGGAAACAAGTCTAAAATCATGGTTTTTTAAAAGATTATATTGATATATTTTCTTCAACATTTATTATCACAATTAGAATCTGGACTAAAATCGGGGATTTTTACTGGACTTTTAGAAATATTATCTGGACTAGAAGCAGGACCAAAATCGCAAATTTTTTAAAGTTTTATTGAAGAGATTATCAGTGTTGATTCTAGTTCTGATTATCTCTCCAGAAACCTTAAAAAATAGTGAAGTTTTGAATAGATTTTGGAAAGATTATTACGACTAGAATCAGGACTAGAATGTAGAGAGGTTATCACAACCAGAATCAGGACTAAAATCTTGTATTTCTTAAAGGATGTTTGGACAGATTATCTCGACTAGAATCAGAATATTTCGAAGGGGTTTTAAAGGATTTTTAATGAAATTATCACAACTAGAATCAGGACTCGGGATTTTAGGATTTTTAAAGAGATTATCACATCTAGAATCAGGATTAAAATCGTGGATTTTTTAAAGAATTTTTTTTTGAAAGATTATCACTTCTAATATCATGTCTAAAATCGTGGATTTTTTAAAGGATTCTATAAGGGATTATCACAAATAACATCAAGATTAAAATCGTGGATATTTCAAAGAGTTTTTGAAAGATTTTTTTGGAGAATTTTTAAAGGATTTTTTGAGAGATTATCAGGACTAAAATGGTGAATTTGTTAAAGGACTTTGGAGATACTGGCATTGTGGATTTTTAAACAATATTTGGGGTTTTAAAGGATTTTTTGAGAAATTATCAGGACTAAAATCATGAATTTCTTAAAGGACTTCAGAGGTACTGGGATTGTGGATTTTTTAAAAAATATTTGGGTTTTTAAAGTATTTTTTGAAGAGATTTGTTAAGAGATTTTTTGAGAGATTATCAGGACTGAAATCGTGAATTTCTTAAAGGAAGTTGGAGATATTGGAATTGTGGATATTTTAAACAATATTTGAAGGAACAAGAATATTGGATCTTTAAAGGATTTTTGGAAGGCTGAGTATAGTGGATTTTTTACAGGACTTTCGACGAGATTAATAGGATTGGAATTGTTGGTTTTTAATGAGATAATCAGACTGAAATCCTGGTCGCTTTATAGAATTTTTGAAGATATTATCAAAATTAGGATCTCGGATTTTTTAAAGCATTTCTGAAGAAATTAGCGGGTCTATAATCCTGGTTTGTTAAATGACTCTTGATTAATTGCGAATTTATATTTTAAAGGATTTTTAAAGATATCGTTTAATTTTTTTTGGTATAGGGGAGAGATTCGGGGGAGATTATCAGGAGTAGAATTGTGGATTGTTTTGGAAGAATAATTGTGGTTCAAAGGATTTATAAAAAAAAAAACTAAAATTGTCATAATTTTGACGAAAATCCTGATGATGTCGATAAAAACGTGATTTTTTATCGAGATTATCAGGACTTTCAACCTGAATTTTCTCAGAAGATTTTTTGAGAAATAATCTTGGATTTGGACATTTATAAAACGATAGGGTCTATAATTTTGGAGAGATTGTAATGGTTTGAAGGCGGATTATAGCCATTCGATTTTCGATTTTTTAAAGAATTATCATTAAGTCTGTAATCAGATTTTATTTCTGGTATTTCTGAATCTTTTGAGGTACTATAGGGCAAATTTATATCAGGCCTTGGATTTTGAATAACCACATTAAAAACAAATAAGTCGAAGGGATTTGATCGTCGAAGGGATCGCCCTTAATTCAGGTGTAAAAATTAACAAAAGCGGTCAAATTTTTCTGCGCTTCTTTAAAAATAATTATTACCAGATTTAAATAGGGAATACATCAGCCCTACCATTGTAGTACCACAAATCACAAACATAAAAAATATATAAATTTTGTATAAACTCAACACTGCACATTGCAATATGGGCAACGTAAGGACAAATCAAATGCTAACTGATACTTTCTAACATTTTTTACAAATATTTTTCTAAGGACTTAAAGTACGGATTTTAGGGAAACCAGTAAGGAAAGCTCAAAAGTCGGGCGGGGCCGACTATATGATACCCTACACCACTATGCATATTTAGTAGAGCTCTCGTAAAAAGGTTTATACAGGGCATTTCAGAGCTCTATGAGATATTTGGTACAAAATCAAAATCTATCTAATTCTATCGTGCATTTTACGAACTATAGCTATCTCTGAACCGGGTTTCTCCAAATGTTACGTATTAGCTTCTAGACTGGTGATTTGGGCTGATATTGACCATTTAGTGCACATTTGACCCGAAATCGGATGAAGATATATATGAGAGCTATATCCAAATCTGAACCGATTTCGATAAAATTTAAAACAGCTATTCCTGTGCTCCATCTAATACCTGGTACCAAATATCACGGTTGTGGAGTGAATATTACGAATGTATGGGACTAAAACTCTAAATCGGATGAAACATATATATGGTTGCTATATCTATATCTGAACCGATTTTCACTAAATTTGATATACTTGCTTCTAGGCTGAATTTGGTCCGATGTACTAAAATTCAGTCCATTTGGACTTATATCGGCCATTTGGTGCACAATTAACCCGAAATCGGATGAAGATATATATGGGAGCTATATCCAAATCTGAACCGATTTCGATAAAATTACAAACAGCTATTTCTGGGCTGTATCTTATATCTGGTACCAAATATCATTCTTGTGGAGTGCATATTACGAATGTGAGAGGCTTAAACACCAAATCGGATGAAAGATATATATGGGAGCTATAGCTATATCTGAACCGAATTTCTCCAAATTTGATATACTTGCTTCTAGGCCGAACTCGGTTGGGTGTGCCAAAATTCAGGTAATTTGTTACAAACAAATGCACAAAGACATAATACCCTTACCACTATGTGGTGTAGGGTATAAAAATGTTAGAGCTGTATTAAGATCTATAATAGCATATTTGTTAACAACCATTTTCAAAAATATTTTTCTTTCTGATAGATAAACTTCTACTTTATGTTGATATGATTTCCATGTCTTACCAAACATACAAATACCATGAAATGGCACCACACCCGAAGGAGGGGCCTCATAGCTTTTACCCTTGATGGGATAGTGTTCGAATTGTATCATCTGGGCAATTTCGGTGTCGCGTGAAAAACACAACAACACCTGATAGAGGACATCTTCAAATACGAAATATTGATCATCATTCGAGGCCGTCAATTGGATGTCTTTGAACACCAATTTATCGACAATGTGATCGGTGGCCAGGACATTGGCCTTCAAACGATTCCAATGTTCAATGTCCTGAAAAGGGGAAATATTTCATAATTATAGAAACTTTTCACAATTTCAAATTATCTTACAAAACTATTAACATGACTACCCAACACAAAGGACCACAAAGCACCACGATAGGGAGCTGGGGTATTTCCCTTTCGCAGCAGATGTTGACACAGCGGGGCATGTTTCGATTCCAAAACCCGTTGACATTGTAAATTCATATCGGATGAACCGGCATAGGATTCCGTGCGCAATAGGTCACTGTAATGATTCCGCTGTAAAAGATAGGATAAATAATGAAAATGTAAATTATATTTTCGAATGTGAATTTTAAGGAATATTTTTAGAGTGAGTATTGGAAATGTAATCATGAGTCAAATTAAACGAAGAATTTCAGGAACTGTTGGAGCTATTATTTTTGAAAAGGAGATTTTTAAGTGCTTTCAGGGCTATATAGGTTGATCATTTCAAAGAATATTTTGAAGAGTGGTCATTTTTAAGGGATATTTTGAGGAGCTATCAGAAGTGTAATTCCAGATCTTACTCACCAATTCAAAAAGATTCTTCACCGGCAGCGATATATGTGAAAATTCCCATTTCGGCACCTGCCTATAAGAAAACCAGAAAAATAATGGAAAATCCATTTTCATATTATTATTGGAATTTATGTTCAGATGACATTACACGAACTCTGTATTTTCCGCAGCCTTGGTGGGACCCTTCAGCGAGAGTAAAACATCCAATATGTCCTTGGGAGCATAGACTGGTCGATAGTTGGCTAAATCTAAAAACATGAAAAAACAATTATTTTCAATTTTCAAATTCTCGAATTTTCGAAATTAGTCCTTTTCTCTCCAAAGTCCACCGAAATGTTATAGTAGGAAAAAATCATGTAGCTTGTAGTTCTTTCAAAATATATTCTTACCAATTGTATAATTACTCAATTCATCCCACTTGGAGAGTAGCTCATCTCGATCCGTTGATATGCGTGGTTGGCCCTGAGATGCCATTTTCAGTTCGGAGCACATAGCATTTAAACTTTTGCGTACTCGCCGATCCCATTGCACACCGGCACGTTTCAAATAGGCCAAGGGATCATTCTGGGAAGATAAAAAATTAATCTGAGGAGTAAAGAGGAGCCCTGAGGAGTCATCCCATATGTGAAGACTTTCTGACGCTCTATTATGGATAAAAGAGGAAGATCCCGACGGTCTTCTATACACAGGTGAAACCCACTCATGTTCTACTATACCCAAATGCCCTTGGGCATCAGGAGGTCTTCTACATTTAGAAGATTGTCAGACGGTTTTCTATCTATATAAGATCCGCAGGAGTTCTTCCATCTACAGAAGACAGGAGTTCTTCCATCAGGAGGTCTTTTATTTATAGAAGACCATCAGAGAGGTCTTAAGGAGATCTTCTATATATAGAAGACCTTCAGTGGTCTTCCATCTATGTCAGATCGTAAGAAGGTCTTTTATCTATGGACGACTCTAAAGAAGTCTTTCCATCTAAAGAAGACCCTCAGGAGTTTTTTTATGGAATATCCTCCGGAGGTCTAATATCAATGGGAGACATCCTCTGTCTACAGAAGACCCTCAGAAGGTCTTCTGTCTACAGAAGATACTCAGAAGGCTTTCTTTCTACAGGAGACCCACTGGAGTTATAAAATCTATGGGAGACCCTCAAGAGATATTCTATTTATAGATGACCCTCAGGAGGTCTAATAACAATGGGAGACCCTCAGGAGATCTTTTACCTACAGAAGACCTTCAGGAGGACTTCTATCCTCTGAAGATCCTTAGGAGGTCTTTTATCTACAAAAGATCATCCGAAGGTCTAAAAACTATGGGAGACCCTCAGATCTTTTATCTACAGAAGATCCTAAGAAGGTCTTCTATCCACAGAAGATCCTAAGACGGTCTTCTATTCACAGAAGATCCTTAGAAGGTCTTTTTTCTATAGAAGTCCCTCCAAGGTCTTCTATTTAAAGAAGACCCTTAAGAGATCTTCTATCTGTAGAAAAGAGGTCTAATATCTATGGGAGACCCTCAGGAGGTCTTTTGTCTACAGAAGACCATCAGAAGGCCTTCGATCTACAGTAGATCCTCAGGTGGTATTTTATCTATAAAATACCCTCTTAAGAAGACCATCAGGAGGCCTTCAATTTTTAGAAGACTCTCAGGGGGTCTTCTATTTATAGAATACCGTCAGTACTCCTATCTGGAGAAAATCCTCAGGACGTTTTCTATATTAAGTAATCCCTTAGGATGTCTTCTTTATTTAGAAGACCCTCAGGTGGTCTTCTATCTGTAGAAGAACCTCTGGGAATCCTATCTATAGAAGACCCTCACGGACTTCTAGCTAGAGAAGGCCACCAGGGGGTTTTCTTTATTAAGAAGATCCTCAAAAGGCTTTCTATCTATTGAAGAACCTTCAGTGGTCTTCTATCTATAGGAGAACCTCAAGAGGTCTACTTTTTATAAATGACCCTGAAGACTTATTCCATGTAAAGAAGACCCTCAGTCTCCATATAGAAGATTTTCTATTTAAAACAGACCCTCTGGAAGTCTTTTATTTCGATAAGAGGTCTTCGACTTTCTTGAGGTATTCGGTTTTCTGTAGATAGAAGATCTGGCGTTTCTGTAAATAATCCTTCTATAGAAGGCGCTTTTCCATATATACAGGATACCCTCGGACTTCTGCAGATAGAAGACCCCTTGACGGCCTGCTTTCGATGAGAGATCTCCGATCGGTCTTCTGTAGATCTCCTCTTGACAGTCTCCTGCCGATAGTTTATTTCTTCTTCAACACTTACTATATTAATCTGCGACGGCTTCTCTTCCGGCTTCAATTTGCTGCGCACCAAATGGAAAATAATATTGCGTATTTCCGTTTCCAATCCGGCATTTTTAATGGCCTCCTCCAAGGTGTTGCACATATCATTGCGGTCCACCGAGGGGCTGCAAACCAATTTCTAAAAAAGATTTTATATTAAAATCCACCTCACTTATGTTGTGGAATTTCAAACCCCCTTCCACACACACACCCACCTGAACATTTTCATATAATGGCTCATAATTTTTCAGTGTCTTGATGGTATTGATCAGCTTGGCAGCCGTATGATGGATGCTGGCATCTTGTAGTTCCTCCATGGTGTTTGTTTTCGTTCCTCTTCCTTTTTTTGATGGCACTGATTCCGTGATAATTTATTGCAACGTCAATCATTCATTTGGATTGAAATTTTTCTTCAAAATTATTGATGGGGTTTTCCATTCACACACATGCACGCTCACACATAAATCTGGTAGTTACAACCGCCGAATGACTGACGGACTGATTGTGTATTATGCTGGATATTTATTTAGATTTCCGTAAATTAAACCAAACACTTTTTTTTCGAATAAAAATATTAATAATAAACTTTTCAAAATTGATTGCTATTTCCAATTGATTTTGATGTGTTGTTTATCATTTTTTTTTGCCGAATAGTAGTGAATTGAGTAATCAGTATTTTTTGGAAATGGGAAAAATTGTTGATTTGTTTATAGACTACTCGAACCGGGTTGCCCAGGCAACTAAGTCCGGGCATGGTAACCTCGGAGTTTGTTATGTTGTTGGCAATGCTATGGGAAGTTTTGAAGGAATTTATACGAAAGCATATAAATAACTATTATGTTTTTTAAAAACAAGTTTTTTATTTATTTATTTATATTTTTTTAACAAGTTCGCAAAATTTGTCGGTGAAGACCTTGATTTTTGGATTCTTAATTTTCCTTTCTGAAATACGTTCAAATATATTTAAAAAATCGAGGATTGGCAGAAAATGATTTTTTAAGGGAAATTTTGTATTGTGTCTGGAATCCGTTCAAATATATTTAAAAAAATCAAAGATTGTCAGGAAATATTTTTTTAAAGGAATTTTTGTGTTGTGTCTGGAATCCGTTCAAATATATTTAAAAAATCGAGGATTGGCAGGAAATGATTTTTTAAGGGAATTTTTGTGTTTAAAATAATATTTGTTTCAAATCGCGACTTTTTGCCAGGAGGTCGTTTAAACAGGGTATTAATAATTTTACCATTTTTTGGTCAAATATCCAAATTTTAAAAACAAACATGTTTTTTACCATGAAACCGGTAGATTATATTTTTTAAACCCTACATTTTTGGGTCAGGAGTCAGCTTAATTTTTTGTAATTCCTAGCCTTTATCCCTCACAAAATATTTTTAAAAATCCGCGACGTATGTCCAGTACAAAGAAAAAAAACTTTAAAAATAATTTTTAGGGAATTCACGACTTTCGTCCAATAGGCAAAATATGTTTTAGAAAATCCCGACACTTGTTCATTGCGAAAAAATATATATTTTTTTTAATTTCCCCGGCAGCGAAAACTCCACCTTATTTTCGTTCCAACATCTCGGACTCAAAATGTAAAATTTGTTCAAACTTTCAGACTTTCATGATTTTATATATAATTCAAGTTTTTCCTTTTACCGGAAAGAATAATAGGCAAATGTTTACCTTTTAGACCAAAAAGTTTTCAAAATCTTTCATTTTTAAGTTGACCGAGGAGGATATTACTGAAACCATTGCACAATTGACCAGCCATCAATTATTTTGTCCAAAACTATTTCAATGTTTCCATATGTAAATCCGAGAACCTAATAGTGACCTTAATACCAATTTTAGAATTTTATCTCTATCCCTTCACCCAATGCCATATTTGGTACCATTCAGTACTTTTCGTACAATTTAAGTTCAAATTTCCGCAATCACTTCCATATGGCTAGGCTACACATGAAATGCGACGCTAATCACAAATTTTAGATTTCAAGCACTACATGTTCACCCAAAGTCAAATTGTACCAAACGTTGTACTAATTCGTACTTTTCGTGCTTGTGTACTATAACACAATCCCGACCACCTCCATATCTCAATCCCAGACACCAAAAGTGACATCTAAATAAAATCTCAGGATTTTAGTTCTTTCCCCTCACCCAATAACTAATTTAGTACCACTGAGTACTTTTTGAACAATAATCGTACACATTTTCAATATCAGCTCCATATCCTAACCACAGACAGCAACAGTGGCATCTATATAGCATTTAAGGATTTCACCTCTATTCCTTCACTCAATACCAAATTTCGTACTATATAGTGCATTTCGTACAATAATATCACACATTTTCAAAACCACCTCCATATCTCAATTTTAGATGCCTACAGAGACATCAATATCAAATTTGAGAATTTCAGCCCTATTGCTTTAACAATTACCAAATTTAGTACCATATAGTACATTTCGTACCACCATTAGTAAACCACCATTAGTAATATAAATATCGACATTTCAGAATTTAATCTCTATCCCTTCACCCAATACCAAATTTGGTACCACTCAGTACATTTCGTACAATTAAAGTACACATTTTCGCAATCACTTCCATATGTCCAGGCTACACATGAACTGCTTCTCTAATGCCAAATTTTAGATTTCAAGCCCTATATGTTCACACAAAGCTAAATTGTAACAAACCTAGTACTATTTAGTACTTTTCGTGCACTTTTAGTACACAATTCCAATACCAACAGAGACTGCATTATCAAATATCGGGATTCCGTCTCTATCCATTCGCCCAATACCAAAATTAGTACCACTCAGAATTTTTCAAACAGTTATGGTGCACAGCTCTATCCGAATACCAAATTTAGTACCTCTTAGTACTTTTCGAACAATTATAGTACGCACTTGCAAAATCACCACCAGTTTTCAAGACCAAATACGAAAATAGACCATGAGATTACATTTCGGGATTCCAGCTCTATACATTCATCCAATACCAAATTTGGTACTTTTGGTACAATTCTGGTACACATTTCCAAAACCACCTCCATGTCTCAATTCCAGACACCAACATAGACCTCAACATCAATTTTGAGTTTTCCAGTCTTATGCTTTCATCCAATACCCCTCAAAATTTCCGAAACAACCTCCTTATTGTCAGGCTACATATGAACAGAGACCCAAAAAAAATCAGATTTAAGCACTCTCTGTTTACTTGTACCCCAAATATAGTACTATTTAGTAATTTTCGTACACTTGTATAACAGATTTTCAAAACCTCCTCGTTATTGCAAAACTAACACCAACAGGAACCCTAATACAAAATATCCAAATTCCAACTTCATCCGATCATCTTCATCTGTTCAAAATTTAGTACAGTTCGCACACCTAGTACACATTTCCAAAATCAGCTTCCTATATCAAACTTACTTTCCAACCTTTGTTGAAATACCACATTTTAAGTTTTTAGCTCTCTCGTTCACATAAAACCAAACGGCACCATTTTAGAACATTTCCTTACCTAAAAGTTCGAAATTCCAAAAATCTTTTCGCACATCTATCCAGTACTTCATCAATGACACTCATTTCAAATTTCAGAATTCTAGCTCACTCGCTTTGCCCAACACAAATATTACATTTTTAGTACATCGTAGTACTTTTCGTATCCTTTTATTACGAATTTTCAAAAATCCAGCTATATTACACATCTACGCACCAAGACTGTCCCTCGTGCAAAATTTTAAAATTAATCGGTCAGATATTTCACTACTCTTTTGAATAAACGAATATTGGCTGAGGATATAAAATTGTCGGCAAATCCGACTGATGCCCCGATTTTTATAAAAAATTTATAATTTTTTTACGTGCATTGAAGAGTTTTTTTTTTTTTTAAATGAATTTGGTTCTATAGAAAGTGCAAGGCCAAATATCTGCCACAGAAACTTTTTATAACCTCAGCCATATGGCTAGAGAGGATATATATATATAATTTTATACGGCCAAAACGTGCCTCATCGAAATAACGGTTTTAGACCCTAGGTCTCTTTGGACCAAATCCGTTTCAGGACAAATTGTGTCGATCTAGCAATGTCCGTCCGTCTGCCTGATGCGCACGATTTGATCCAAACTTGGTGCATCGTAATATTATTATCAAACTTAGATCGATTTCGGAGATGGGCAATACACTTCTTCTGGTACCTCCCACACAAAATGATAACGTTTTCAAAGAAAATAATTTACTGCACAGAAAGTGAAAAGATAATCCGAATTTTTGTCAACTTCCTAATATTTGCATCAGTGCTAGGTCAGGTGCAAAAGTGGACAATATAGGTCCACTCCATCAAGTACCTCCCCCACAAAGAGTCAATATTTTGAATAATTACATATCTTATAAAATGTGATGTAACTGTCTGACTGTCTTCAAATTACACAAATCGCAATATTTTTATTAACTCAAAGCCTGGTGTGAAGATGGAATATGTCGATCCACTCCTTCTGGTACCTCCCCCACAAAGGGTCACCATTTAGAATATTCATAAAGCTCATAAAACACAATATTAATATCAGATTTGGCGCATCTCAATATTTCCATCAAACGAAGATTTGGTTAAAGATGGTGGGAATCGGATATTTCTTTTTGGTACCTCCTCTACAAAAGGTCAAACTTTTGAAAAACCAAAACGATCATAAAATCCGAAATAAGCATGGGTCAAAAAGGGTCAAAATTTTGAATAACCATGAAGCTCATAAAACACGAAATTAACATCCGATTCTATTCAGACTTGGCACGTCTCAAAATTTTCCTCAACACAAGATCTGCTATAAAGATGGTAGAGATCCGACTATTCATTCTGGTACCTCCCCCATATAGGGTTTAGGGTTTTGAAAAACAAAATTGCTTAAAGAAAGCGAAATAAGCACCCAACTCTCTTCAAATTTCACACATCTACATATATTTGCTAACGAAAGATCTGTTGTGAAGATGGTATATATCTGCGAACCCCTTCTGGTAACTTACCCACAAAGGGTCGCAATTTTCAATACTTATAACTTGGGGAAAAAGTCAGCGATTCTTTACAAATAAATATTGCTCTCAGCCTTAAACCTGAGACTAATATGTAGTTTTTATCGGTATTAGATGAAGTATGAAAATGGAATACTTCCGTCGAATATATCCGGTACCTATCACATCACATTTTCTAAAAATTATCACATATCTAATATAAAGTCAAGGGAGTAACCAATATAGTCCAAAACTGGCATGTCGCAATATTTTTAAGCATATTTACTTAGGTCCGATACGAAATCGACAATATTGATCCATTCCTTCGAAACTTATTCCACAGAGTGTCAATAATTTGAATTATCATAACAGAAGTCAAAATATGTATAAATGATCGAATTTATTTTAATTAATTAATTAATTTTTGTTAAAAATTGAACTTTTGTGACACCCCTTGGAGAATTTTTTTCATTTTTGTCAAAAATTATTTCAAAACCAAATATTTACCAAAGGAACAATTTTTATATTTTTTCCTATTTATTAGAATTTTCCTCCGATTTATGAAATTACCAAAATTCCAATTTTTAAACCTGTGCAAAATATCCTCTACGTCATTTTTATTTGCGTACTACCATACCAGAAGAATAATTTCAATTATCTTCATTACCATCCCAAAAATAAAAAAGAATTTCAAACATTTCTTCAGATTGTTATTTTTAAAATAATTATAATCCGTTTGCAAAATTTTATTTATATTTTATTGAGCAAGCGAAAGTTTGCAACGAATGAAAAACAATTCAATACTCTTTTTCGGCACATCACTCAAAATATGTGAAGGAATATTTTTTTTTTTATTTTTTTGAAAATGGTCATTATCAAGAAATTTGCCATCAGCATCATTGTCGGCGGTCTGGTTGTTTTTTTTTTCGGTTGGTTGTGCATTTTCCATTTATCAACTTGTCTGTCTGTCCGTCCATATGTCTGTCCATCTACCTATCCATCTTTTTTTTGCCCAGATGATTCTGCTAATCCATTGCCCGTGTCTGATTGCCTTTCGTCAGAATCATTAACGAGAGCAATATCTGCAAAAAGATTTCAATAATTTTCATGCATAATTTTTCATGTGGTACCTACGGATTTTTTTTCTGCATCTCCACACATATATTTTGTTCGTGTCTGTAAATATGTTTGTATTTTGGTGTTTATTTAAAATAATATATATATATTTTTCCTGACACCACCACCTTCTTCAAGGAAATTCTTCTCACAGCAGCTAGCAGCCTCCACATATTTGAATTGAATTCAATTTTAATGGATCCGAGCAGACAAAACTTAAGTGGTCTGAATTGAGCGATTAGTCATTTTAATGCAAAATAAATATTATTTATTTATTTAAGAAATTAATATTTTAACATTTATATGCGCCTACATGTTTTTTTTTTTTTGGGGTAGGGGATGCTCTTGCCGAGCTACTTTGTATTAATGTCTTGAACAATGTATTTGTAGAAAATTGTATGCTATTTATTATTGCCACCTCTAGGAGGGGATCAGCATTTTAGTATTGGCTAGAATTCGAAAATTATTTGGGAACAAAATCGACGGAAAAAATATTTTCATAAAAAATATTAGAAACATTTTTAATTGGTCTCAAATTGCGGAAATAATTATAGGTTGAATTTTAGGAAGGATAAAGCATATTTTCTTGACATTAAAATCCATTTTGAAATTTTAGGCAGAATAGCTGAGTATCTAAACCATAGCTGTTTAGATACTCATAAAGACATTGGCAAGAACTTCGAAGTGTCATCTGGAATGTAATTTTCCACTTCGCAAGGGAGAAGCTTTCACAATAAAAGAAAACCAGTGAAAACCCTAAAAATGGCGACTTTCTTCTCACGCACAAAGTACCCAAAATACCATTTTATTGGGATACTACATTTGGGCTATACCAACACGTAGACCTGTGTTGACAGTTAGGTGCCCATTAGGGACTTAATAACCTAGTTTTGGTCGATTAATTTTAAAAATATGTTGAAAAAGTTTCTCAACACGGAAGGTATCCTCAAAATGGGGGTTGATAGGCATCGGGTAATAGTCAATACGGATTTAAACAGTGGGGAAACGTTAAAAATAGCTGAAATCGGTAAACATCTTAAAACCGGTTATAGACAAAAAAAATTATCAAACGCTTCTCTCAAACGATCTCCTTCCCACAACACCGGAAAAAACGACATTCAAAAACGTGCGGCGAGGTATAGCTGAATATCACCTGGGATCTCGTACAATATAGAAGACTTGGCTTACTAGCATCTGTTGGGGAAAGCACGGCCGGGTTATACGTCTACTAGCAACCCCGCAATTAAAAAAAACAGTAGGGAAAAGTTAAAAGTCGGGCAGGGCCGACATGGCAGGGTGAGATAAAAAAAACTACAATCAACTTCAGCGTGATAGTGTGATTTCTTTATATTTGGCTGGAAAACCAGAAGTGTCTATAGTTAGAGCATTCCAGCATCTAAATGTGAATCGCTCGTTACCGTGATACTGGTAGCGTAGCCCGATGTCAAGGAAGTGGAGTGGAGTGGAGTGGAGTGGAAGAAAACAGCAACATCAGCAGAAATGGTTCGAAAAGTAAACAAGTGACTTGATCGAAACCCGCGTCGCAGTGACCGAAAAATTGCTCATGAGCTGAACATATCGCAATATTCCATTCGGAAAATATTTATAAAAGAGCTAGGGGTAAAGTCATTGAAATTCCAAAGAGTGCATAAACTTACACCGCAACAGAAAGAAAATAGACTGAAAAGAGCTAAAGAGTTGCTTCGCTTGGCCGAAAGTGGTGAACTGCCGAGTTAGGTTTTCTCCGATGAGAAAATGTTCGTTGTCCCGCCGTTTGTAAACAAACAAAATGATCGTGTTTACATGCCAAAGAGGTCAGTTGAAAATGTGCACCTTCGGTTGGCCACCAGAACTCAAGCGCCGGCCATGGTGATGGTATGGGCCGCCATAATAGCTGATGGTCACTCTCCGCTCGTATTAATCGACCGTGGCATCAGAAGAAGTACCGAATATTATCACGAATAAATATAGCCTTGGGTACGCAAACACTTTGGCCGCAGACTTTGGACATTCCAACAGGACTTAGCACCATCGCACTCAGCACACGCCACCGCCACCCAAGAATGGTTACAAAATGAGGTTCCTCGCTTCATTTCCAGAGCACAAGGGCCACCAAAATCTCTGGATATCAATCCGTTGTGTCTGGAGTATTTTGGAAATCAAGGTTGGCACTAAAAAAAATTCACCTCAAGCAAGCGATTCGCCGGGAATGGGCCAAAATACCGCAGAGCAACATTTGGGAAGCGTGTGACGGTTTCATTGACCGTTTGAAGGCCATAATTCGTGCCAAAGGTGACCAATTCGAACAAATCTAAACTTATTCTAACATTTGATGCTATTTCCGACATTTTTTGCTTTCATTTAACAAAATTAAAAAAAAAAAATGTAAAAACAAGTAAGCAAAGGCTATAGTGGTGCAGGGCCGACCATGTGATACCCTACAACACTACAATATGTTCGAAGTCCCCTTATATCCAAAACCATTTTGGAAGATTTCGTTTTTGAAATAATGTCAAAGAGCCCCGCCCAAAGGTTACCCTTAGTTTTTTGACCCGGAGAATTTGGCCAATTTCACACGAAAGTTGTGGTCCATTTTACAGCTAAATATAGCTCAACGGTCATTCAAAATGCTAGACTTCTTCCCTGTCCTTAACTCTCTTCTGATGCGAAATTCCGTGTCGATTAGTTTTCAATTGTGACCTATAGAGCGACTACAAAATTAGAAAAAAATAAAATTTTTTAGTCCATTTGTACTCCTCTTATTGTACATCTATAGAACAATAGGCTTTAATTCTGACCCTAACCCTACCTACCATGCAAAATTTCGTGAGGATCGGACGATAATTGTTATATGCATATAATACCCTCAAAACGTAGTGTTGGGGGCTGTAAAAATTTAGAAAATTTACAATTCAAATTGTGAGTCAAATTGAAAAAATCGCATGCGATAAAAAATATGACATAAATTGAAAAAAATTGACAAAAGATATTCACTTTTTTATTGGTATATTTTTCGCTATTTTCTTAGATTTTATCGTTCTCTGGCAAGAGACCATTCCGAATTGATGGGAATCGGCCCAGCGGTTCTTGACTTATGAGTAAAATAACTGAGATATATTTCTTTTACATATATATTGTACCTATATTGCAATATATCCGATATCTGGCTATCAGAATCACTGTAATAGTCAGAAGTGATTTTTTAGATTATTTGTGATTTCGCCGGTTAAAAATTATCGCGGTTTAATAAAAATTTTCGTAATTTTTGTCATAAAATTTATGGTTTATTTTACCCACTAAATATTTTCCGATGACCTTCCAAATTGATAGGCTTCTGTCTAGGCCTAAACTCTAACTCCATGAAAAATTCCGCGATTGGTTCACCATTGTGGCCTGTAGAGCAACATCAAAACCAGGAACATTTTTTTGATCCATTTCAATCCCTTAATATTTTGCGATCATCTCCAAAAGCAATATGCTTCTATTCTGACCCTAATCCTACCTCCATTTTCAATTTCGTGAGAATCGAGCCATAATTGTGACCTGTAGCTGATTACAAAGTAATATGGGCAGGACGGACATACATCTAGATCGACTCAGCTCGGCGACATAGAAAGATCCAAATGTACTTTCCTATGTGGGAAATCAATATTTTGAGGTGTTACATAATTTTTGACCCAATCAAACTTATAATACCTCCAACACATGGTGGTGTAGGATATAAATATTGTCAAATATATATACATTTTTTTGTAGAATGAAGTTAATTGGATATTTTGACTTCCAATAATAAAATGTTATGGATATTTTTCTAAAACTAACGATTTTCGAAGAATATAATATCTATAGATATAGCTAGGGAAATATCGGTTACTTCAAAATAGCAATTCAAAAGTAAGTTTCCGCATAACCGGGTTTTAAATATCCAATGAACTAAAATTGTCGATTTCGATGCGTATATACTTCGTCCTAAAAAAGAAGGTTAGCTTAAACATTCTATGAGCAGTTTGAAAATTGTCTCCAATTTCCACCCTTTGGAAAGACTCCTCCAATATTGAATTCTTAGCATTTTTTTTCATTTCCTTTTCAAGTTAAATTCTATCAACAATTGCCGATAATAGATTTCGTGCAGAGAAAAACAAAATACCTCAAACATGTCACTCGTGGTGTTATTGTTAATGAGACATGTGACAAAACTTTTCATCCACGACGCCTTGAGTTATGAATGCGCACATTTATGCCGAGTGACAATTAGACAAACAATTTAATTTTATGAAAATCTATACCCAAAGTATTCACAAACAATTATAATTCGTTTTTCTTTTTTTTTTGGTTTTGTGGAAAACACTTCTTTGACAGATTCGCAAATATTCGGACAGATAACAACAATGACGAAGACGACTACGACTACGACGAACACGGCGACGAATTGGAATCAATCATTTAGAATTGGCATAAAGTACCACTGGCTAAAGTGGGTGGAGGTGGGGGTGTGTACAGAACAGATGTTTATTTATGAACATATACACCTATATGTACGCCATCTACGTACGATTTGTTTTGGCAAATAGAGCTGAGAGAACAAAAGAAGAACTAATCATAATTCCTAAATGGCTATAAAATGTATAGCCTTTGTGTCCGTTTGGTTAGATCACCTGTGGAATAAAGTGAGATGATTAAGCGATTTGTTTGTTGGCTTTTTTATACCCTACACCACATAGTGGTAAGGGTATTATGTCTTTGGGCATTTGTTTGTAACATAGAGAAGGAAGAGAGATAGACCCATAGTTACATTAGAGGATTTTCATAGAATCACTTTCTGAGTCGATTTATGCATGTCAGTACGTCTGTCCTTTCATCTTTCCATGCTTTCTTTTGAATAAAATTCAGGTCGCATTTATTATCCGATTGAGATGATATGTTCCAAACAATATTTGTTTGGCACAAGGACGAACCTTGTTAAAATTGGTGATAATCCGATCAGATTTGGATGTAGCTCCCATATCAATCCACTTCCGATGGAATTCAATCTAGAAGCATAGAATTTGGTGAAAATCGGTTATCATATAACTATAGCTATATACAGGGTGAGATAAAAAACTGCAACAAAGTCAAACGTCATAATTTTCACATTTTTTTTTTAATTTTATTGAATGAAAGCAAAAAACGTCGGAAATAGCATCAAATTTTAGAATAAGTTTAGATTTGTTCGAATTGGTTACCTTTGGCACCAATTATGGCCTGCAAACGGTCAATGAAACCGTCACATGCTGTCCGAATGTTGCTCTGAGGTATTTTGGCCCATTTCCGGTGAGGCGCTTGCTTGAGGTGATCGACACTTTGGTATTTTTTAGTGCCAACCTTGCTTTCCAAATTACTCCAGACACAATAGTCCAACGGATTGTTATCCGGAGATTTTAGCGGCCATTGTGCGCTGGAAATGAAGTGAGGAACCTCATTTTGTAACCATTCTTGGGTGGTGCGTGCTGAGTGCAATGGTGCTGAGTCCTATTGGAGTGTCTACGGTCTGCGCCGAAAATGTTTGCGTGCCCAAGGCACACACCCTTCAAAATATTTTCGCGATAATATTCGACATTTATTCAGATGTCACGGTCGATTAATACGAGGGGAGAACGACCATCGACTGTTATGGCTGCCCACACCATCATCATGGCCGGCGTTTGAATTCTGGTGGCCAACCGAAGGTTCACATTTTCAGCTGATCTCTTTGGCCAGTAAACACGATCATTTAGTTTGTTTACCAACTGCTGGACAGGACAACGAATGTTTTCTCATCGGAAAAAAAAATAAAAGTCGGCAGTTCACCACTTTCGGCCAAGCGAAGCAACTCTTTAGCTCTTTTGAGTCTATTTTCTTTCTGTGACTGTGTAAGTTCTTGCACTTTTTGGAATTTCAATGGCTTTATCCCGAGCCCATTTTTAAATATTTGCCGAATGGAATATTGCGATATGTTCAGATCACGAGCCATTTTTCGGCAATTTTTCGGCCATTTCGATCAAGGCGCTTCTTTACTTTTCGAAGCATTTCTGCTGATGTTGCTGTTTTCTTCCATCCACATCCTTGACGTCGGGCTACACTACCAGTAGCCCGGTAATGAGCGATGGTACGAGACACAAAAGATTTATTCACATTTAAATGCTGGAGTGATCTAACGATAGCCAATTGCGGTTTTCCAGGCAAATATAAAGAAATCACACTATCACGCTCGAATTCCATCACGAATAACTTTTTTCTGGAAAATTCTCACCAAAATGCTTTTGTGCGCTTGTAGACCATATAATGAGCTGTCACTGGAATAATTTTAACAGCTGTCGGAAGAGTGGCTTGGAAATGACAGCAGTCTGAAGTTGGTTGCAGTTTTTTCATCTCATCCTTTGTATGTTTCACCCGATTTGGTGTTGAAGTTCGAATTATGCACCTCACAAGAATGATATTTGGTACCAGATATCAGATACAGTCCAGAAATACCTAAGCCAAATTTTTTCGGTTCAGATTTGGATATAGCTCCCATATATATCTTCAACCGATTTCAGGTTTATTGTGCACCAAATGGCCAATATCAGTCCAAATGACATGAATTTTGGTACATCCGACTGAATTCAGTATAGAAGCAAGTACATGAAATTTGATGAAAATCGGTGTAAATATAACTATAGCTCCAATACATATATTTCATCCGATTTGGTATTAAAGTTCCTCACATTCGTAATATATATAATAATGATATTTGGTACCATATATCTTATAGAGTTCCGAAATACCTTTGCCAAATTTTTTCAAGATCGGCTCAGATTTGTATATAGCTCCCATATATATCCTTAAACCGATTTCAAGTTTATTGTGCAAATAATGGCTAATATCAGCCAAATGGAGTGAATTTCGGGACGGATGTTTCCATTTGGTGGAGCTTGGCTCCGATGTATATTTTTTCAAATATAATCCTTCTCGAAGTGATATCATGCACTTTATGTCAATGTTATTTGGTGGTATAAGAGATAAAAATCTCTCCGTCAAATTTGGTGAAAATCGATTCAGAATTGGATATGCCTCCTGTCCAGATATTGGACAGGATATTGGTATGATCTACTTCAAATAAATTCCCAATATAAATTCTCTTGTTACGGAAGCTCTACTAAATATGCATAGCGGTGTAGGGTATCATATAGTCGACCCCACCTGACTTTTGACTTTTCCTTACTGTTTCATATTGAGTTTCTTTTTATTGGCGGCCAGGGGGTTGGTGGGATTGATATATCCCTTCCATTTAATGGTTTTATTTGGAAGATATCTGGGTCAAATTTGAGGAAAAATAAACAAGCATAAAATATGAGATATATTTTTGATGTTATTTTTGTTTTTGCCATGTTGTTGATGGATTTGTTGATGTTATTTCAGCCATGAAGATCTGACAAACACCAATAACCTTTAGCTTCAAGGATGGGCGACATGCCACTTGGAAAATGCTATAAAAATTTTTTTCCCTTAATTTTTTTTTTATGAAAACCCCTCTCTAACTTCTCCTACTTTCAATTTCCCTAAATTATATATGGAAATAATATTTCTTAGCGAAAATCTAATCTAAACAAGCTTTCAATTTACTCTTTCGCTCATTCGGCCAATCATAGCCCGTTAATGGTTGTTGTTGTTGCGGTTAATGATGATGATCAAATTTTATATTCGTTTTATTTGATCTTTGTGAATGCCGAGAGTTTGATGTTGTTGCAATTGCCGTGATGATGGGCAGTTAGACGCTTTCAATTTTCCCACAATAACAACAACAACAATAATAATATTTACCACCAGCAAAGGAAAATTTATTGCTAAGCAAAACAACGAACTGAAAGTGGATAATCGGTTCTTTAAAGCTAAAAAAAGTATGCTATAGTAAGAATAAGTTCTAAATGTATTCGGTTCCAAAGGTATTCTATATACGAAAAAAATACCTTCCTTTGATAGAGATTTTTAGAAATATTTTTCCAAGGACTCTATGGGAGTACAATCGTGGATTTTTAACACAATTTTTAAAAAACAATAGTCGTATATTATTTAAAAATGTTCGATTTAAGTCCAGGAAAGTTCTTAAAATTGGTTCAAACATTTTATTTATTTATTTTTTTTTTTAATATTTTTATAATATAATCATGAATTTTTAAGAATGTTTTGAAGGTTTTTTAGCTATAATCAAGGATTCTTTATGGAAATAATTGTGGATATATACATTTGGAATTTGAAGAAAAATTGCAAGGACTTTTTATATCTATCGGGGATCTTAGGGACGTTTACATTTACAGATAAAAATAGTGGATTTTAAAGGGTGTTTTCCACAACAACTTTTTTATGGTCGTGAATTTTTATAATACTTTTAAGGAATTTTTTTAATATAAACATGGATTCAAGATAATTTTTTTTTTCAAGGAATTCATAAAATATAATAACAGATTTTTAAGGATATTTTTTCAACGACAATTTAAGGTATAATTTTGATGTTTTCTAGGACTCTTGAAATTATAGATTTAGATTTTTTGAATACTAGTTGTAGGCTTTTAAAAATATTTTTGAAGGCAGATTTGACTGACACTCATGGATTTTGTAAAAAGTATTTTTTAAGAACAAATCGGGGATTTCATTGAGAATATTATCTCAAGGACTTTTTTTATTATTAATACTTTTCAAGTAAAAAACGAGGATTTTTTACGAATGTTTTTCCAAGGACCAATAGGCCAATAAAGGTGGGCTTTATAGGTATTTTTTCAAGGACTAGGTGGACGTGGATTTTTAGGGAAATATTGTCGGAGGACTAGAACGACGTGGATATTTAAAGAATATTTTTTCAAGGACAAGGATGATGTGCATTTTTAAAAAAATATTTTTCCAAGGACTAGAAGGACGTGGATTTTTAAAGAATATTTTTTGAAGAACTAGGAGTATGTGGATTTTTAAAGAATATTTTTTTAAGGACTAAAGACTAAATAAAGGTGGGTTTTAAAGGTATTGTAAAGGTATTCTTACAAAGACTAGGAGGACGTGGATTTTTAAAGAAAATGTTTCAAAAACAAGGATGATGTGCATTTTTAAAGAATATTTTTCCAAGGACTAGAACGACGTGGCATTTTAAAGAATATTTTTTCAAGGTCTAAAGACTAAATAAAGGTGGGTTTTAAAGGTATTGTAAAAGTATTCTTACAAGGACTAGGAGGAAAGATATTCTTACAAGGACTAAAGAAAATGTTTCAACAACAAGGAGGATGTGGATTTTTTAAGAATATTTTTTCAAGGACTAGGAGGATGTGACATTTTAAAGAATGTTTTTTCAAGGACTAGGAGTCCGTGGCATTTTAAAGACTATTTTTTCAAGGACCAATAAATGTGAATTTCTAAATAATGTTTTACACGGACCAGCAGACCAATATCGTGAACATAAAGGCCAACAATTTTGGAGTTTAAATAACATTTTTTCAAGGACCAACAGATGAAATAAACGTGGATTTTTTAAAAAAATACTATTCACCCATATTTCGGCCAAAAAAAATGGATTTTTAGGGATATATTTTCAAAGAAGTGGATTTTTAAAAAATATTTTCTCAAGGTCCTTCAAACAAATTTATGCTAATTTTCAAGGAACATGTTTATCAGACAAATACATCTGGATTTATAAAGAATATTTCTTAAGGATCAATAAACACGTATTTTTTATGAATATTTATTCAAGGATCATAAGTCAAATGAGCCTTGATTTGTGGGAGTTTCTGACCAATTAATGTTGATTTTAAGTAAAGCAGTTGGGCTGAATTTTATATACCCTCTACCATTCGGATTAAACTTCAAAAAATTAAAAAAAAATCTTTGAAAAATGACCCTATAATTATATAATAATTCGGAATATCAGGTATTACTGTTATATGATGTTATACGAAAACGTTGACCAATTCAGCCATCCTGTCATCATAGGTCCAAAACTTGGACCTATACTAGGAACACAAACTACCAAAGACCTTAAATCTGCAGGTACAGTTATATAGGCTATACCAAAACATACACCATTTTCAAAACCAAAAGTCCTGCAGACCAAAGCACATCTCAGCAAAATTTTATTAAACTACTTAATTTTGTTTAGAAGCTATGGTAATTTCCACAGACGGATCGACATAGAACTGGTACATGTCAATATTTCCATTAGCACAAGATATCTTATAAAGATGGTAGGGATCGGACCATTTGTTCTGGTACCTCCCAGACATAGAGTTATGTTTTATACTTGATGATAAAACACCATTGAATTTTTAAAATAAAACACTCTATTTTATATTAATTTAATTAACTATTTTTATTTATTATTACATCTTATGCTAAGTTTACTAGTTAAGGTTTTCCACACAACTCCACTTATATTTCTAAATACACAATAATTTAAAGAAGATTACAAAGAAATTGTCAACAGCAACAAATATAATAAATTGGGAGTAGATGGAGAGTTAAAGAGAGTATTGACATTAAATTGAGAGAGTAAAGACAAAGTGATTAAGTTAAGAGATATTTATATTGAAAGAGAAATAAGTTTAAATATTTAAGATTACAATAAGGTTAAGAGATATTTATATAAAGAGAAGGAATATTAGAAGGGTATTAAGAGGGGTAGACGAATGTGACTATAGGGTTCAAGATTTTGATAAACAAAACGTTCAAATTTCACACATCCCAATATTTTTGCTAACACAAGATCTGTTGTGAAGATGATATATATCTGCGAAATCCTTTGAATAATAATAACATAAGTCAAAATATATTTAAATAATCGAACACTGGCTGAGGGTATACATCTGTCAGCAAAACCGACTGATATTTTTTAAATTGTTGTTTATTAAATATAGGACTTGATCTTTTTGAAAAGTTATTGTTTTTTTATTTATTTTATTTTATTTTATTTTATTTTATTTTTATATTTTATCCATAAGAAATCTCTGGAACTTAATCGATTTTTAATAACCGTTTATATCAAATTATGACTTTGATTTTCCACATCACTAACATTCTGAACAATTTTTGGATGATTTTGGCCAAAACATACATTTCACTTCACATCTGAGTACATACCTCCTCCGGTATGTACTTGTATGCGACCATGTACCAGAGGTCGCAAAGGTAATGATGCAGTCGCTTAAAAATTCCCACTACTTTTTGGCCAGAAAAAAGCAGCCACCAGCAGCAACAGCAATAAACATTATTCTCAATGAAAAAAACAAAAAAAAAAATAGAAAAGAATACAAAGAATAACTAACGAATGAATCCTCCTCCACCACTTCGTCGACTTCTTCGTCTTCTTCTTTTTATTAAAAATAATGAATTTTGAATTTTGGCAAAATTTTATGTTTTAGTTCATTAGTGAAACTCAGCCACAAAAGGTGGTCGTGTCGAGGTGTTGTCGAAGTGGAAGTGGTGAAAATTGTCTGATTGGATTTATTTACATTTGAAAAACAGAAAAAAATACTTTTATAAAAAATGGTAATTAATTTTATTGAGTGGGGATTGGAGTAATAAAAAAAATATTAACTATTGTAAATGATATACGAAAAAATGATGTATGTATGAAAGGTTTTAAAATGTGAAAATCTTCCCTTTGATCTACATAGACATAAATTCTCACACCAGTGAAGAAGATGGAATACAAGAATGTAATTTGAAAAGATAGCGAAAACTACAACTCAATCATAAATATGTGCAATATAAATTATAAACATTCTGGAATGTGTGGAAACCAAGATCCAATAATTTTTTTTTGACTGCCCAATGCTGTAGTTTAATTCTCAAAACAAAAAAATTATCGAAATTTATAACCCTTTAAAAATATTTTAAAAACCTAACACGGTTATGGATAAATTTTTTAAGAAATTTAATTGATTTTTCAATTTTTAGTATAACACCAATGCTGTAGGTGTTTTTATCCTTAATTTTTTTATAAGATTCACAAAATATTAATGCAAATTATATATTAAGGCTGTATGGAAATTTTTAACAAATAGTATTCGAAATTTCTGTCTTTGAAAAAATAATTGATTATATTAACAATTTTATAAAAATATTAAAAAACAGGTTGAAAATAACATTTGGTTGTGCAGAATTAATCATCAAGCAAATATTCTTAAAAATTCATTAAAAACTCGAAAAATTCTTCAAAAAATGTTCATTAAAAATTCTATGAAAAAAGTTCTATACAAACTAAAAATGCTTTTAATAAATTCGACAATAGAAATTTTTAAAAAGAATAGAAAATCTGTTTTTTTTTTTAACGGGAGATGACGTTTTTAGCATATTTTCTAAATTTTAAAATTTGAATTCCTTGAAAAGATATTTTAAAATCTTGAACTAATATCAAAAGCATACTCTTAGTCAAATCAAAAAGTAATTCTAGAAATATTTTATTATCTCGGATTAATCATCAAATATATATGCTTTGAAAGCCATTAAAATCTTCACCTTCTCATTTAATATTCGAACGCTCATTTTCCTCGAAAATTATTCATTAACAATTCAATAAAAAAGTTCTATAAAAATTTCGGAAAAAAAAACTAAACAGTATTAGAAAATACTATCAATAATTCCAACAAAAATATTTTTTCTAAAAATGTCAAAGTTGACTGTCTTTAAAAAAAAAAATTAAAATCTTTAAAATTAGAATTGCTTATTTCTGGAGTAGTTGATTGCATATATCTGGAGTATTCTCTCAGTTTTAGAAAAAAAATATCACAAAATGTAACAAAAACTATTCACGGGTATTATATCTTAGTACATTTGTTTGTAACATGGAGAAGGAAGCGAGGTAGACCCATAGTTACTTTTGATGATCTGCATAGAATCACTTTCTGGGTCAATTTATGCATGTCAGACCGTCTGTCCATGTATTTTTGTGAACTAAATACAGGTCACATTTATTATCTGATTGAAATGAAATTTTCCAAACAATATTTTTTTTTGGGCCAGGGACAAATCCTATTGGAAATCGTTCCAAATTTAGATATAACTCCCAAATATATCTTCGTCCGATTTCGGGTAAATTTTGCACTAAATTACTAATATTAGTCCAAATGACCTGAATTTTGGCACATCCGACTGAATTCATCCTAGAAAACAATAATACTTCAAATTTGGTAAAAATCGGTTCAGATATAGCTATAGCTTCAATATATATATATATTTCATCCGATTTGATGCTAAAGTCACTCACATGCGTAATATACACTCTTCAGCAATGATATTTGATATCGGAAATCAGATATTTGATATCGAAAATAATTCTGTCAAATTTTATCGAGATCGATTCGGATTTTTATATACCTTCGATATATCTTCATACGATTTTATGGTTATTGTCCAAATTGGATAGATTTTTGTTGTTGTAAAATGGTCAGGCTTTATCCCTTTATTGTTGTTTTTATATAAACGACGTTTGTTTATTAGTGGAGAACGATGGTACTTTTTACCAGGGGGTAAGGCATGGAATACCTAGATTTTTTCATACTATGCCGGGTGAAACTTTGTCCGGCATACCTATTGTTCCGATAATATTTTTTAATGTTATTTGGTACAAGAGGTACAAAAGCCTCAAATTTGTTCGATATAATTCCCAAATTGTGACTACTCTAATACGCATTCAAATAAGATTCATAATTATTGTTCTGGGACTAATTTTAAAATATTTTAAACAAAAATCCATGTTTCTTTTTCCTGGGAATTCTAAGAATATTTTATAGAATGCCGATCATTGTCCATGAAATCCTTGAAATATATACTCACAAAAATCCATGATTATTCTCCAGGACTTTTAAACTTTTTTTATGATTATCCTTCGAAATTATTTTTAAAAATTCCACGATTATTGTTTTGGAACTTGGATTATTGTTTTGGAACTACGAAAATATTCTTCGTAAAATCTATATAAATCAATAATATATATTTATATTTTTTTTAATTCAAAAAATTAATCAAATGATTATTGCCTTGATTCTCATTCAAAAATATTCCTAAAAAAATTATGTTTTGAAAATTTTTTCTAAAATGAACGACTATTGCCCTGAGAGTCCTTATATAAGAATCCCTAAAATATAATAATCCTTAGAATATACTTTAGGAAAATATTCTTTATAAAATGCCCGTTTATTGTCCAGGGAGCCCTTCCAAAATGATCTTGAAAAATCCACGATCATAATCCTGGGACTGCTTTAAAAATATATATATTTTTTTTTAAATTCGCAAATGATATTTTGGAATGTCTTTAAAAATATTTTTTTAAAAATCTGCGGCTTTCAAAAAGATTTCTTAAAAAGACTCTTTAAAAAAACTCCACTATTACTGTCCTGGCAATAAAATTCTCTAAAAATCCAAGATTGGATTAGAAACTTTAACAACGCATTCATCTTTGTAAAAAACGATTTCAAAAAATCCATGATTTGGCTTTCAAAACTTTGAATCCATAAGTTTTTCACTGGCCACGGTTTGTCCACTAAAGACTCCACGAATTGTCCTTCAAAATATTCTTAAAAAGTCAACTAATTATTAAGAGGCTCGAATGATCCCTAAAAATATTTTCAAAAAAAATCCCACCATTGCTTCTTCAAAATGTTCTTCAAACAATCTACGATTTGGTACTTCGGTGTTTCTAAAAAAAATATTAAAAAATATTAAACTATTTTGGTCTTTCAAAAAATGTTGGTTTTTCAAAAAACATTCCTTAAAAATTTGCAGTTGGTCTTTTGAAAGTATTCTAAAATTGGTCTTTTAATTTGCATATTTCGTTCATAAAATTTTCTTGAAAATTATTAAATAAGGTTTCTATAAAATTCAGATCGGGTCCTTACAAAGTTTTTAAAAAAAAATCACTTTTAGTCCTTAAAGAATGTTGTATAAAAGTCGACGAAGGATATTTCAAAAATATCTTTCACAACTTCACAACTTATCCTTTAAAATCCAATTTGAGTCCAATTTTTTTTTAAAAATTCACAATATGTCTTTTAAAAAAAACTGAAAAATAAAAAAAGAAATGTCCTTAAAAATTTAAAATTTAAAAAAAATTTAAAAATTTGTCTAAAATTTCCACTAAATATCCTTTAAAAATTTAAAAAAAATCTACGAATATTCCTTCAAAAATGTTTTTCAAAATCTGGGAATAGTCCTTTAAATATATTCCCTTAAAGTCTACTATTTATCTAAAAAACCTTTTTATGAAAGGCTCGAATGATCCTTGAAAATATTTTTAAAAATACCTTGATATACAATATTCTTAAAACAATATACGATTTGGTACATCAAAATTATCAACATCAAAAATAATCAACAGCTGGTCCTTTGAAAGTGTTCTAAAATTGACCTTTCAATTTTCATAAAATGTTCTTGAAAATCATTAAATAAGGTTTGTATAAAATTCAGATCGGGTTTTTTAAAAATAAAAAAAATCACTTTTAGCCCTTAAAGAATGCTGTATAAAAGTCGGCGAAGGATATTTCAAAAATATTTTTCAAAACTTCATGATTTATCCTTTAAAATCCAATTTAAGTCCAATATTTTCCAAATTTTGAAAAAAAAAATCTGAAAAATATGAAAAAAAAATTGTCCTTAAAAAAATTTAAAAATTTGTCTAAAATTTCCACTAAATATCCTTTAAAGATATTTAAAAAATCTATTCTATATTCCCTCAAAAATGTTCTTCAAAATCCGTGAATAGTCCTTTAAATATATTAAATAAAGTCTACTATTTATCTAAAAAAACTTTTTATGAAGGGCTCGAATGATCCTTAAAAATATTTTTAAAATCTACTAATCTATCTATCTAAAATATTCCAAAGTATTAAACTATTTTGGAAATTTCAATTTATGTATTCAAAAATATTCCTTAAAAATCAACAGCAGGTCCTTGAAAGTATTATAAAATTGGTCTTTCAATTTTCATAATTCGTCCATAAATTTTTTCTTGAAAATCATTCGATATTGGTTCAATAAAATTCACATCGGGTCTTTAAAATTTTTCTCAAAAAAATCACGTTTAGCCCTTAAAAATACTATATAAAAGTCGACGAAGGATATTTCAAAAATATCTTTAAAAACTTTACGATTTATCCTTTAAAATCCAATGTAATTCCAAATTTTTATTTGAATTCACAATCTGTCCTTTAAAAAAAATCTGAAAAAAAAAAAAAACAATTGTCCTTAAAAAATATATTAAAAATGCAAAGGGTTAAAGTTCTTGAAAAAAAAACTCATGAACATTTAATAGACCGAGTGTCCTTGAAAAAATATTGGAAAAAACATTTTAAACGATTGGGTTGATGTCCTAGGAAATTATTTTTAAAACACGTTTAACGGACTTTAGGTCCTTGAAATTATTTTCTTAAAAACATCAGATCTAATGAGGTAAGAGTCCTTAAAATAAAATCCACATTTAATGAGCTGTAGTTAAAATATCCGCGTAAAAAATTCCACCTTAAATGTCGCGAGTGTCCTTAAAAACATATGCTTTAAAACATCCTTGCTTATAGTCCTTGAAACGTCTCTTAAAAAAACCTCGATTGGTTTATCAAAAACAAAATGATCCCAGCAAATCCATTATTTACCCTTCCAATTAATATCCATTTTCCCCTCTCCCTTCAACACAGGAAGACGATGAGAAAATGGACATTATGCGTCGGGCATTCCAGATGTTCGATACCCAAAAGACTGGCTTCATCGAAACACTCCGTCTCAAGACGATTCTCAATAGTATGGGTCAGATGTTCGAGGAAAGTGAATTGCAGGAATTGATCGATGAAAACGACCCAGAGAATACGGGTAAAGTCAATTTCGATGGTTTCTGTAATATTGCTGCCCATTTCCTCGAAGAGGAAGATGCCGAAGCCATACAAAAAGAGTTGAAGGAAGCTTTCCGTCTGTACGATCGTGAGGGCAACGGTTACATTACAACCTCAACGCTAAAGGAAATTCTTGCCGCGTTGGATGACAAGCTGTCGTCGAGTGATTTGGATGGAATTATTGCTGAAATCGATACGGACGGTTCAGGAACCGTTGATTTTGATGGTGAGTTAAAAAAAAAAAAACAAAATAAAATATTTTATTTTGTATTAAATGTTTCAATTGAATTTATGAATGAAATTAATGATTATCTATTTATTTTCATTTCTTTTTTGTTTTTGTTCCCACCCACTCAGAGTTCATGGAAATGATGACCGGCGATTAAAATACGATAAACGAAGAAGAAAACAAATGGAAATTAAAAAAACATGCTGATGAAATTCATTATTACCGCAGAGCTGGAGAACTTAACAACAACCACTTATTGTGCGTGTGTGTAAATTTGTGTACAAATAAATAAATAAATAAATTTATTATTTTTAATTGTTCCATAAACAAAATAATAAATAAATGTTAGACCGATCGGGGGGTGTTTTCTCGTTTTTCAGTTGTGGGTGGGTAAGTAAAAAATGAGATTTAAAATAAAAACGTGTTAGAAAGTTTCAGTCGATGTTCCGACAGATGTATTCCCTCAGCGTTTGGCCACTGAGTTGTGAGAGAACAGAGGAATATTTACCCCATACATGAGAGTTATAATTATATAAATTTTACTATTTGTGAGAGAAGTAACCGAGGTACCAAGTACCAAGCAAAAAATGTTCTTTTGGGGGAGGTGTGAAAGAAGAGAACCAATATTTTCCATGCACACTCCTGACCTATGCTTGATACAAATATTATCACCTGCCCGTAACATGCGATATATTATTATTATTATTATTATTATTATTATTATTATTATTATTATTATTACTATTATTATTATTATTATTATAATTATTATTATTATTATTATTATTATTATTATTATTATTATTATTATTATTATTATTATTATTATTATTATTATTATTATTATTATTATTATTACTATTATTATTATTATTATTATTATTATTATTATTATTATTATTATTACTATTATTATTATTATTATTATTATTATTATTATTATTATTATTATTATTATTATTATTATTATATTATTACTATTATTATTATTATTATTATTATTATTATTATTATTATTATTATTATTATTATTATTATTATTATTATTATTATAATTATTCTTACTATTAATATTATTATTATTATTATTATTATTATTATTATTATTATTATTATTATTATTATTATTATTATTATTATTATTATTATTATTATTATTATTATTATTATTATTATTATTATTATAGTTAAGAACATTGCCAATGCTGCCGACCAACTTTAATTAGCGAAGTCAGCATTTCCCTGTTACACGCGCCTATATCGAACCACTGACCAAACACTGCACGCGCATCGGGTCCAATTACACCTTTACCTGACGGTGCGTTTCCCACGATACCAAATGAATGCAACTTGACCATTTTAGAGTTCTGATGGGAATTGGATTGACTGCGAACGATCAGTCTTAGTTACGCAGACGAATAAAGCGGTTGTAAAGTAATTAACTAAATTTAAATAAAAGTGAATTTATAATTGAATATAAATAAAAGTGTTCTTTGATTTAACAGGCACCGGGTTAGTGCCTTAAAATTTTATTTTTTTAAAGTGAGCAATTGAAAATCCTTAACTGGCGCCCGAGCAGGGACCGTACAAAAAAAGTTTTAAAGTGCGGTATCCTTATAATAACGTAAAAAATTCTGCGAATCCTACGGTACCCTCCAGAAACGTTGTTAATTATCCTCCTTCGCCAAACCGGTATTCCTGGTGCGGTTAAAGTGCGGTATCCTTATAATAACGTAAAAAATTCTGCGAATCCTACGGTACCCTCCAGAAACGTTGTTAATTATCCTCCTTCGCCAAACCGGTATTCCTGGTGATCCCCCAAAAATAAATATCACAGAAGGTTACCGGAGCGAAAGTGAAGCAATCCGTACCCGAGTAGGTTACCGTGATCATAAAAGCGGATTCCCAAAAAGGAAAAATACGGACCTTCCGAGAGGGTAAAAAAGGACTTTCAATTGATCGTGTCGCGGCGCGTAACTAAGGCTCAAGTGGGCTCGAAGAGCCAAACACAAAAAATAAAATTGATTGCATATTTAAAGATAATAAAAAAAAGTAAAAATTATTGCATTAAAAAAATGAAAAATTAAAATTAAAGCAATCAGAAAAAATTTATTGCATACCTAAATAATTAAAGCAATAAGAAAAAAGTTATTGCATACAAAAAAAAAAAAGAAAAATTAAAGCAATAAGAATAAATTTATTGCATGCCTGAATAATTAAAGCAATAAGAAAAAAGTTATTGCATACAGAAGAATAAAAAATTAAAGCAATAAGAGAAAATATTGCATGAATATAAAAATTACAGCAATAAGAAATATATATTGCATACTTGAAAAAGTTTTTAAACAAAAAGAAAAAGTTATTGCATACAAGAAAAAATTAAAATTGAAGTAATAAGAGAAAATATTGCATAATTAAAAAAATTAAAGCAATAGTAAGAAAAAATATTGCACAATTATAAAAATTCAAAAAGTTATAAAAAAAAATCAAATCCATTAAGAGTGTTGGAAGAGTGCCATACAAGCCATATAAGGAGCCAGGTAAGTGAATCCTTTTACCAAAATTAGTGACCACTATGGAGGAGATGAGGACGACATTGACTAGCCTTACGGGGGCTGTCAATCGACTATTGGAACAGGTACGACTAATGGAGAATAGGTTAGGGACAATTGAGCGATCGACCGATACGACTGAATTAAATAGGAGACTAAATGAGATAGAACGGTTGGGACAATACGGAACTTCGACTACCGAAGAAGTGGTGCACACATTAGCAGTACCCAGAACTGAGGAGGACTTGAAATCGATATGTAGACTACCAGACAGCGTTAAAGAGTTGCGCACTTTTGACGGCAACCCACCGCAGTACGTGTCTTGGGTTCACTCTGTGGAGATGGTCCTTAAAGATTTTGAAATAGTAAAAGATAAACCTATATACAGGACTATCAAGCAAAGTATCAGGCAAAAGGTTATTGGCGAGGCGGATACGGCGCTAGTTTCGTACAATATTTTTGACAGTGACTGGAAGAATGTGAAAAAAATTTTATCCTTGCACTACGCTGACAAAAGGGATGTTCAGACGTTGGAACATCAGCTCAATCAACTCTCTCAGGGATCGTCGAAGGTAGATGAATTCTATTCAACTGTAAATAATCAGTTATCATTGATAATAAATAAGATAAAAACGGAGTCATATAGTGAAGAAACAATTAGTGCCTTGATATCAACTCACAGGAACCGAGCATTAGATATATTTATACGAGGACTTAACCCGGATCTGTCTAGAATGGTAATCATACAAAGGCCAAGGACATTACCTGAAGCATATTCAGCTTGTCTTGAGTTACAGAATTTGACAATGAGGAACAATATTTTACATTCAGGAACATATAGAAAGTTGCAGTCAACAGACCGACAAACGGAGACATCTCCCTCTCCACCAGCTCGACCACCTAGACATTACAATAATCATAATAAACAGACGAATAACTTCAAGCCCAATAACTGGTCATCAAGGAATATTAATTATAACTACAATCCAAATTATAGGCCAGTGCCATACCTTAAGAAACAACAGATCAAATACGAACCTATGGAAGTAGATCGTTCTGTACAATCTAGGAATATTAATTATATGAATCGGCCCAGCCAACCCGAACAAGGAAATTATACTGAAATTCATAATGGGGACAAACAGGCCCGTCTTTTTCATTTAGAGACTAATTGCGAGGATCTTGATAATCCGGATATGAGTGAGGAAACACCGACTGACAATGTCAATAGCGACATGAATGAACACAATTTTATGGAGGAAGGCCATCAAGCCTACCTTACATAGAATATGTAGACCGTAGAAATAAAATATTACAATTTTTGATCGACACCGGCTCGAACAAAGATTTTTGTAGCCCAGACTTGTCTGCCGGAAGTATAACCATAAGTTAACCCCTAATGATTAATACAGCGGGTGGTGAAATTAGCATAACTAAAAAAATAACACGCAAATTCTTTTCTAGGTTTGGAATATTAGATAGCATTACATATTATATTTTGCCAGGACTTAAGACATTTGATGAAATTATAGGTGACGACTGTCTCAAAGAACTTGATGCAGTAATTGATAGGAAAGAGATTATTCTCACCATTAGAAATACAATAGGAATTCCGCTAAAGGCTAAATTCAGCAATTCTGATGCAATTCAGCAAGAGATGCTAGCCATTGTATAGGTACTTGATAATCTACGAAATTATCTATACGGTGCTAATAGTATAAAAATATATACAGACCATCAACCTCTTACCTACGCATTGGGTAATAGGAACTTTAACTCCAAGTTAAAACGATGGAAAGCACGTATAGAAGAGTATAATCACGAGTTGATCTACAAGCCTGGTAGATCAAACTTCGTGGCTGACGCTCTCTCTAGATTAAAAATAAGTGTCAACCATATCAGTGAGACATCTACGGAAACTGCTAGCGAAGGCGATTCGGAATGCACAAGAACAGCATCAGAGGGTACAGTAATAGTTTCAGAGATTGGAAACGAGGATATTGAATCTACAGCTTCAACAACACACAGTGCAGATCAGGATGCTTCTGACCTTATACCCCACATGGAAGTCCCAATTAACGTCTTTCGAAATCAGATAATCATACAAAATGGACCAGAACTTCAGTCAAATGAGATACCACACAAGAACTTTATACGTCATTATATTTCGTCTCGCGAATGGAACCGAGAGGCGCTGCTACAAAAATTAAAAGAATTGTTGAATCCAGGAATGGTTAATGGAATAAAGATTCCAGAGTGTTATTTGTCGATACTACAAAGCCTTTACTTAGAGCATTTTTCAAGATACAAGATTAGGATAGCACAAAACAAAGTTACTGACATTAGTTGCGAAAACCGGCAGTTCGAAATAATTAAGGAAGAGCACTGTAGAGCCCATAGAAATGCCAAGGAAAATAAGAAACAGATATTAGAGAAATATTATTTTCCTCACATGTTTGCATGTATCCGAAAATTCGTGGCAAATTGTAACATTTGCAACACTAATAAATACGATAGGAATCCCACAAGACCACAATTCCAAGAGACGCCCATACCTACAATGCCTTGTGAGATTTTGCATATGGATATTGTTGAAATTCAAGGCCAGAAATTTATATCAGTGCTTGACAAATTTTCAAAGTTTGCTAAAGTATTTCACATCAGTGACAGATCAGTTCTGACAATTAGAGAAAAACTCGTGAAAATATTACATTTTTTTACCGCTCCAAAAGTTCTGGTTACCGATAACGAGAGTAGTTTTATCAGCCCATTAATTAAGGATTTTCTAGAGAGGCTAGGAATAAAAATATACTTAACTCCATCACAGCGCAGCGAAGTGAATGGCCAGGTGGAGCGATTTCATTCAACGCCTCATGAAATTTACAGATGTTTAAGGGCAGAGAAACCGGAACTTAGCATTCTCGAACTTACATACGTCGCGGTGGATAGGTATAATAACACCATACATTCAGTTACAGGGAAAAGGCCGAATGATATATTTTTTAACAGATTGAAAACATCAGATTTTGACAAATTAATAGAAGCACGTTCAAGCATAAATAGAGACCTTAGAAATCTTATAAAAAGAAATGCAAAAGAACAAAATAAACGCATGAATATGAAACGTTCACCACCGAGAAAATTTAGGAAGGGTGATGTGATTTTTGTCAGAATTAAAAACATAAATGGTAAAAATAAGCCAGTTTATAGGAAAGAAGTTGTGGACAAAGACAATAAGGTGACAGTTCGCACGGTGAGTGGTAAAAGGATACACAAGGCTCACATTAAAAACCTACAAAAAATTAAGCAAAATGTTGCACTTCCATTCACTGGATTTCCAAAAAAAAAGAAAAGAAAAAAAGGCATAAAAATTAAAAGAAATGCACAAAAATTTTAAATACGGACGAAAAAGTCCTCCATTACTTGGATTTCCTAACAATAAGGAAAAAAATGATATATGCTGAGGCATACAAATTAAAAAGAAAAAATCTTATAATATACTACAAAAAAAATCTAAATATGGACATAAAAGTCCTCCATTCTATTGATTTCCACAAAAAAAAGGAAAAAAATGATATATGCTGAAGCATAACAATTAAAAAAAATAATTTTTCCATAATTAACTAATACAAATATAAAAATACTAACATCAAAAAAAAAAAAGGGCTTTGCCTTTCTACTAACCCCTACTACCATAACCAACGTCATTACTATATTACAGAGACATGCTTTTATGGGAAACATTCATCCTTCTGGCAGGCTTTGCCATATATACTTTGCATGGAGCACAAATTTATCAGTATGATGTCCCGATAGTGACCATTCGAGTGGGAAGCGCGTGGGTTATAGATGGAAGTTTCAACTTGGTCCACGTTATACACCTTCAGGATTACGCCAAAATTGCCGAGGAAATTTCTTCACTGGTCGAGACGCGGATGCCACCAACACAAAATAAGCATATGATAGACTACCAACTTACCGAGATTAAGAACATGCTGCAGGAGTTAGGATACACTTCAAAGCAGAAGAGATCTATAGACTGGATCGGCTCAGCGTGGAAATGGATAGCCGGAAACCCAGATGCTACGGATTGGAATAGTGTGCTGAGCAGCCAAGATGCCATTATCAGAAATAATAACGAGCAATACAAAGTCAACGAAAACATTCTAAATTCAACGAGAGACGTAATTCGAAAAACCAACGAACTCGTTGACTCCATTAACCAGATCAGCAGCGGCAGAAAAAACGACCTAATTGGACAGAACACCTTGAACCAAATCGTCGTATTGAAGGATGTCCTCAAAGAAATAATTAGGGCATGTCAACTGGCAAAAAATGGTATAATCAACACAAACCTTTTGGACAAACGAGAAGTCGATAGTATCATAAACGAAATGGAAACGTTACCATACGCGAATGCAGTTGAAGCCATTGAATACGGTACTCCAACAATTTATGCAAATGGATCCGTTTTACTATATGTGTTATCCATGCCGAAATTGAGAAAAGATTTGTACCATCAACTCATCATTAGAACCCCAATTACAAACGGAAAACAAATTGAACTACCATATGATGAATTCCTTATTATCGAAGCTGAAACTTATGGAATTCGTATCCCTTGCCTACAAATCAATAATGCAACTGTCTGTCGACAATCATCCCTAAAACAACTACCTGAAGACGCCTGTATACCACGTCTCCTTAAAAGCAAAAACGCCAGCTGCCGATATAAATTAACCAACGATCATGCTATAGAAATGATCACTACGGATATCTTGTTCCTCACCAACTATGAAGGCACTATTAAACTCCAGGAGCACACCAAAACCCTCAACGGTACTTATCTGATTCGACTCAACAATGAAAGCATTACTATTGGAGGCAGAACCTTTTCCAGTACATTAAGTTCCAGATTGCAACCATTACCATCGGTCCTTATGAACATAACTTCCGAAAGTTTCGTTTTGGATGTTGACCATGTGCATAGCATTGGATTGCGCAACATTGAAAAACTTCAATACCTTGGATCAAAACTAGACATATCTCTGGGTACTTACATCATGATCTTGATATTAGCCGGCATCAGCATAGGAATTCTGTGGTTTAAAATTACAAAGAAATTGAACTTGCCAACAGTCCAGTTGCCACCAACTATGAACCCCCCTACGCATGTGATCTGCGGGACGCAGATTTTTAAGGAGGGAGGAGTTAAGAACATTGCCAATGCTGCCGACCAACTTTAATTAGCGAAGTCAGCATTTCCCTGTTACACGCGCCTATATCGAACCACTGACCAAACACTGCACGCGCATCGGGTCCAATTACACCTTTACCTGACGGTGCGTTTCCCACGATACCAAATGAATGCAACTTGACCATTTTAGAGTTCTGATGGGAATTGGATTGACTGCGAACGATCAGTCTTAGTTACGCAGACGAATAAAGCGGTTGTAAAGTAATTAACTAAATTTAAATAAAAGTGAATTTATAATTGAATATAAATAAAAGTGTTCTTTGATTTAACAGGCACCGGGTTAGTGCCTTAAAATTTTATTTTTTTAAAGTGAGCAATTGAAAATCCTTAACTTTATTATTATTATTATTATTATTATTATTATTATTATTATTATTATTATTATTATTATTACTATTATTATTATTATTATTATTATTATTATTATATTATTATTATTATTACTATTATTATTATTATTATTATTACTATTATTATTATTATTATTATTATTATTATTATTATTATTATTACTATTATTATTATTATTATTATTATTATTATTATTATTATTATTATTATTATTATTATTATTATATTATTATTATTATATTATTCTTATTATTATTATTATTATTATTATTATTATTATTATTATTATTATTATTATTATTATTATTATTATTATTATTATTATTATTATTATTATTATTATTATTATTATTATTATTATTATTATTATTATTATTATTATTATTATTATTATTATTATTATTATTATTATTATTATTATTATTATTATTATTATTATTATTATTATTATTATTATTATTATTATTATTATTATTATTATTATTATTATATTAATATTAATTATTATTATTATTATTATTATTATTATTATTATTATTATTATTATTATTACTATTATTATTATTATCCAAGGGCTCCAAGCTCAGAGCTACTATGGTGGGTCAGTAGGCGGCGGATAACTGAACGGCCTGCAGATATGCAGGCCAGCTGCGAATGAAATAAGCAGTCCCATACCATTGAGCGGTGAAAGCTGAGGATATGTTATAAAAAGACATCAAAGTCCGACAAAGCTTCTCACGACATGGCGAACGGAAGCCGCCATTCTTTAAGCGTCCACCCACAGGGGGTGCTCTACAGATAGAGCAAAGGGAGAGTGATGCCTCCGTGGACCCCTTAATCGTAAAATTCCCCTCGATGACGACCTGGCTTTCATAACGGTAAACGGCATGGATACATTACGAACAGACCACCACGGGCTGGCAGTAGCGGCAATCTGTTACTTCAGTAAGTGGGAGTGATATCCCACCGAAATGGCTTTCAGGTCAATGTCGCTACTGTCCTCCGTCCCACCAAAACCCTGGCAAGGACTCATAGAACGCTCCTTACTTTCGTCGTCATTGATTTGACCTTGCAGGTTCAGTTGATACGATTATCCTGATTAATGTCCGACCCGGCACTGAACACAACTACTCATAAGGTCTTGTGTCAACCCTCGCGAGGACCTCACTGCTTGCAAAGGTACCCTCGGGGTCACTTAAAGGACAACTGCAATACGAGGAAGGATAACGGCTTTGAGTTGGGACCCAACTGAATCATGATGAATAATGAAACCCCCAAAAACACAGAATGTGAAAATGCTTTCCGCATAAGTTCCAGAACCAAAAGAACTCCCGTGAACTCCCCGGCAGTAGGCATAGAAGCGGAAGAAATTCATATCCAGAGCACCGTAGGAACTCCACAAATAAATTCAGGAGAACCCCTCACAGAGAACATAGCTTTGATTCATAACTCTCCAAAGCAGGAATTTATTTTTAAAATGAGAACATCGGAGGAGGAAGCCCTAGCAAAGTGTGAAAACGTGCTTAGAAAAATGAAAACTGCTATAAATAAGCAGAGAAACATCAGTAGGGATGTTCAAACTGGTGTGACCGAACTAGGGGAACTGCTAGACATCATCGCAGACTACCGAAGAAGCTGGAAGAAAGCGGAACAGGAAAGAACAGCGAGTATTAAAGAGACGCCCTCGCATACACCGATGATGCAACCAACACAAAAGAAAAGAAGTGCACCAAGCCCAGTTGAAACCAATCCCGGGAAGAAACAAAAGCATAAAACAGTGAACACTACTGCGGATGTAGCTACTATAAAACTACCCGAGGGAAACACTCATGCATCTCAAGTGGAGAAGACATATGAATGGGAAACAGTAGCAAAGAGGCGAAAATCGCGACAAAAAAGACCAAAAGAACGGCCAGACGCTGTTGTTATCAAGCCTCTAGATGGACATAGTTACGCTGATGTACTTAGAAGTCTCCGCGAAAAGGTCAATCCGGAAAAAGCGGAAGTGGCAATCCAAGCCGTTCGGAAGACCAAAACTGGATCGCTTCTCCTCGTGATGGGAAAAGGAGGAAACAAAGAGCAATTTCGCGACGCTATAATGGGCTCCCTTAAAGATGAAGCAACAGTGCAAAGTAGAAAGTCAAAGGCAACAATAGAAATCCTTGACCTCGATGCTCTTTCGACAGAAGAGGAAGTGCTTGTATCAATAAATAAGATTACAAAGGTTGAGAACGAAGATATCAATGTCAGACTCACCTCAACAAATAGTCGAGAACAGAAAAGGGCTTTCGTGTCACTACCTGCAGCAAATGCGAATACTCTGCTTGAAAACCGGAGGATTTTAGTTGGATGGACATATTGTCGTGTCAAATATCGAGACGAGGCGAAGAGATGTTATAAATGCTTTGAGACGGGACATCTGCAATGGGATTGTAAAGGTCCAGATAGAAAAGGAATGGGAGTTTGCATAAGATGCGGGCAAACAGGCCACAAAATGAGGGAATGCACAAACCCCATAAAATGTTGCATATGCTCACAGAGCGAGAACAGGCCAACAAACCACATGCCCGGTTCCAAAAGTTGCAAATCCAATTAAACCACACCATGAAATTCCTTCAGTGTAACCTGCACAGATCGAAAGTTGCCCATTTACTACTGCCCAAGATAGCACAAGAAGAAGAGGCTGACATCATTATTATTAGCGAACAGTATACTAATATAAAAAACGGCAAATGGTTCGAAGACGAGTCAAAAACCGCAGCAATATGGCTCCCAGACAACAGGCAGAACATAAAAAAAGATGGACAAGGAAACGGATACACGTGGCTTCTCCTTGACAAGGTAATTATTATAAGCTGTTATCTCACACCTAGTGACAACATCGATACTTTTCAAGCGAAATTAGACTCCATTGAAGATTTTGCAAGAACTCAATGCGAAGACATGATAGTAGCCGGTGACTTTAATTCCCGTGCTACGGATTGGGGAATGCCAATAACCGATTCACGGGGCAAGCGTGTAGTAGAGATGATCGCCCGACTAGGTATGATCACTATAAACACAGGAAATGCAACAACTTTCAGGCGTCCGGGATGTGAGGGCACTATTCCAGATGTAACTTTTGCTTCAGAGAAGTTACTAAACAAAATAAAAGAGTGGAAGGTCTTAGAAACCTACACAGCAAGCGATCATCAATACATTTCTTTTTTGATGGAGACGCATGTAAATCCGCAGAACACAAACAATCGCAGAAATTCCCGAAGATGGAATGTCAGTAAGCTCAATCAAGATACTCTACTCTCGCAACTGGACTTGCTTGCAGAAAATGACATCACCACGTTAGATGCCAAACATTCTGTTAACCGTGTAATGGCGATGATTACAGCTTGCTGTGAGAAAGCAATGCCAAAAACAAACGCAGGGCCACGGCGAAAAGAAGTATATTGGTGGAATGCTTCGATCAACGACTCCAGAAAAAATTGCATCCGGAAAAGGAGGAAATATACCAGAGCTAGAAGAAGAGGTGAAGCTGTAGCCGAACACTGCGCGTACAGAGAAGCAAAAAAACAGCTAAAAAATTGCATATACAAGAGCAAGAAGGACAAGTGGGAGGAACTGAGGAAAGATATAAACAAAAACCCCTGGGGCCTTGGATACAAAATTGTAATGCAAAAGCTCGGAGGACGATGCTCAGCGGAAACGATGGACGAGGTTGAAATGCAAAATATTGTAAACGCGTTATTCCCACATCACGATACATGCGATGACATGGAAATTGAGTACACTGCAGACACACCACTTTTCTCAACAGAAGAGTTGCAAACAGCCGCCCGCAGCCTTAAAAATAGAAAAGCACCCGGACAGGACGGAATACCAGCTGAAGTTATAAAGCAAATAGCACTATCCCGGCCAGATATCCTCCTCAACATGTACAACAAGTGCCTAGCTGAGGGTGTTTTTCCAGACGTATGGAAAATACAAAAGTTGGTTCTAATAAGCAAAGGAAAGGGTGACAACACATCGGCATCATCGTACAGACCGCTATGTATGCTAGATACAGCAGGTAAAATGCTTGAGCGGCTATTAAAACCTAGACTCGGAGATGCAATTCGCGCAGCAGGAGGACTCTCCAGCAGACAGTACGGATTCCGCCCGGGAAAGTCCACAGTGGGTGCCCTAAATGAAGTGGTGACCACCTTCGAAGCTGCACAACACGGAAACCATTACTCAAGACCAATTATCTTGTTAGCAACTTTAGATGTTAAAAATGCATTTAATAGCCTGAGATGGGCAGACGTAATAGAAACGCTTGATAAAATGTTCAATATCCCGATGTATCTGCTGAACATGATAAGAGACTATCTCCGGAACCGCGTACTTATATACGACACAAAGCAAGGTATACGGAAGTTGCAAATCACATCGGGAGCTGCCCAAGGATCAATACTGGGACCTGACCTCTGGAACGCGACGTACGATGAGATCCTAAAAATCGAGATGCCAGATGATACCTTCCTCGTAGGATACGCCGACGATATCGCAGCGGTAATCCAAGCAAGAACCACTGAAGAGGCGCAGCGAAAATTGCGACAAACAATGATACGCGCTAAGACCTGGCTAGATTCTCACGGCCTAGAACTTGCCATGCAAAAAACTGAAGTTCTACTCCTAACAAAGCGGCACATAAATGTAGAAATAGAAATCCCTATAGGAGATTTGATCATACCAACGAAGTCGTGCATTAAATACTTAGGTATGCGGCTAGACACAAAGCTGACTTTCTTTAAACAGATTGAGTACGCAACAACGAAAGCGGCCAAAATAACAGCTCAGCTAAGCAGACTAATGGCGAACATAGGCGGGCCACTCCCTAGTAGAAGGAAAATGTTAATGGAAGTTATAAACAGTATCCTTCTGTATGGGTCAGAGGTCTGGGCATCAACGCTAGAGAAGCGAAATCGAGCAAAAAGACTACTTGCGGTGCAACGAACAGCAGCACTCAGGGTGACATCAGCGTACCGTACAGTATCCACCGATGGAATTTTGGTTATAGCCGGAATAATTCCTATAGATTTGCAGGCACTTGAGC